>NC_056469.1:18322566-18922566 GCF_008729295.1 Plectropomus leopardus
AGCTAATGAGAACATTAGCCACACTGGCAACTTTTGAGTCAAACACAGAACTAATCTTTGCTCTTCACTCATTTCAGTTTTCCCTCTGGAGTCATTTTGCTAATCTGCTAGAACCCAGCTGATTTAATAGTTTGTGACACAAAGGGTCACACACTGAACTGCACTAAATGATTGCATCAGTCGGTTCTGTGCAATCTCACAAGTACCACCATTACAAAATGAAAATGTGACAGTGTGTCAATGTGTCAGTCATCAGATAAATTATGAATATTTAATATTGATCAACACTTTAAAGTCCAATAGCTGCATTTTAGGGCGTTTCTGATGGTGTAAAGCTGGAAACTCTGTTACTTGAAGCTGTTGAGATTAATTCTTATCTTTTGAGTCATTCTTCACTTTCAGACCACAACCGCAAGGCACAAAAACATTCAAACATCTAGTCCCATCAGGCTCTGCGCAGGCATCTCCCGCTTCATTACATTTTTACATTCAGCTAATGTTCAGATCCAGCATGACTTAAAACAAGTCAATCATACAGAATGGTCACTTGCAAGGAAGTTATGACAGTTTTTGTGTGTGTGTATGTGTGTGTGTGTGTGTGTGTGTGTGTGTGTGTGTGTGTGTGTGTGTGTGTGTGTGTGTGTGTGTGTGTGGGAGAGAGAGAGCGTGCAGTCATGTGGTAGTTGTGCTTCTGGGGCAGTTTGGATCTACCATCAGACTTTGCATACAGTTCCAAAACAAACATTTGATTAAGTCAGGTACAAAATCTTGTCTAATTTTTGTTGACAAATAAGTCAATGGTTTTTACAGAGGGATTTTGGATATCTCAAATCAGAAAATACTATAAACAGCCATAACAAAATCAATTTCGATTTCTTAAACTAGAGTTAAAAAAAAAAAAAAAAAAGATGCCACCATGAAACTTCCCCAGTTGATTCCTTGCATTCGGATATTTTTCAAGTATTTGTTTTTATTTAAGTTTTTTTTTCATTTCATGTTGACATATGCAAATTAGATATGATTTAAGTAAATATGCACTTTAGCATTATATTTTATATTATATTTTATTAGCTTTATATTTCCAGAATTGAAATCTTTCAAAGTTTCATAATTAACCAGTGCATGAAAAAATAAAATAAAAATAAAATTCATTTTTTAGTAATCTGAACTCAAATAAACACCTAAATGTGTATTTTGGACAATTTCTTTCAGTTAGTCTGAAAGGAGACACATTGTGAAAGCAAAATATCCCACCCTCTCAAAAATGACCAGTGCATGAAAAAAAAAAATCACTTGGGGTGTCTCGCCTTCATAAAACCTTTTTAATCTTCAGCAATAATTTATTAGTGTATTTTAATGTAATGTTATGACAGAAACTCAAAATATCTACAGAGACCTTGGTGAAGGATATCTTAAAATGCTGACGTATTAGTTTTATAATGTTGTCAGTATACTTTTTATTAATAACATACGTTGTATCCTCAATACTGGCTATTAGCTGAAGACTGCACAGTTGCAGACTGTCGAATTTCTTTGAATTACACAAGCGCTGACCGACCTTTCAGTATGTCACCAATTCACTGAGCAATCTTTCCGCACACATAAGTGCTGAGCGAAAAGCATGTCACCAATAATACTTTGAGCAACAACTTCTCTTTTCCCCGGAGGAGCAATCTACCTGTTTGATTTGGTTGAAAGCATCAACGAGAATGGTTTGTTTTTGTGACCCATAAATCAATTTTTTGAAAAAATGTTTGTAAATCTCACTCTTTGCTGACAGCAACTCGGTTAATGGGAACTTTTCGGGAAGGGTGAGAGTGCACTTTATATAGTAATGTACTTTGCACAACTTTGAAGTTCTGGTACTATTTCCTTTTCATGAGTCTGTATTCCATAACTCTGCTACATTTTTTTTATGTCATGCCTTTTGACAACAAGAGGTTGCCTACTTTCAGTTTAAATGATAATGTAAAATTCACTTGTACTGTGATAATACAAGAAAATATTCAGAAAATAATTTGAAAAGATTTAGAATTGTATTAAAATAATTTATTTTTGACCATATCAGTATGGTAAAACATATATATAATATATATAACATATATTCGGCAGCATACCCCAAAATCATTCAAATATACGCTGATGTTTTACAAATACCACCTGATGTCCTCTAATGGTGCAAATATGAAAAAGAAAGGTCTATACAATTAATCAATGTGACCAATGGGACCAGTCATCCACAAGGTACTGGTGCTCAGTTCAGTCAAATATCTCAATCCAAAACGCTTGTTTTTTTGGGGGGGGGTTTTTGACTAAAGACAATTTTCAGTGACAAAATCACCTTTTATTTTTACTCACAGAGATAGGAGATTATGTATCCAGTGTCCCAAAGAAGTAGAAAAGTCTGTGTCCATCTTAGATGACTTGTCACTTTGTGACTTCAAGATCATATATGAAGTCTTCTGGAAGCTTCTCGGGGGGTATACTCTTCAGCTGCTCATCATACATGCGAAGAGTCCAAAGTTTCTCCAGTTCATACACTTCTCTTGTCTCGGGTAGCATGAAGTGAACAACCATATTCCCTGAGACACAAAGAAGAGCAGAAAGTGATTACTGCTGCTAACTCTATCAACAAACATTCGTTCATATTAATAACTGTCTAAATTAGGTATAAGAAGATAGGATTTCTAAGTTTTACAGACCAAAGTCAATACACATCCAGTCCTCTGCATCCTTTCCTTCTATCTTGACATGTGGAGCTCCATCTTTCTTTAGAAACTTGTACTGGAGGAAAACCAGCCACCGCATAAGTTTTAAAAACAAACACAGGTTGCACATATCAACACTTGTCCATAAGGAAATTATTGTCAGTTACCACTTTGATGGCATAAAGTGCCATTGCACGGAGGTGTCTTGGAGATACACCGCTGGCAACAATGAAGTACTCTGTGTATTTGATCTGATCTGGTACTTTTATCACACAGATGTCCACTGCATTTTCCTGACGCAGCAGAGACACCAGCACATCGAGGGTGAACGTCTCAGGAGATCCTGGAGAAAACAAGAGTGAAAGACTTTGTCTGACAATAATTAAGCAATAAATGTTTCTCAAAAATGTTAAGGTTGAACTATATTCATTTTAATCATTGCACGGTAGGTACTAAAATGCTATTTGTACTGAAACAGAGAAATACATTCAGTAAATAAAGCAATGCACGGTGACTGTGGCTCTTAATCTATTACATTAAGTCTGCAACTAACCATTTTTAGTTATCTGTCAATTCACAGATTATCTTACAGGTCAGTTAAAATTGTGTTATAAGTCTGCTAAGTGTCAGAAAAAACTGAAGAGGCCAGGCACAATTCAAAATCTGAAACACTCAATGAATTTCAAACAAAAAAAAGTTCCAGTTTCTCAAATGTGAGGATTTGCTGCTTTGGGCTCTAGATAAATCTGATGTACTATTTTTGGAAAGTAAGGGGGGGGATTAACAAGTAGCTGCCCTTACAATTTCACGGGGTCCAAACTCATGACTAAATTTCTTTTCTTTTATCATTAGATTAATCTGCCACTATTTTTTTTCTATAACTCAATGAAAAATTCCCCCCGCAGTTTCCCAAATCCCAAAGCATCGCATCCAAAAATATTACTGTGCATTAGCCCGGCCAACACAACAAAACAAAAGGAAATTCAGTTTACTATTATACATGTTAAAGAAATGCAGAACAAATATGATAAAATCATATAAATAGCACTTTTGATTTAAAAATACAAAAATACTAAAGAGAATTGATCATTCAAAATATTTACTCGTGATTAATTGTCTATCGCTGTCGATCGAGCAGTTGATCTATTGACCGACTAAACATTTCAGTTCTTAACGTTAAACAGCTAACGTTACTTACTTTGCCTTCGTGCACTAGTATCACTGTCCATCTCGCGTGATTTCTCTTCAGACACTCCGGTGCTCTTCTCTGAATCACTGCTGCCCTGACAAATCTCTGAATAAAATCTTTTTGTGTCTAAGAGAAGTGTAGATACATGATGCCGGTGCGGACACGAAGAGACATTTGCTGTAAATCGTCGAGGCGAAAACGGACCATCACTACGAGCCGAGGTGGAGACCGAAGAGACGCCTCTAAAAACACTACTTTGTTCAAGTAAAACTCCACTTTTAAATACCGTCAATACCAGTTTCTTAGAGCGAGTAAGAATATTCATGATTTTAACTTTTACAACAAGTCAGAATATCTCAATCAACCACGAGCTTTTCAAAAGCTAAAAAGCTACAAACAGGAAGTAACTCGCTCGTCCTTGACTTGTGATTGGTTCATACGTCTTCTTCGTTGATCTCTGTGCCTTGCCTGAAATAAAAAGCGCCCCTAGTGTTTACAAACAGCACTGACAGCACAGCGACAGATGGGCAGAGTTAGAAATGCAACTCACAATTGACTGCAAATTAATAGCAGGAGACATGGTATAAAATTTATTATTTGCATATATTTCTGTAGGAAAAAAAATCCTAAAAAATATATTGTGTTATAAAAGCAATACATTTGCCCATAAATGGGCTTATGTAAATTTATAAAATTAAAAACATTATAAAATTTTTAAAAAACAAATTAATTCCACCTGAGGTATAACCTAATTGGTCTGTACTCTGTCATACAAAGCACAAATTCAAATATGTCAAGGAGATACTGTTGTGCTTATAGACGGATAGATCAGAGCAATGTCCATTGTTGTATATTTTTTTCCCTTTGTACACAATGCTGTGTTCACTATCATCACCATTAATCAGTAGCGTCAGAGTCCATAGTTACATTCAGTCTCAAGCCCACAGGAATATGGTCCGTAAGACCAGCAAGCTGGGTTATAAAGGTCACCTCTTCAATTTCCTGGATGGAGACAAAGAAAAAGCATGTGTCTTATGATGTTTTATGTTTAATGGAGCAAATCTTGACCCTTTTTATAAATACTGTCAGTAATTTTACCACGCGCAAATATTTCATTATTTATTTGTAGCATGTCAAAGTTATTTCCAACTTAAAGGAGACAGAGACAATGGAGAAGAAGAATGAGAAAAAAAGAGTAAAAACAAATAGGGACACGTACTGTTCGACAGTGTTTTGAAATTGAGCTTTCGCGGTACAGGATGTAGTCGAGCCGACGTCCGATCCATGGCTGGCCAGTCTCAGGATAAACCAATGGGCAGTCCTCTGCAGGAACAGGAGGGGAGATGTACTGCTTTCTTAGCTCCTCCCTCTCCAAAGTTCTAGGCAGAGACACAGAGAAGACAGAGCGGATCTTCAGCTTCGGTGAATCAACAGTGAGTGAGGAGTTCTGGTCACATTAGTGGGGCTGTGCTACAGAGACATAAGAAGGTGGAACTGAATATACCTTTGTAGATTTTCTGGGGTGTTTATGTCATCTTCATACAAAGTGGGCTGCTCCAGAAGAGTACCTTTGGATGTAACCAATAAAATGCCAAATGAATCGTTATTGTTTTGTAAGTGTGAGGTATTTACTGCGGTCTAATGGCTTATAATGGCACCCACCAATGACCCAGGGCTTCTCTTTTCCAGGCCCTGCTCTGCAAGGATCTCTGTATTCCTCAAACAGACAGTGATTCTGTTCTAAGGTGTCATCTAGACCACAGAAAACATATAAATACTATAAAAAAAAACTTTTTGGTAAAGATGCTTTCAAGGATAAAAGAATAATGTCACTAAAGAATATTAATCTGTTAGAGACAAACCTGGTGAGCAGTTGTCAAAGTTGAAATCTCCACAGAGCACATCAAAGGCAATATCCTCATCCGGCAATTTGTTGGCAACTTGAAAATCACCAATCCACTTTGTAATCATGTTCAACTGCTCACAGCGAATTTCTCCCTCACCTGATTAAAGAAAACACAGACCGACTATCACAGACCTAGCTGATCTCTATCCTAAAAGAAAATGCCAAATTTTAAGTTCACCTGAGCAAACAAAATAAAATAAGAAAAAAATGACTTGCCCTCTGGTGCATGAAGATGTGTGCAGTTAAAATAGCCAACCACTTTCTTTTGTTTTTGATTCTGCCCGATTAGCACCTGAAAATTTAAAAAACAAACATTTTATCTTTTTTCACTCTGGTCATACTGTGACAAAAGCATGACTAATTAAAGGAGTTGTATGTGACATTCAGAACATTAATACAGCTGAAAACAACTATTTACTATGTAAAGATATAGTGGAGCGGGGTTACAATGGTATGAGATTTCCATGGTACAATAACTGTCTCAGAAAATATTGTTGTTTCATGGTGTCAGGGTGTTAAATAATTATTGTTATAATTATAATTGGTCGGAGTGACCCTTAAAGGAAAAATCACAAATGTTTTATCATTATAATTAAGACTTGGTGAAAATATGTGTAAAAAAATCGCCCTTTTTAAACTAAAATAGAGGCGAGATTCTTGGTCCTGTTGCATTTCAATATCGTAGATAAGCAAACGTACACTGAATCATAATTGTCAACTTTTATACCACAGTATACTGTAAAACCGGTATATCTCCGCAACCCTTAGTGAAGTATTGATGTCCTGAACAAGGAAATGAAGTCACCCTCCCTGTGTGTGGGTTGTAATCTGAGCTTCTCTGTTTGTTGTGGTAGATGGTACAGTTGTGCATACATTAGTGCATGTGAGTACCTCTGTGTGTGTGTGTGTGTGTGTGTGTGTGTGTGTGTGTCACTAACTACCTAGTCACCACCACTCTATGTACTAATATGTTGTTTATCACTGATAACAGCATCCAGGCCTAAGCGCATCGTAGAAGCATAGTGCCCCCCCTTGACCCCTCCCCACATGAAGACTGTTAGCTCTGTCAGCACTCTCTGCTGTTAGCACCGTTTGCTGCAAGCCGGCTCAGCCACCCCCATGATGAGAGCCATGTGCACATAACTGCAGCCCAGAATCTGAATCATTGCTTTGCTCTGTCTCATACAACTCCTTTAATATGAATTCCACAACATAAAAAGGACAACAGAGATAACAGAGAGCAGCTCAATGAATTATATTCAGCAAGGTACCTTGGCAGAAAGGAGGCCCTTGGCAGCCAGTGCATCTTCCCCACGGCTGTTGGGAAAGCAGTGGTACTGGGCCTCGAGCAGAGGGAACCGGCTGGCGAGGAACATCCCGCTGTTGAAGAACTTAAAAGAGGAACATCTGCACGGTGGCTGGCAGGCATACACACCAATGTCATACAGGATGTGTCCAAACACGGGTCTTAGTGCTTGGATGAGCTTCTGTGCGGCCCTTTTATCAAACACTTCCTCCAGACACAGGATGTCCACATTGGCTGGAAACAGTGAAGACACTTCCCAGGGCACATCATCCTGCTGGCGGAGACCCTGGGAGAACAAAGCTCGAGGAGCACTTCGGTGACCTGCTCGCCCCTGCTGGTTTGAGTTCTGATTGGAATTGAAAAGGGGAGAATGTGATTCAGTTGAGGGCTCCTCTGTGTCATCACAGGGCACGCAAACCACGTGACTACTGGATTTTGGGACTGAAACGTGTACTTCAGCTGAATCGGAGTGATGACTCATTGGAGGCTGTGCTTGTCTATCAGTAGCCCCATATGAAGTTGAGTTAGCTGCAGGGAGGATGCTGTTGGAGGGGCTGAGAGTCCCACAGCTGCTGGGGGAGTCAACAAAGATGCGGATATGGGGTCGACACACACCCTGGACAATGTGCTGCCCAATGACGGTAGCCCTGCGCTGGGTGTGCCCCAGGTTGTTGAAGCGAGCCAGGCTGTCAGGCAACAGACATAGGTTGGCAGTTGCAAATCCAAATGATGCCTTTCCTACCAGCTCAAAGCCCCTGTGTGTCTCCTTCTCTGCTGAGGATGGTGCCTCTATGTGGTAGGAAAAGGGCCTGCGACAGGCCTGAAGAGGTGCCCAGACAATAAATCCCAGGAAGGCCAAGGGGGCTGTGACAAGAAAAAGAATGAAGAAGATAATGGAGCCGAAGAAGACTTTGAGGGGGTGGAGGTAGCATTCCTGCTCCAGTCGCTGGGTTTGCTCCTGGGTGGTGGACTTGCACACAGCAATGAGTCGATCAAGAAACCAGAAGCAGGGCAGGATGAGTGCCCATCCCACTGTATGGATGCCTGCAATACACCCATTAGGAAATGAAGATGTCTCCAGGGCCATGTCTCTGCCCCTTTTCTAAGCAAAAATCAGGATGAGCAACATTGGGACTGCCCGTTCCAGCGTCATTCCCGTTCTGCCCTCATTCCAGTGTGAAGTCTATCTTGTGGGCTTCACTGGACACTGAGACAGGAGAAAGGGATTGAAATGTTGTGACATGGCTTTTACATCCTGTATAAACCTTAACTTTGGGGATTCTTAGGAATAACTGTCTTTTATTTGCACACAGACTTCAAGGCCATACATGCATTGTCCAAAACATGAAGCAACAGACAGCAGCACTGCCATGATTGCAATCCAGTCAGATGCAGAGGCAGACCCGACCGGCTTACTGCATGCTTATGCAATGCATCATGATCAGTTTTACGGAGGCAGAGAGAAAATCATGGTGTAACCAGCCTATAATCCAGCTGCCACCATCTGCTGTGCTGCTAGCCACAGGCGAAATGAGCCTGTCTGAACACCGCACCTTTGTGTATTTACACATTAATTAAACAATCTTAAGTCACAGGGTGTGTCAATGGTAAAACCTAACAATTGTTTTCCTAATATTTTACTGATTTTTTTAAAAATCTGAAATATAATATAGTCACACCATGTGATACAATGATATTAATTGAAGGGGTCTGGATACCTTATATCAGGAGTGACACACATACGGCTCAGCTTTCAGGAGCAAGCAACACTGAGAAGCCTACTTCAAATAAAATGAAGTTTCAGAGTCTATTACACCCTGACCAGAACACAGTTCTCTGATAAAGTGGACATATTTAAAAGTATATCAATACAAATGAATCGGTATCTGACTTCTTTCTTAATGGTTTGTAAGGCAGAGGCTTATTTAACCTGTTGCCTCAATAGCTTTCACCAAAGTGTGATGTGGTGATGCCAGAATTACTTCACATAAGTGAAAATATATAGCAAAATGTGCATGTAACAATAGTGAGTGATAGACTGACTGCAGCACCCACTGTGCAAGACAGAGCACTACAGCAGCTACTTCTTTCTTACAGCAGTCAGGCTCTTTAACAAAACTGTATAACATATAGTAATACTGTTTTTTCTCTGCCTCCATCACACAACACTTACAACACAACAGCAAATTTGCAAACCATTTCCACTTATGTGTGTGTGTGTGCGTGTGTACTCTATTTATTCATAATCATCATAAAAACACACATTTATATGTACATATCCATATTCTTTATATTGTTCAACACGGCTGTGCAATATTTATAGGCTATATTTCTATATTTTTACAGTAAATATATACCACACCATGTGTGCGTTTTAGTTATTCTGCGTAAATACCAATCATGTACATACAGTATCAGTATAAGTAAAAGGTCTATATACATTTTATATTATTTTATTCTTATTTTATCTAACTTGTATTGTGTGTAACATCTTCTTTATCCTTTTTAGTACTAGATATCGCTCTCTTTTTTCCCCTCTTGCTTTTAACTGTTGAGCTGCTGTAATATGTGTACTTCCCCTGTATGGGATTAATAATGTCTTACATTGTGGTGTTAAAATTGCACTTGTTTTCTTCAGACATCTTAAGCTGTTCATTATCTGTTTTGTGAATGGATGAATGCTTTCAGAATGTTTTTCTTATTATTTAAAGAAAATGATAATCTGAAGGCGTTGTTAGGTTATTATAGGTGTATCGCTAGGTTATTGTGCAATGGTTTTCCTGGTCTGGACCACTTGAGATCAAAGTAGGCTGTGTGTGACCCATGAACTAAAATGAGTTTAACACCTCTAGTCTATATTTTACTATGAAAAATCTGATCATAATGTTAACACTGTTGTGGGGATCTGTCTTTTAATGTTAATATGTTGCAATCAAGCGTTCACTCCCAGGGCAAACGTTGAGCTCTGGCTCCTGTGATAACAGCACAAAATTTAAGAAATACAGCCAGGAAGCTGCAAACCAACCTGCTTATGTCGATTATACTTACAAACACCCCACTCAAAGCAGGCTAGCATGACTAGTAATGTTATATTTTCCAAGGATGCGAGCTTTCTGTGTCATTACACCGGGTCAGTCGAAACTCATACAGGTAGTTGGGGTGACTCCCTCATCGCCTGTCTGCGGGTAAAATGCCAAGCTAACAGTTTCAGGTATTAAACCGTTCAGAAAGACTTTCAAAACTACATTAACGTTGGTGTATATAACCGCACAGCGTTGCTCTATCGGTCTAGCATTTGACTTTGCAAATATTACATTTAATACATGCTTTATAAAGTCTACGTATATTCAGGTTATCGCAAATTAAAACTGTCACCTGTCCTGGTGCGTAGCTAGCCTCTCGGCTAACGTGGCAGCACAGATGGTCTTACCTTAGCACGAAAACTGGGACAGTCCGTCTGGTGAAGCCATACGGCGAGCAATCAGCTAATGGGTCGATTTCGTCACATTCATTCATTAATTAGGTTGTCACATGTCCATGTTTAATGATCGGTTTCTGTTTCAAAACCGTATAACCAGCTCGGTAAAGTAGTTTCCCTTCACATCAGCCCACCCTGGTATGCTTTCAGTGGCTCATCTGTGGGATCATCACGTTAAGCCACGCCCTCATGGCGTTGTCATGGTGTTGGGCCAGTCTGGCACGTGACCTTACCTGAGGCAACTTAAGCCAATAAGATTTGACAAGAGAAATAAAAGGATTTCGTAATATTTACTGGGTTTGACCCACTATTGAGAGAGATATAAAACTGTGTAAAAGCAGGCCACCTCCTGATGGATGCTTTTTGTCTCTCAAGTGATATTACTACTCAAACCCTTGACTCATTTCTGTAAACAGCGTATTTGTATGAATATTCATAACAATCTAGTCACAGACCTTCAAACAGGAGCTGAAACAAAATTCAGTAACATTACATTTAGCTCAGATTGTTTAACTGATTATTTTGTTCACCTGTTAAGAAAGTAGTATACTATTGAATATTGGTTGAAATAAGACACCACTTTTAGATGTCTTTTAATAGACCGTCCCTTTTGTTTGTACATGAAATCTGTTTGAGAGAGACTGAATGCTTTATGTCTTTGTCTTAGAAAACTATTATTTTATATGATGAAATTATATAAATGTAATCATGAGTAATTGAACAGAGTGGTATGATTCAGTAATGTCATTAGGACCTTGGAGTCTGTCACTGTCTCCAGTAAGTCTGACTGTTAAGATACTGCAAGGGCAAGACCTTGTAGATGTAATACTACATTGATAGGCACATCTATGTGACGTGTGAAAGAGTGAATCTTCTGTTGCTTCTAGTTTTTGGAATGTGTCTGTCCATGCACAACATAAAGTCAAGTAAGGACAACTGAGGCTGACTGAGTTTATTTCATCACTCATTAAGTTGATTTAATTATTCATAAAGTTTGTGTTATTCTTTATCAAGTTTACTTTATGGTTCATCAAAAGTGCAAGATTTTCTACATCAGGCCTCAATAAAATTCATTGTTCAGTCTCACAATGCATAAAAGCAAAATGTATATGAATAGGAAAATATATTTGCGGCTTTACCATCCACCAATAAAATTCATAGCCACACAGTTTTTATCATGCCATTTAATTTATCAGTGGTTATCTCCAGTTTAAGGGCAATGTAAGCCTTGGTGGTCTTTAGATGACTTCACATCTACCACATCAGAAGAGGCTTCCTGTGCTGCTCGGCCATGTTGCAGAGGCAGGTGAGCACCAGCAGAAGGTCCCTCTGAAGTTTTCTTGGTGCAGTGGTCACGATAAAATTCCTCAGAAAGTCTGGATTGTTGTATTCAGTTGCCTGGGGACTGTTTTCACAAGGCCTCTCCTTCAGGATCCCATAAGTGTTGACAATAAATTCAGTGAAAGGAGGGTGAAGTGTCGGTTTGTAGCCGAGCTGGTTCAGCCTCTCCATGAGGTCGGCATACCTCTGAGTGAGATGAAGCCGATAGCCGTCGTCTACCTTCCCTGTCAGCGGGTGGCTGCTGACCTGCAAGAGATGAGGAAAGGCTTGTGACTTCCTTCTGAGTAAGGTGAATGATATGGTTAGTGCTATTTTCAGAGCTGATAATGGTACAAGTTACAGTAGATTTGATCTCTTATCTGTGCACTGCAAAAGTCACACAACCAGTTTTTGGATGGAGAAATGAACAGAGGTTGTCCCCTCTTACCTCTATTATTTTATGGGGGATATTCAGCAGTGTGAAGCCATAAAGCCTCTTCTGGCCCTGGAAGATATGAGATAAAATCCTCCTATCCAGTTGGTAGGCAATCTCTCCCAGCAGCCTCTCTGGACCTGCAATGAAACAATTAAAATGAAAATACATACTATTATCATTATTTTTTTAACGTTTCTGTTTGGTTACACTGTTACTACTCAAAATTTCTGCATGTCAGGCATCACTGACCTTTGACCTTACATGGAAAATCGGCCCGGGAGCTTTGAAACTCTGCTTCTTCACTTGTGTCTGTGTGCACCGAGTTTTGGATGAAAGACTTTAAGTCAACAAGCGATGAGGTCCGCTGTTCATGTTTGACTCTGGTTTGTTGCAAATCTTGTCTGAATTGTCTCTCGTTGATGGTGTTTTGCCACAGACTGGATGGATGTCTTCCTGAGGGTGTGGATACTGGTAAAGAGAAAGTACATTATTTATTTATCACTAATAAAAAGTGGTAAGCCTTTGTAATCAGGGCCCAGAGGCTCAGGGATGATCTGCCTGATGAAATACTGCTGCTGACTTGGTAACATCTTTGAAATCTCTTCACAATCATCAATGGACACATCCTGACTTTACCAGAGTATTTCTTTACACAATTGCTGCTTGAATTGTCCCTTTATTTCTTTTATTGTATATTTCTGAGATTAATGTATTTTATTCTCATCTTGTTAATGTCTCTTGTTACTTTTCAGTTCTCCATTTGATATGACTTGATTATATACTTTGTTGATTTTTATTTGCTGCCTTGTGTGAAGCAATATTTAACGTTTTTTAATATTCAATTGTTTTTTTTAAACCGACATGTAAAGATGCATAAACTAAGTAGTAATCAGAACATACAATAATGCAATGCCAATGTGCTAAGAAAATAACATCCTAATGATGATTTAAGAAAAAAAAAATTATAGGGGTTACCCATAGCACTGCTCACACTGAGAGGTATTGTACAACATTGTCTGAAGTTCTGCATCACCAACAAGATAAAGAAATACATTTTAAAATCCTTCATAAAAATCCCTGTTGTAAGATGTTTGGGAGATTTAGGTACATTTGGAAGTAGAATCACCAATACATTCATTGTATAACTGTAAATTTACCTTTAATTTTTGCAAAAATGCATATTAATATTATTAATATTATTATTTTTCTGTTCTATTTTTAGACATTTTGATGGACAACCTAAAGGAACTGGTTGGATTACATTGCACTAATTACATGTGACAATCAAAACTGATTCATTTGATTATATATATATATTGTTAGGGAAATCATACACTGTCAAGATCACTGCTTTCTCATTGCATAGCGAGAAAACATTTGTGAAATGTTGCACCTGCAAAGTTTTAACCTTTGAGAATGTTTACATCTGAAACCTGAGGCAGCATGCTGTACCAGAATTTGAGCATACCTGTGCGTTCACACCAAACGCGAAGAACTCGCTCGTATATGGTCGCTTGTATATGTTTGGCGTATTTTGAAACTCGCGAAAATTGACTCTCGCTGTGGTTGTGCTTACCTCAGCAAAGAGAGGCCAGAGCCCTTTAAGGGCCCTTTGTTTTATTCTAGTGCACTAGGAGAGGCAGCTAACGCGGCTAACGTGGCTAATGTGGTTTCTGGTGAGATGCAAGAGAAATACAAACACACAGGCTCCGTATCCTGAAGCAGAGTGAACCAAGGCTATTATTTACCCGACTGTCACGGCAGGACATTACACGCCCTCCGTTGTTTACTTTCTACAATAAAATACCTATTTAAATTACTCAGAGTGTTTTGGATCCAGTTTGAGCGCACGGTTACATTTACTGCATGTTACAGAGACAGATAATTACATGAGCAAAGGAAAGCACAATGCAAATATCACCCTGGTTTAATCCATATTTAAAGCAGTCAATGCTCAAATTTTGCCCCTGTTCTGACAACTCTGAACTACATCTTAGCTGCCATCTAGTGGCAGAAAAAAACAATACCTGATAATTCCTCAAGAGCTCCACTGTCAGAGGTTTGCAACCTCACTTGCAGGTCTCTGTTTTCCTTCACTACACTCAGCATCAACTTCAACAGCTCATTTTCCTGCTCCAGTTGTTCACTTTTTGACAGCAAGGCAGTAAAACTTTGCTCCAGGTCCATTTTGATGCTCCCAGTTTCACAGCTGAGCCACAAATACACCCAAAACTTCCTCCACTGCTGCAGAATCGTATATCAAATCACAACAGGCTGGAGTTCTATGATGTGATCATTTCAGTCCATACAAACAACAGAGATCAGGTTTAGAAAAGAAGTTTATACACAGCATTAAAGGTTACTGGAAGTAGAAGTTTGACAAAAAACCCAGGGTCGGCTTACTAACTGTGATTAGGGCTTTCAATCATATTATTACCCAGCTGATATAGTTTGCTCTGTGGTCATGGTGACGGATTTGTCGACAAACAAGCTCCACGGAAGGCACGATTACATATAATACACTTTTTCAGCCCTTCCCATCCCTGCTTGCTTATTGGTTAAGTTTAATCTTGACTCTGGAAATTGTACATTGACTAAACAATCTAAACTCAAGAGATCCACTTGTTAGTTTTATTTGCATAACAAGATCTGAATCCAAAGAAGCCAACCTGAACAAGGAGTATGAAAAGTGGAATGGATGAAATCACAACTGCTACTGAGCTTGCACGTCAGTACATTCACCTTCATGACAACTAATCAAATTCCTGCAGATGAAGACTATAATATAGTTGAAAGCCCTGGAAAAAAATGTTAGAGTCAAATCTTCATACTTTTGCATGATTTCATATCACATTTCAATTTCTAAATTAGTTAGGTTTTGTACAAGTCATATACCTCATAAAACTTTAATAAACCCCCAATCTACAACATAGACAATCTATATATATTATCAAAAAAATAACATTTACACAGGGTGAAGCAAATTATCCTCTAGCTACGTGATCAATGCACACTACAAGACAAAATCAAAGTCAGGATTATGGTAACTGACTGCTAGACATGAACTCAAAGCACTTCATTTCTGTTGGTCCTCCTGCTCAGCTTCCCCTCGCTCTCCCAATGATAGCGAGAATATAGAGGAAGATGTTGATGATGTCCATGTACAGGTTGAGAGCACCAAAGATGTATTCTTCTGGACTCAGAGCCAGTTCCTTGTTACCAAGTAGCAGCTGCGTGTCCACAGCCAAGAACTGTGATAGAAGAAATTCACAGTGGGTCAATCTTTCTGTCTTTTTCTAACATTAATGCAACATGTAGCTGACAAATGATTTAGAAAAATCTGTCACAATCCAGTTTTTAATTTTTGGCTTAAAGTGTCGCCCAGTTTACAAAAAAAACAACACATTTTCTAACTTACTTCTAGTGGCATCTACCTGTGCAAATAGTTCTGTTTTATTTGGATGTTTTTGAGACATTTCGGTCTAATGCCCTAATATAAAAGAGACGAATGTGGTACTCACAGTGAGTAGAAAATACATTTGAAAAACTACAGCAATGCATTTAAAAAAAAAAACACACACACATCTCACAGCCAAATGTTGTTTTGCTCATAAATACGTTGCTAACTTTATTTTCAGAAAGCAGAAATGGAGTTAGTGTTTAGTACTTGAATTCCTCATTGTACAGTATATCAGTACATCACAATTATGAAAACAGATAACTGGTAAATCCTAATTACTTTGGGTGGACTGCTTTTTTTCCAGTGCCTTCAATTTGTTTGTGATCCGTTTCTGTGTACTGTGGATGCATCTCTCATTCAGCAGTCTTGTTATACTCACACTTAATTTTTTTTTTTTTTCCAAGATTTTTCGGGGCTTTTTGGCCTTTAATGGATAGGACAAAGCAAGTGTGAAAGGTAGAGAGAGAGGCGACGACAAGCAGCAAAGGGCCAAGGCTGGAGTCAAATCTGCGGCCGCTCAGAATTTACAGACTGGTCAGTGCCCTTAGTGGTTTGATTTATGTATCCTATGATGTAAGGTTTTACTGATGTACAGATTTTAGGCTTTTTAGCAAGGAAACAGTGCAAACAGGTATCATACTTTCAGGAATTTTTGTCAAAGATCAGTTTGGACAAATCAGGTACATTGCTTTTAACATACAACAACCCTTTTAGGCTATTTAGTTCACATTTCAAGAAGAGAAATAGTGCAAAAATGCATCACCCCAGAAAAGAGGTGACTGAGATCTAAGAATTAGTTTTAATGAGTCGAATACTGATGACTACAGTCACGATCATCAGATACAATGAAGCTGACAGACAATTGTCAGTTTGAGTACTTACACAGGTGAAGAGCAAAGCTCCCAGTCCAGCATAGACGATGTGCAGAATCCTGTCGCGGATGAAGATGCAGAGGAGGCCGAAGATGATCAGGACAATTAAACAGACAAAAAGTACTCCATAACAGGAAGTGAAGTCGTACTTGGTCTGTGGGAAAAGGCCAAGAGAGACACTGAGGTCACATCAGAGTATGATCAATGCGCATGACATGCATACAAGAGACAGACGCTAGGAAACAAACCTGCAGAGAGAAGATGACCACTGTGAAGCACACAACTGCTGTGATGCCCACCGCCATGACCACCGAGTCAGTGTCATGGAAGCTGGCGATCATTCCCACCATGTAGGACATACTGAGAGTCAACACGGACTGAAAACAAGAAACACAAATACAGTCAATCAGCACTGCTGTAACATGTCTGAGTCAAGGGGATTATATGGCAAGAACGGAGACAATATGGCAAATTAGTGTGTAGTTATATTACTACTACTACTACTACTACTACTACTACTACTACTACTAATAATAATAATAATAATAATAATAATAATAGTAATAGTAATCATAACATTAATAATATTATTTGTGAGGCTTGATCCAAATTGATTTTTTTTTTTTTTTTTTTTTTTTTTTTTTTTTTTTTTTTTTTTTTTTTTTTCTAGAAACTTCATAAGTACAAAATGTCAGCTTTTTTGGGAAGAGGCAGTCTCTTCTCTCACTAAACCACAATACATTGCTGTTTGTTATTTATCCAATTCAATTTTTAGAACAAAGGATTATAGAAAACAAAGTTTTCACACAGTTTGATTTGTAAATCAGAGATCCTACACAATTCTGGTTCAATAGTTGAGGTAACACAGTACTTCCTGAGCTGTAACTCCTCCACTCTCTGTCTTCTATTATGAAACAAACAAAAGTGTGAGCAGGCTTACTAATGCAACCAGGTTCCAAGGATGTCTTCGCCGAACGCTTCCACAGCAGCTGATCACACAAACCGACACGAAGAACACGACATAGGACACCAAGTATGTCCAGATGTTCACCATGACAAAGGCCTTGACTTCATCCACAAAAGTGAAAACAGCCACAAAGGCGAATGTCACCAACAGCTGAGCCGTCAACACCAAGAACACCTGCAAGGAAGAGCAAATTATTAGCCAGACAACATGGAAGATCTGTCTAACCAAGCATACGTATGTTATTGGTGGATTTAAAGTTGTATCAAAACACATGATAAGCTCCAAAACAGAGGTTATGTTTGGATTTTGTTTATCAGTCAGCAGGATGGCAAAAAACTGTCAATGAAACTGACGAGACACAACAAGTAGTATTTTTTTTTCAACTTCAAAAAGGTAAAATTTTTTCTCCTAAAAAATACAATGTATAGACTCAATGCAGAAGTGTATTTTTCTGGAGGGACGCTGCCCGTATTTTCTTATTTTCTGTGTTTGGGAGGTTTTCGGGCGTGTACCCTCAGCTCAGGTGAGGTTGAGGCTGTATAAAAAGGTAGCGACCAGGAGAGATAAAAGGCAGCAGGTACCCAAGAGACACAGCACTGAAAATATCAAATACAGCAAGGCAAGATGCCAAATGAGAGTGAATCTGAGTGACTTACAGTGAGCGTGTTCACAAACAGTAATGCTAAGCATAGTGTATCTTTAAAGGGCAGGCTCTTTAATCTCTACTGCACATACACGCATCTCCCAATTGTTTATCATTACATGTATTTTTTGTAAATTCATATCTGAAGTTAAATAAATGTATTCATTCTGTATTTTTAAGACAATAAATCTGGAGTATTGTAACACTCAATAATAGGGATTTTCCAATCAAGTTTTGCTTTTTCCACAATCTCAATCCATGTCATTTGATACTTGGTATCTGTCCCGAGTCCCAATCCAATATTTACCAGGATAATAAAGCTCCACAATCCACACTTCAAGTACTTTAGAGTTATTAAAATCAATCCAGTGTGTATGCTGGACAGTTTAATAGCTATGTTATGCAATACAAGAAAAGGTTTAAGGGTCCTAAAGGTTATTTATTTCATTTTTACAAAAATAACAAAGAAAACAAACTAACATGTCTTTAGAAATAGCTCTAAAATCCATGTTGTGTAGCACTGTAATAAAAGTCCAGAACACTATCAATGAGCAAAATAATCACAATTCCACTTCAAAGTATTGTTATAATTTAACTTTAACATTTCCAGTCGCAACAAACAAAAATCTGTCATGATTCTGCTTAAACTTTCTCAATTACACTTTAAGTGGTGTAGCAACTTAAGTTGAACATGAAAAAAAAAACTGAAAATCTGCTGCAAATTGTGCTCTCTGTTTACGACATCTGTATGACGGCGAACGTAAACAATTGGGCAGGGCATGATCAAAATAACAGATCCCGATCAGTAAAAAAAATGCCTTGATCGGGCCTGATACTGATCGGGACATCCCTACTCAATAATGTAATAGCTCCCTCGAAAATGTTATAACTCCTGAAAATGCATTAAACCCCAATAATGTAATAACTTCACCAATAACGTAACAAATTGTCCAAAACTGATTATAAAAGAACCGTACCATAAACTAAAGTGAAATCACATATCTGACCCTAACCCAAAACACATATTAAAGCTGTATCAGTGTAATGTCAGGTTTCTGTTACTGGATCTCTAGTTAACAGTAAATAGTAAAAAAATACATATGAACAGTGGAAGCAAACTTCCTTCTCCATCATCTCCCACTTGTTGTTACCCTTGGTTCTACTGTCCGTATATATTTATTTCATTGGATTTTATTAGGTTTATATTTGGTGTGTGAACTTCCCTGTATCATGCAGAAATCTCATAAGATCAGGAGAGGCAAAGGAAACACTTCATTCAATCAGGATCACTGCTGACTCAGAGGGAAAAGGACATTTTGTGTAGACTGTCTCTTTTGCCTTCATCACACACTTGTGTTACATAACATGCCACTTACCATCTCTTGATTTAAAATTCTACATAAAACCTAGAGTCTACATTTCTAAAACACAACATCAGTGTCAAATGTTGATCTTTACAGTAGGCTAATATGCTACTAATAGTATTAGAATTTTTTTTAGACTTGCACACTTTACGTTTCCAAGGGGAAAAAAAAGGTGCATTACTAATAAAATATTATTACACTTTCTGATGAAGTTATTACATCATCAGTTTAAAGAAAAAAAATTAACCAACCTAGACATGTATTACTTTGGTGAAACAATATTCGTCAAGTTAATACATTTTTGGGTTTCATTACATTTTCAATCAGCTAAAAAAGCAAATATTATTACATTTTCTGGAAATTGTTACATTATCACTGTAGGGCTGCCCAATATGTCAAAACTTAAATGTCACAATATATTTCTCCAAATACCTTGATATGAACCTTGCAAAAGTATTGCAGGGTTGACTGTTGGTGCTTTCACAAAAAATTTACTCAACAAGATTTTTACATTTTCAGGAAATTATTACATAACTGAGTGCTACAGGATTGTGCAGACTTGTGGTCTAGAGTGAGCCACACATATTATCCTCTGTCATTGTATATGCAACTTTATATCACAATGTCGTCATATACTGTAGCGTGGTACATTTTCTCTTTGTTTGTTTGTGTTACGCTTTATTCAACTGTGCAAAGTGTGCTTGGGTATCATAAAATGTGCTATATGAAATCTAAGATATTATTATTATCACTATTATTATTATTAATTATTATTATCACAGATGTAGACAAATCCAGCAAATTTACATATCAGTACTTCACTGCATTGATGAAAAACCGTATTAAAAAAAATCTAATTGAAAAATCTAATTTCTTATATTTGCAACACTGCCTTTAATGGCCTCATACAACCAGCCATATTAATTTGACTTTTTTTCAAACCACATTGTGCCCTTACCTTTCGGATAAAGGCTCTTCTGATGTTCTTGTTGTCTAATCCAAAATCAAAGTCTTGATTCTCATGAAAGGGTGGTGGGTTGTCCTCGTTGTGATAAACATTATCTGCAGTGGCACCAAGCAGAAACATCAATTTGATTTAATCACACTTAGGAATGCAATGCCATAAAAAAAAAGAAAAAACTAGCGAAAATGTTAGAAATACTCACCACTTAAGTTTCCATCAAAGCCCTGGCCAGGCGGAGAGTAGGGTGGGGCGCCCGGTGAGTTTGCAGGCTTTTCGAAGGCTCCAGGAACACCTGGTCCAAAAGCAGTTGGTGGAGGAAAAGGGAGACCACCAGGAGCAGGGAAACCACCTGGAGCAGCAAACCCACCAGAAGCAGGTACACCACCAGGAGCATCAAAACCACCAGGAGCACCAAAACCACCAGGAGCACCAAAACCACCAGGAGCACCAGGAGCACCAAAACCACCAGGAGCACCAGGAGCACCAAAACCACCAGGAGCAGCAAACCCAATAGGAGGTGGTGCACCACCTGGGGCAGGTGCTCCGAACATATTTGGGCCTAACATATTCGTGTCAAATGCGGCAGGATAGGCTGGCTGCCCGTGGAGCGAGGGTGAAGAGGGTCCCCCCTCCACCGGAGAGTATGGAGGCTTCTCGGTGGTCATCTCCGGCTCAGGTCGGGAGCACAGAGCCGCTGGAGCGTTGGATTAGTGGGTTGGATGGATGGAAAAAGAGAGAATAAAGAGAAATCACATTTAAGCTGATCAAGTTAAAAGAAACGACAGCTGTTAACTGATGACAGACGCCCAGACTGGAGTCCACACTGTGATACTACGTAACGTCATCGAGGTCACATGACAACGCTCACTTCCGCTATATATCATAATTGATAACAGCCATCGATCGACAATTTAATTAAACCAAGGATTTATATGCTTTGTGGACAATGTGTCTTTTCCTACCGATAAATTCACTTTAGATTGAGGGGTTTCTGATGGTTTGGGTTTGACACCAATGTTAACCGAGTTTCCACGGAGACTCCCGACATTAACGCGACCGAAATTAGGCCACAAATTTCACTTTCAGGCAAGAAACGGCCATTTATCCCACATAACCTCAATTCAGGGGAGTATTTAACTCAGAGGCACACAGATAGCTAATGTCTGACACAGAACAAGTCGGTACGTTTTTCGCTAAATCGCACAACACAAGATGGCCATGTTTTTTCACCAAACAATAACGTTGGCCAGTACGGGCTGGAAAACTGAAGGACAGCAGGGATCGACAAAGTTGGGAGAGAAAAATAATTTTAAAAACTACTTACATTTCCCACAATCAAAGTTTCAGTCCCAGTTGGCCACCCCAAAGTTATTTGTGGTATTTTTCGCTTGTTTTTTTTCCTCGCTCTGCCAGTAAACCTCACCGCCCCCAGGATGCGGAATGATGCGTTCAGGACACGTGGGGAATTTGATAGAGTTGGGAAACTATGTTTAACAAGTATTAAAGATAACGATGTCGATAACAGTGAGTGCGTTCACTTCATGGGGCCATTCAGTGTTGTATGATAAATGGTTGAATGTGTGGAAAATAGTGCTCATTAATAATACAGCAATAAAACAACGAAATATGGGTTAAATGCATTGATAGACGCGACTGACCAAAGACAGCCACGTTTTCTTTGTTTTCAGACACTTCCACATTATTTCGTTGGTTACATTACAGTTACAATTCCGCTTTCCGAAAAGTACGTCTTTCCCAGTTATATTTATGACACTTGGATGTTGAAGTGAATGCTTTTACAAGTTGGCATTTAAAATTCCGATAACTACTGGAGAACATGAACATAGCATGTCTTTGATCAAAAGTCTGTTGGAAGTGCGTCAGTCATTTCGAAAGTAAAGTGTGCAAAACTTCCTGCGGAAAAATGCCACTATCTGTAAACATCAGCATGAGTTCAATGAGGATATTATCTGCAATCGTGGAAAGTACCGAAACACGTTCACGGCAAAACTGCATCTTTTGCACCAAAGTTCAACTTTTGGTGTTCTCAGTTACCTGGGGAAAAACATTTTTTCTAAATAATTATTGGTAATAATTTTAGCAAAGTAGCCTACTTCATACATAAATGTTAGTTTAGCGGTAAAAAAACAAAAACAAAAACAAAACAACAACAACAACAACAACAACAACAAAATAACTAATATTGTCAATTTTCTGAAGGATACTGAACATTATATGAAGCAACTCACTGATTCAACTATCAAAAGGCAACCAGTGCACTTGACATTCCTGTTTTTATAATATTATCTGTTTAATATGACTTTTTGTCATATGTTGTTTTGTTTGTATTTGTTAAATTGTATACTGGAATTTTGTTACACTCTGTTGTGCAAATAAGAATTTTAAAAAAGAAACTAAAGTTCAACTTTGAGGTGCCTGTGTTTTACTTAAGTATTCACATTTTTACAATTCTGAAAGGAAAATAATGTAGCCCTGCTATATACTCTTCTACAATTATATGACAGCTTCAGTTGCTGGTTACTTTACATGTTTAAATTATTCATACAAAGTATAATTAATGATAAATCCTTTTGTATTACCAACGAATAACCCACCCAGCAGTGTAAAGTAATTAAAAAATAACTACACCTTTACCAACTGCATCATTAAAGTAATACTTACCCTGTAATGCATCAAATACAGTCTTATAATGTACATTGTACTATTCTGACATGGGTAATTCTGCATTTTGCAGAGTATTTTTGTTTTAGGTAATCCTCCTATTGTGTTCATACCCAAACTGGATCATGTTTAGATGTAGATTTTTCTGCTCAAGACAAGGCCTCATTACACCTACAACAATGGACATTTAAATACAATAAAATACATTTTTAATGTATTTTTATATTTTTCTTTTTAAATGTTACACCTAAATTTAACAGAAAGACACCCTGGGTCAATCAAATTTAATTGTTCTTTAGTTTAGATGTATGAAATATGCTTTTGATTTTTTAGTATGATCAAAACAAGGCTTTATTACATCCCCAACAATATACTCTTAAAATGAAATACATCCTGATTCTTTTAGTTTTTTTGTCATTCCTTTTTTAAAAACAAATTGCATGCAAATGCAGTGTTAATGGTCAAAATTGACATGGTAGGAATTATGCACTGTTTTAAGGAGAGAAATACATGTTACCAAACCATAATGATTTTTTAAAAAAGTTATAAAAATCTTATTATGATGGCAACATAATATTGTTTATTAGTAATTTAAAAAATTAAATTCCATCATCAGCATATTTACTTTAATTCAATTGTAGAGTGACATACACTCCAGTAGATGCAGTGAAAACTTATCTCACAGCTGCGTTGCCCCATAATGCTTTGCAATAAGGAGTGCCGCACATGAACCAGCAGGTGTCAGGAGGTGACAGCTTTGGTGAGAAAATCTGAGAGGGCGACTGGGGAAACACATGAAACAACATTTATCTGATTGGAACAGAGAGTGTGGATACTCAGACCCTGCAGCTGCCTGCCTGCTTCTCTGTCTGCCCCAGGTCACACCACAAGTTTCCTCACAGCTGTATAGAAATAAGTGGTTGGTACAATAGTGAGGGATTGTGAACAGGTGAACAAAACAGAGCATGGACTGTCAGGTCTCCAACTCTCAGAGGTTCCACAGAGTGAGTGTCCATTTCAGCTGTTTGGTCCTGTGTCGCCAGAGGACACCCAAGATATTGCTGTACTTGGCATTTACTATGTAAATGTATCATAATCTATACAGAAACATGACAAACATGTCTAACACTTGAGATCATTTTGAGATTTTTGATTTATTTCATTTGGTCAGCATGAGGGTATCTGGCTAACAGTTTGTTTCAACTAATGGTTGTGTAATGTGGGAAGAGGGACTTCACCTACTTACTATTTTGGAGTCACATCAGGTGGATTCATGTTACGCAAAAACATCTAAGCTGATTTATAATGTAAACAGAGGCCAGCATCAAACTCTGCAGCAGTGTTTCAAGTGTAGATCAACTTGTAATCCATCATGAGTTAGTGACATGTGTGTCCTGAGATGCAGGATGCATTTCTTGCCATTTGTGTTTCTTTTTTGACATGGGTTTCTTAATCAGACTATTTCTTGCTAAGTGATGTTAAAGTCAGGTTATTTTTCTAAAAGCTAAGAGCTGGTCTTCTTTTATGTTGCACACAGACTGTACATACTTTAACTGACCACTCAAGGCAGTTGTTTAGATGTATACATGCATTATTTTACTATCTGTTGAAGCCCTGTGATGGCAGAGTTGGCAGCCAGAATTGGCCCGGTTTATTTGGCCCGTTTATGGGGCATCATTCATGCCGAGTCTCAACTGACTCGAGCAACTAAATACAGCCCGACTCATTTCTACTGGTATGCCAAGTTTGGGCCGATGCTGGGCCAGGTCACTTTTGATAATGGCCCAGTAATGGCAGTGTTGGCAGCCAGAATTGGGCCGGTTTATTTAGCCTGATTCTGGGGCGTCATTCATGCAGAGTTTCAGCTGAGTCAGGCAGCCAGATGCGGCCTGTCTCAGTCTAAGCCGAGTCTGGCAACCTGATGTGGCCCAATTTCTTTCTTTCAGCATGGCGAGTTTTGGCCGATGCTGGACCAGGTCATTTTTGATAATGGCCCAGTGATGGCAGTGTTGGCAGCCGGAATCATGCCGTTATGCCATTATCTGGCCCGATTCTGGGGCATCATTCATGCCGAGGCTCAGCCAAGTCGGGCAACCTGAAGAAGCCCAACTAATTTCTTCATATCGATTCTGGGCCAGGTCATTTTTGCCACCTAGGAGTTTTGTTTCTGTATCTACAACTGTGAGCATCACATGACATAATTTCATTAAACAAATTAAAGGCTGTGAGAAAAAAAATCTACATTACAAAGAACACAAACAAACAAAAAAAGTTGAAGGTAAATTTACTTTTATTTCACATAACGAATATTTGCATTATTTTGACTCATGCATTACAAAATGCAAGGCAAAACAGGTGATGCCGTTGCACTAGAAAACATTTAATGTCTAATGACATCAAATGTACAAAATTTAAAAAGTGAACAGTTCTCATGCTGTCCTTTATCAAACTGGTCAAGTATAAAAAGCGACATTAAAGAATTAAGAATCTATTAGAGACGACAACTTTAAATCTACAGAAAACAGGAAATGCGTTGGACTTATTGCTACCGTTCCACTCATCTTTTGTTCTTTATACACAGTGTATTGCTTTGTTTAAACATCCATCGTATGCTCTTGATCATTATGCAGCAGCACATGTGGACGAGCTCCCTAGTAGGCTTCATACTAACACATGAACACAAAATAAAGGGTTTATTACTGTAAGGCTCCATAATAAATACATAAATAGCATAATTTAAAAGGCACATTATGAGACATTTTGTCAAAATGAGCAATTCACATTCAATAATGTTTCTTCCCTTATGCTGAGTTTACTTGAGGTGCAATTTAAAGAGAAGAAAATTGAGTGCTTTTCAGCTGTTACTTCAGCATTTTGTCTTAACATAGAATCAAGAAAACACATATTAGAGGGAACCAACTGAGGGTGTCTAATCTATCTCACTCCAAACAGTTATAAAAAAAGAGAGAACAATCTTAACAAAATACTATCCTCTATATCAATGTCTGCATAGCTTTACCAAGCAAAATACTGGTCCAAAACTATGAAATACTGAAAACTGCATGATAGTAACACGCTGTTCTCATATGTATGCAAGTGTTTTGGTTTGTTTTCAAAGAGGTGGGGAAGGAACCTGATCATAAGACATGAATGCACTTTGGAATTATACAAATTCCTCTGCAATATATATACACAAAATTCAGCAATGGTTGACATGAGGTCCAGTAAGTCAATTAACATTAAATATTTTCCTGCTGAATAAATATTAAATATTCATATATATTCAATAGTGACAAAATACTGATCTCAGTTGAATAAAATATACAGTTATTCCTTATTTTCTCCACATTTTGGTGATTTTCTTCAGGCTCTTTGGTAGAAGGACTGCTAAGTTAAAATGTGGGAGTGACATCCATCATTGAGCCCCTACGGTCTTCCCCCTCATACTGTAACTTTGCCCTCTTCGTCGGAGGAGGTGACCTCCCCTGCTTTCCTCCTTTAAAGTGGTTTTCATGGTTTCACTGCATGCGATCTGTTTGGAGCTGCTGAGGCTGGTACTGGCTGAAGGCAGCAGCAGCCGCAGCTCCTGGGGTGGCAGCAGTGGCGAGTGGCTGCTGGACAGCGTATCCATACCCTGCTGTGGTCATGTAGCTTGTTGGTGCTGGTGAAGCCGCATACGGATACTGCTCATATGCAGCAGCAGCGGCAGCAGCAGTGGCAGCAGCCGCAGAGTACTGGGCATATGCTGCTCCAGTATAGTCAAGGTATGGGGAAGTGGCGGCAGCAGCTGTTGCTGTAGCAGCAGAAGGTTGTACGTGAGGGATCACCACGCTGGGTTGGACAAAGGCCTGAGGGTAGACATAGTGGGCAGGGACTCTGTAGGACAGAAAGACACCCTGGGTCAAGCAGAGTCACAGCTGGTCATTTTTCCAACGCTGAAACTGAAAAGCAGGCGCCTCAAAAACGTCAATCCAGTCCTCAGAACACAGCAAATCCATTCATTAACAACTGAAAATAAATACCCTACCTAGAAATGAAAAGTTAAAGAAGCAGCAAAACCACAAAGAAACACGAGCACAGCTTTTAATTTAAAAAAAAAAAAAAGCACCTGAATCTGAAACACAGTAAGGCATTAAGAGAAGAGACAGCCCAGCTGTGCACCCAGTGTTTCACTGAAAACGGTATTTGACAAAATGCGAGCTTATCGCACAACACCACAACATATCAGGAGAAGAAGTGGACATTATATTCTGTCCACTATGGTCACTCACAACAACACCACAAATACAGGCATGCCAACACATGTTAATAGGTCCTTAAACACAAACAAATAAGGCAAAAAAGGCTTTTGTTTCTTTATGAGAAGCTAATGAATGCAATACATTGCAAGGCAGACAATGAAGCTGCTGAATTAACCATACGGTTATCAAGTGGGTTGTATTAGGTTCTGTAGAGGCCCTGGTGTGTTTATTTGCTTGAAAAATAGATTTATTTATCTATTTTAAAATGGAAACGTGGTGTAACAGGAGATCAGATGGGATCTCTTCATTGGAAAGCATCAGTCTGAATACAGGCCGGGATATAAATGGATAAATACAAGCCGGGGTATCTCGGTAAATCTGGCCCCACTTTAAACTTGAGTAAAGTCACCCTGGTAAATATATTGAGGAGCAGGTGTGAAACTGTTATATCTGTCCATAAACACGTGCCCCCTCCCCCTCTTCCAGACACACACCCCCACACAAACATACACACTCCAACTTGACTGACAAGGGAGGCTGGAAGCATGCTATTTTTGCTCCCCTTGTCATCTCCAAAGGACAAGCTGATCTTCTCCTTCAGTAACACATGGCAGGGCACTCATCAACTGTAATGGCCGCCTACGCCGCTCTAGTGTCTCAGTGACTTTTCTGAATTTACTGCTTTATTATCAGACCGCAGGCGTCCTGGCTGATTAGAAAGCGGCACTCTGGTTACAAAAGTGGGATGCTGTGAACAAGAGAACGGTTTTGTACTATACTATACTACTATAGTTGCATAATGATCACAGAAAATGTTACAATTCCAGTAAAAACTTAAATGATGACAAATCTAATTACAAGTGTACTTTAAAACATGACAAGATCGAAACCAACATGCCTTTCTTCGTGATGTGACCTTGTTTTAATATGAACACTTCAAGCGCCAAAAGAGGACGGCTGACTTAAGCTGTCTCCATTGAAAGAGACCGGAGGAACATTTTGTGGCTCTGCACGTCGAGAGCTAAATAAAGGTGCTTTGTAAATCACCAGGACACATGGGTAATCCCCAGCACATAACCAAAAGGCTTCATGGGCACATGGCTCGGCCCACCTGTTGTCCACAGTCGAGCGGCCCTGTCTGTGCCATACATTATTAACAGCGCTGCTGAGTGACTCCCATTTTCCATCTGAATTTGAGAGGCTGTGGAGATCACTGTAGCCAACAGCTGCTGCCTAAGAGACCGGCTAAGATCTCTGTCTCTGCAGTGAACATTTGAGTCTGTCTATATGTATAAAAAGACTTTTTTGGTTTATTGCAAAGCTAAAAAATAGATCTATTGTGTTGGAAAATGTGCTTAAAAGAATAATCTTTTATTTTAAATCATTTTAAATTATTTAATTAGGATTATTATGAATAAAAATGTTCCCTAAATGTTATATTTTTACCCTAGACATTTCCCACTGGCTTTTAAAAAATAATTCTCTAAATCTACTCACTTCTTGCCATTTGTGGAACATTTCCTACCAAGGTGCTTATTGCCTTTTTTCCCCATGTTGTTGAACGAAATCACACCGATTTGTTCAAAGGTTTCAACACTTGTGAAAGGCATCTGACAGCAGCATAAGAAAAGCAATGTTGCTTCAGGTTTCAATGGGTTAACTTAGTCTATTAAACTGCTGATTTGCTAGTACCAGTATGGTACACCCCCCTGCACAATTAAAATGTATTGTTAAAACCATATGAGAAAAATATGAAAGAAAACAATATGCTCAGTATCGTGTAGCTGTTAAGCTACAACGGAAAGCAATGGGTTAATAAAAAAAAAACAAAAAACACAGCATCATGGGTAAGAAAACAGAAAAAGAACTCCCACATGCAACCCAGTGTTTGTTTTGTTGCGGGGGATCAATTTTGGAATTAACACACAGTGAGTGATCATCAGCCCCCTTTTGACAACAAAACACAATTGACTCAATGTTAACAAGAAACTGGGAGAAAAAAATAAACCACAGGCTAAAGCACAAATCAATTATTAAAAAGGGAAAAGGAATCAACACCCCGTTGCAGAGTTACAACTCCCTATCAAAAAAACTCACAAAGTGTGCACAAAAAACCTCCTGCACCCCCCGCCTCCCCCACTGCAAGTAGGAATAAGCACACAGTTAAGCTGAACACCACATCATACTGAAAACAAGGCACACACCAATCTATGTACTATGGAAAACTGTGAAAAAAAACAAAGGACTTCCATGCATCTAGTCACCATTGTGGTTCGTTTGTGTATGTCAGAGTATACAGGTAACACTTTAGTGCTCTGCCCAATGCAGACTCAGCTATTCCTCAAATCATCATGTCCCTTCATCAGCTATTTTAACCGTTACCGACCCTGTCAGATCAGAGAGAGATAGACAACATAAAGTCAAGTCCGGCAGTGGCTGGGGACAAAATGTTCACTTCCTTCACAGTCAACGTCAAGCAAAGGAGCACACATCCACACTCACATGTCCTCATTCAGGATGTAACAGGTGGAGGCAATGACAAATGACACTTTACAACAACAAAGACACATTATATGACACCATAAAAAGGAAAATAACAGATTTCTTCCACTTTACACAGACAGATTTAGTAACAGGAATGTCAGATCTGCAGCTTGACTTACCCGTAAGGTCTTTGGATGAATGCTGGATGTATCTGAGGCACACCGAATGCAAATCCTGGAAAGGAAGGAAAACAGGCACTTGTTGAAGTTTCGTTTGAAGTACTGACACTATTGTATTGCAGTGAAGATGATTTTGAAAACAGTGTTCTGATTCTTTCAAGCATATGTGTAGATTTCTGGGGGGGGGGGGCACAGGGGACACATCCCCCTCAATATTTAAAACGTGTAATTGTATCTCCTCCCCTAATAAAAACACAAAAGTAGGCCAAAATTTAAGATATTTGCACAATAATCTATGCAAAAATGGCACAAATGTGTGCATAAAAACACACCAGTATGCACACTGTAAAATCTGGCAAGTTGATTATACTTACTATTATACTAAAAGGAAATGCAAACCCATTGCCTTGAAAAATATCAGTTAATATGAATATTACTAAGTTTACTTAAAACTTTGTGACATTTAGTTCATTTGGGAAGTTAATGCAAATTAAAAATGCAACTTCAGTAAACCAAGTATACTGTGATCTATATCTGTATTCTGCTGGTTGAAAACTAGTCAGTCACATTTGTATATTTTTAAACATGTTAACAAAACTGAACACTCAGATCTCCTAACATCATTACTGGCAAAATCCTCTTTGTCACAACCAAGTCAGACTAACTTGGTTTACTAAAATTGCAAACAACAAGGCAACAACTTAACAAAATTAAGTAAAGACAGCTAAATTTTACTTTAATTTAACAATTAGTCATTAAACATAAATTAAGATTTATATTTGTATTGACTTTCCTTTTCCAAGGCAATCGCTTTCCAAGATTTTTTAAGTATCAACTAGTCAGATTTTAAAGTGCAGCAAATTAAATATCCTACTCAAAATTTAATGGTGAGGGACTCCCAACCCACAGTTTCCTTTGTGTCCCCCCTCATTTCTAAAAATTAAATCTACACCCCTGCTTTCAAGAGAAAATAACATATTAAGTTTGCATCATCCAAATATCAAGTTCACAATTGTGTGTAAAGGCATTTAGGCTGCTGTCTTTGTGGTCCACCTTGATTATCTTGAAGTTGTGACATAAAGCTGAGGTCCAGTCCCTCACCTGGCTGTATGACCCTGGGTTTGGCCCCCAGGTAGGCCAGATTCACGTTGGCTTTTCTGCCATCTATTATGGGGTTGGGGTCCTTGCAGGCTCGGTCTGCAGAGGCCCGGTCTGCCATGGTCACCTAAAGGAAACAACACATTTTACATTGTGATTTCTTACTGTAAAGTTTGGTCACAGTGACTGATACCTAAAAAATATGGATCATTTGCTCCTTTTTTTAATTTTATTTTTTAGATATTTTGGTAAATGTAAAGACTAGTCAGGTCACATGGTGGGTAATTCACAAGCACATTATGATAAAGTGGTTCCAAAATTGTCCAATTTCTGATAAAAATGACCTATTCCTGTCACACAAAACATGAACTAGCAAAAACCTTCCGCCTACAGGTGCTGATACTGGATCGATTGACCCTTATCCCCGACTGTGCACGTGTGCAAACCAACTTTAAAAATGGCATCTCAGACTTGGCAACAGGTTGCTACTCACAAATCCATATCCTCTGGATTTCCCCGTCTGCCGATCGGTGATGACAACAGCCTCCTCGATGTCTCCAAACACCTCGAAGTATTTCCTGAGACTGGAGTCGGTTGTGTGATAAGGAAGACCTCCTACGAAGATCTTTGTGAACGTGGTGTCTTTCTGTGCGGAGTGCATCATTTGTAGATGTGCGTTAAAGCGATTTCCTGGAAGTAGTTCTGGTCGGATAAAGTAAAGAAACAGCGTTCAGAGGAGTTGAGGGAGAGAGTGCGGCGCGGACAGGCAGTCCCCCGGAGATGTGACTGAGGCTCTGAGAGAGAAGGAGGAGGAGGAGGAGGAGGAGGACACCTGTTAGATTGGTGCGGGAGGTTTCCCAGTTGTCAGTGTGACACAGATACTTAACTCCACCCATATCCAGACCACCGCCACCCTGCGCAGGCTGCCTACTGGCGCACAGCTGCTAAAACAGTGGCAAGGACACACTGCAAAAAAAAAAAAAAAAAGTGTAGCGAAAACTCACCGATTTTCATAGAAAAGTTTCCAGTCACAGAGAAAGAGATGTTCAGGGTTTCCGGCTATGAATTTCCAAAACTTTTACATAGGCTACATAATACATAACATTTTTCCAAAATATTTTTTTCACGTAATGTTTTAGTGACTTTTCATCAGTCACACAGAGCAACACTGTCACAACAGAGTTAAATTAGTAGGCTTGAAAAAAAGTTTGTGAGTTATGTCTTTTTATAAACATATTAGCAACAACAGCCAAAACAATGCATATTCAAAACTATTCTAGACCATCCTGTTAACTGCTGGTTTGATTTCTGTCAAATACTTGGGGATAAAAGGCAATGAACAACTTGGCAAGAGATAGCCTAATCCACAAAAAATGAATTAACAAAATTAATTGACAAAAAATTAAATAAAAGGAGAGAACATTATGTTTAACCTATGATTATGATAATGACATACTCAAAATGATTATTATTTTTATTCTTTTTTTCATATAATTTTCAAGGTAATTCCAATTTATGGGCTACCCTCTTGTAACTTTAAAAAAAAAAAAAATCTTGTTAATTTGGGGTCATATATTGTTTAGTTGCTCTTTGGGTAGGTTTTTCTGAAATGAAGGAAGAAATCAAGCCTATTCGCTCAGGTTTCAAAGGATTAATTCCAAACTATTTCCAGGCCTGGAAAACAGTTTTTCTAATTTCAGAACTTTTCCAGGAATTTCATGACCATGGGAACCCTGGATGTTAATCAACGCAAGTTTGAAATGATAACAGCCTTCCAGTTTGGTTGCACACCTCATGTGTGGGGGAATCTGTGATTGGCCCACGGGTGCCTGCATCATATGTGTGGGGCAACATGTTTACATGTTTGTGTTGTTTACCTTTACACCAGTCACAGATAGGGTTACTTCCAGGGGACCATATATTTGCGAGTGGCAGGCGACTCTTTTGCCCCACACTGAGAAGTGGAGCACACATCAGTGTTGACATCTCAGCTAAGAGATGTAGTAAAGAATTACACTCCGCTGTGATATTTATCTTTACAGTGCTTTGGCTTAAGTGACCCATGCCATAGTGATTTCTGCATGTTTTTTTGCAGAACACCCTCCCTTTTAAAATAATCTACAGTAAAATATTTTTTCAATAAATATACAAAATAGCTGTGTCTCGAGCACATAATCAAATGTCAACATCAGCAAAATTTACTGCAGATTGATACTTTCTCTCTGTACACATTTGATACCGACTCATCATCAAAGATCTATTAGAGTATTTTTTGTTTTAGAAAATTGGAGCATGGGAGGGGAAATTAAGCATTGAACACGCTAAAACAACGGATAGTCATGCATCACACCAAACTCTAAAAGGACCTGTGGGACACCAATTGGCAACCTTTACTATTAAAAGAGCCATTTTTGAAGATGTAAAAAAAACAAAAACTTCTTGTTAAAGCTACAGAGAGCCACTGGAGAGGAGCAAAAGACCCGCATGTGGCTACGGAGCAACAGGTTGGCCCTCCTTAACCTAGAAATTTGACCTCAATGCAAGAATGTAAGATTAGAGCAGATTTGAAAAGAACTTGCATTTAAAATGGCATATTATTGCATTTGGATAAGAGATGTTAGACATGTACTGGAAAGTGAGACAGACAAACTACTAAAACATAGTAAAAACAGAGAGCTTGAATGAGCCAAATGAAGAGTCAACACAGGTTTCTCTGATTGTAAATGTTCTATTCTAGAACATTTTGTACCAATTAAAACAGTTTGCGATACATTATAAATACAATTCTGTACATTATAATAGTGTAAATACTATGTTCAAATACATTTCTATTTACAACTCCTTATGAGGGAGAGCAGCTTTGTTCTCTTCTTTAAAGTAAGGTCTTGGGTTTGTCTCATTTACTTGAAATTACAGCTTGGATATATAACTATCTCTAGTCAGTTCCACAGTTCACCACTTCCATAAAAAATACAAGTTCATAGGACAGCTCTTCTTCATAACTAAACTACGTTTGCACCGTCTTCTGTAACCTGATACCATCCATCACCCATTCATCCAATTCTCCATGTGAAAAAAAATGCATTATTGAGTACCTTTTAGCATGTGGTGTTATATATCAGTCAGTTAACATATAAAATGCAGATGGACAATCAGTTAAAAAGGTTTTCAGTCAGTCAGCGAGGCTGGGTGGCATTTTGAATGCTTCTGGGCATCATGATATACATACACAGGTTTCAGGTCCATACAGTTAGTTTAAAACTCAGTGAACCTGTTATGGAGGTCACTGAGCAGTCTGCGGTTTATGTGCCTGCCTTTATGAAAACAGGGCGTTAAGGCATCAGTACATCCAGGCCTTGGACAAAGCCCTGCTGCTTTGTTCCCCCGGATTAAAGTGATGACACAATGTTTCTCAGTCACATCAGTTAGAAAATATCTCATCAGTCCAATATGGAAGATAGTCGGCGAACTCTCCAAGAATCCTTTCCAGTGCAAGCGTTCAAACAGCAACAGTCTCATGCTGGATGGGGATTATTTCCTCCACAGTGTTACAGTACTTCAACAGGATAATTTAACATGATTACTGCAGTCAAACACTGAAAGCAACTCAGGTTTTGCAGATTTGTTCAGGGTATGTGGCATTACTCCTAGAGATATGGCACTAAGCTTTACTTGGACACATAGATATATAGTGTTTACCTCCACACATTAGAAAAATAACACATAACAGCAGATATGGAACCGTGGTTCTTTGGTTACCCCTGACATATCATATTGATGTAAATATCAATGTTTATTAACAGTAGTACATTCTTAATCTTCATATCCCAGATTACTCTGCTATGAGCCTCAGGGAGGATGCATTGTCTTATAAAAATATTATATATAATGTTAAGAAACCAATGTAAGAAAATGTATGTGGGTAATGTTTCCATATGGACTCCCAGTTAAAAGTGAAGTTCTCTATCAAAAATACCACCGTATAGAAAACTCAGATATGTGCATAGTGAATTTTCAGTGAACAGTAATTAGGATATACCTTCATTAAATGCACAGGTCAGATATGCTTTAGAGAAGCAGAATACATCAGCATCTCCATCACAGGGAGAGGAGCCATGCTGAAGTCAGCCCGAAGTTCACCCGTAGGCGCTGGATCTGACAACCACCCTCAGGTCTCTGTTGTTCCTCAGCAAGTTGTTTCTTCTTTAGGTTCTATCTGATGAGAGTCTGGGGCTCTGTGTCCATGGAGGGCGGTCCTCTGGTGAGGCGAGACGGCTTCACAAACACACCGTGACCTGGGGGGCAGCGGAAGTACACCCTGCCCTGGACAGTCCCGTTATGCTTACCTAAAGGAAGATCAGTCATTATAGATATGTAGAATTATTGTGGATGAATTGTAGTTCCAAACTTTCATACTATGTCACATTTGGACCTTTCATACACAAGGGGAAAAGCACAGCACTTGTTCTCTTCATTAAACAGCAGTACTTTGTGTTCCTTTACATTTTCCATTTCAAAATTCCAAACTTATGACGACACAAACTTCCAGATATTACAGTAGATTTTTCAGACCATATTTTACATCTGAGTACAAATAGCTAGATGTTTATAATGTAAATAAATTGCTTTAAAATCCAACTGTTAAAATGTGCATCAAATTATGACTATGTACGCTATCATGTAGCCAAATAATTGCTAGATGACTGCAGCTAAGTACTGTTGCTCATACAAAGCAGTTAACACCAAACCCAGTCAAGTACTTTTATAAATAGTGCTACCTCTACTTTTATTATTTTCTCTTAACAAATTGAATAAATGAATAATTGAGTAATTTTTGTTCAGTTTTAAGGCACTTGCGGCTGAGTTGTTTCGCAGGCTGTGATGCGTGTTCAGTCACACGCCCTAATTTTGGCCTTGCTTTCGACAACACTGATCTCATTCTGGCCCACGTACATAATGTATGTGGGCCAGAGTAGTAAGTAGTAAGTAATTTTGCTTTTTTGTTATTTTTGTTTCCATAGACAAATAACATCAGCATTTTTTAATGAGGATCCCAAAAATTAGTTATTAGAGAATTGTTAGTAGAACGTTAAAATACACTCTCTGGTGGAAAAACTATGTGATGATTAATTTCTAAATTATCTCAATATACGTCAATGTAAAATTGTCACATAATATGTGTATTTGCATTTGCATATGACAGGCTCTACTAATAGATTTTTTTGGAGGCAAATTTCTTGAAATGACTCACCCACTGCCATGTCAAGCTTCACACCAATCCAGATCCCCTTAGCAAACTCCACCCCTCCAACATAGTGAACTGTTCCTCTCCTCTTCCCCACCCACACCTGCTCTCCTGGGGCCATCCAGTCAGGAAGTTGAGCTGCAGGCGTGCTCTCATCTCCACTGGAATCTCCTGATGGCTCGGCGCTGCTGGGGTTTGGGCTTGGACAGGGACTCCCGTGGGGCAGATCTCCTTGGGCCGGCTCCTCGGTTGGAGGTTCTCCTCCTGCTCGAGGAGTCGGGGCAGTGGGTTGGGCTGTAGGTGTGACTGGGAATGGTGATGCTGGAGATGGAGCTGGGACTTTGTCAGGCACAGATACTGGTACTCTGACTGAAGTGCAAACTGGGGTTATGTGAGGGTAGGACACAGCAACACTAACAGAGCCTGTGTTATTTGGACATTTACATGCAGCAGTGTCTTCAGGAGCAGATGTGATAATACCAGAGACATCAGAGGACTGTTGATTGCCTGTGTCACATGATTTTTTCTCCAAACCCTCCTGCTCCCACCCCTCTGTAAAATGTGCCAAATCGCTGTCTCCAATACTGTCGTCAGCCCCTTTAAAGTCAGTGAACTCCTGGCTAGCACTGAGCACACAGTTATGAGGCAGAGGGAATGTTTGCTGCTTGTCTCTGCAGTTTGGGATACTGACAGGCAAGGAGGAAGGGTGGATGAGCAGCTCCTGAGCCCCAGAGGGAGGAGGCTGCTGGGTGTCACTCCCTGCAGAAACACTTTTGGTTTGGGTGCAGCCTCTTCCAGCAGGGCAGCCGAGAGGGTCGTGGGGGTCTCTGGAGGTGCAGCTGAGGTGGTCAGAGCTCTCACTGGTACTGAAAGGCATGTCAGATAGCGTAGCGTTGGAGGCACTGTGTGAAAAGTAGCCACTAGTGCAACTGCTGGCCGTGGGGCTTCGGGACACCTCTCTCTCTCCACTTCCACCTCCACACCGGCTTCCCTTCAAGTCAGAACGGGAGGCCAAAAACCCCTCCTGGTTCTCCAGAGTGGCGTTGTAGATCTCAAAGTTTGCAAAGTCCTCTGGGATGTAAGGCTGGAAGCTGCTGTGGTCCTGAGGGCCTCGATCAAGATTCAGAGTCATGTCCACATCTGTCTCCTCGTCCTCAGAGTCCTGCTGATGAAAACAACAGCAGCAGGACAAAAGACACATCCCACCAGACATGATGTCAGCTAAAGCCTGTATGGAGCATCAGCCTATAGAAACACTCTTTTTTAAGTGAATGAGGACAATGAAAAATGGTGTCAATGTGATAATGGAATATGAATGCAGTGTATGAAGAATGTGGCACATTTTCTTTGTTTTATTAACTTTGCTTTGAGGTGGTTGTTACTGTACCATTATGCTCAGGTCTGGGTAAACACATGGTTGATGAGCCATTGTTAACAGTGGCAACATGGCAATGGGAACCTTTTTGAATACTGCAGGAGCCACTGCCACAAATTTTAATACAAAAAACCTACTGTTCTCAAGGAACTAAGGTTTTTTTTTGTACTCATTTGTACAATATTATCTTAATGACACTTTAACAACCTAAATATTAACATATTTAGGACAATGTCCTCATTGATGACGTTTTTTTTTTTTTGTTTTTTTTTTAAAAAAACAACAACATTGTTTTCCCTCTCTGCTCTTAGATAACTGTACATGTACACAGTATGGTAAGTCCAGTGCACTGAGCATAAGGCTTTTCATCTTGTGATCAATACTACACAGACTAGGGGTGGGACAATACATGACTTTTTCGCAGATTGTAATAAAAAACCTTCACATAAATTCGATTGTAGTGAATTTACATTGAGATAATTGTAGCTATCATGTCCTGCAGCTCCTAAAGAGAGTGCTGGGCAACCAACAATAAGAGACTGCAAAAAGTGCTACATACCAGACCCTGCAAAATGTGCTGGACTTTGAAGCTACATTTTACAGTGGCCAAACAGTGTAATTACACGGTAATGTGATGACTGAGGGCCCAAAGAAGACATTTTCCTATTGACTTACATTGTGAATTAAGTGTCACAACCCCCCCTTGCAAAAATATTTTTCACTATAATGGATGTTCACTAAAACAAAAAAGTTAGGTGTCCTATAGGTGATGCAATAAAAATGAATGTTTCTTCACAAAATGTAAGGTAAAATGATCCCAATATGCTTTAGTTCCACTTTAAGAGTTTTAAGTATATTTTGTTGATTATAGTGATAATATTGGTAATCTCAATTCAAGCAGCTGACCAGGGAGTCATTGTTTAACTTAAGATTTTTAAGTTACCTTTTTATGAAACTTGTCAACAAAGACTTAAGTCAATGGGACTCCTGCCACTTCATATGCTCTGTCACCAGCTTGTAGACTGGTTGAAATGGTGTCAATGTGTAACCCTAAAAGCAAACTGTGGCAGTGAGATACTTACACCAGTGTGAGCGTGTCATATCAGTGTGTCATGGAGTGTAGGGGTGTGTGTGTGTGTGTGTGTGTGTGTGTTTGTGTGAAACTCTGACAGTAAGCCTCAGAGCGGTGTGTGCTGGAGTGTGTAGCACTTACAGCAGTGTGTGGCAGTATGTGGCTGAGCTGTCTGCTGGTGGGAGTGGTGGGGGTGGAGGTGGAGGTGGAAGGCTTGCAGTGGCCCTCGCTGCCTGCCCTGGGCCGGCGCCAGGGGCAGGGAGGGGGGAGCAGTGCAGGGCTGTCCACACATGAGCGCATGCTCTGCGGATGGGTCAGAATAACACTTCACACACACACAGCATGCATGGAGCTGGGCAGGCCAGTTACACAGTTAGTGCCATGCAGTTTAATATTTCACAGAAAACAGTGCTTGAAGTGTCCTGGGTGTGAGTAACTTTACTATTTAATGCAACATTACTTCTTGTGATATATTTGTAGTCTCTTAACAATCTTTCTCTCATGTCCACACACTATTATAGCCTGTTGAAAAAAAATAAGCTTTTTTATCCAAACTGCTGCAATAGATGCATCACCGCAATCATACTCTCTAATCCTGCTGCTGACTGAATCATTTTGTTGCTAGCTAGAGACCCCTTTTTCCCAACTACAGCATCCCTGACATGGATTCAACTACCTGGAATTCTTTGAGTCCACTTCAAGCACAAATGAAAACAAATATGCAAGGTTAGTTTAAATGGTTGCAACAGCCACACTCTATCAAAAAACTCATATTTTCACAGATAAAATTAGGCACAAGACTTTACAGCATAGCTTTGTCTCATTTAGCGTTGTGGCTCTCCTCAAGTGAAATCATGCTCCTGTGAGTCATGCTCTCTTATTTCAGTACAGTGACATAAACACAGTCAGTGCCGTTGTGTGTTTTTTCAGCCAGTCACACAACAACAAAGCATTTTTAACGATAATGATCTCTTTGGACGATTACAAATTTTTGTCAATGTCTGTATGTATATCATGTTGTGGAAATGTAATTTGATATGATAAGTGACATGGTAAAATGGGGTTTGACAGAGGATTGACAGAACAAGGATATATGGGAACAACATGGCAAAACAACATGTTGAACATTCCCCACTTAAGAAAGAGTGAATTTCTCCTCCTTACCTCTTGTCCGAGCAGTGGCCGGGCCTCCAGGACTTTCTTCGCCTTGTTCTCCTCTTTGACAGGCAGGAGGGATTTGAGGAACTTAGGCGGCTGTGGGGAAAGCACCTTGAAGGGGCTGGAGTTGAAAAACGTAGGACTTTCTGGAACCAGGCCTGTGTGGGAGCATTCAGTGGTAGCCCAGTTATAATGTGGCAACACAAAAAACAATTTAACACAAAAAGAGGTCAGGACACAATGCAGCTATTGCACATTTGCTGTGTCTGTGTTTTACCTGGATTCTCCTTGTTTTTGATAGGTGTAGTGCAAAGCGAGCCCTCCTGGGGATTGCAGTTGGTGCTGTCCACATGATCACAGTGGTCCTAGGCATTAATACACAAGTAAAATTGGAAAGTATTGTGAGGTTAAAGTAGATTTGCAGCCAAAAGACTCTTCTGCTGTATAGTAACACTTTACTTCTTACTTCTATATCTATACAAGCTAAACGCATTGGTTTTGCAGTACAGTTCTTCTAAATAGTACATGTGTTGCTGGAGTTTTTAAGCCTTTGATTGATCTCTCTTCTCCATGCATCTTGGAAGTAAGTAAAGATGCTTCGACTGAACCTTGTAGTGAAATAAAAGTTCTGAAAATGTGGTGGAACGTTGTGTCAAGTGCACATTAATGATGAGAATATGAGCTCAGGGAAATGTCTGGCCCCTTAACAATATAGTTGAGTAGCTGTGATCTACAATTTCAGGGATCAAGTGGAGACCCTTAAAGGATGAAGGAAATGCCTTTTAAACAGCATTTAGCTCCAGGAAAAAATATGCATTTTGACAAAGTTGCTTTATAATCATGTCATCATAAGGAGAGGCTTATTTTGTGATGACAAGATATTTATAAATGAGTTCTGCAGGTAAGAAAAATTGAATACAGTCTAACATCAGAGTTTTGTGATAAACATGTTAAGGCAAACTTACCTTACAGTCTTCATCTTCACAACCCGTCAGATCTGTTTTACTACATGAAGACTGGAGAGCAAGAAACGACATGATATCAGTGTCATTTTATCTAATAACAGTATTTCCTTATTGTGCTGTTGGCAGTGCAGTGAGTGATGTGTTCATTACATGCTGTACATTTGGTGTGCTGATACTCCTTCTTAGGTGTCTCCCCTTGGCAGTGAGTGCTTCCTTCACTGTCACAGCCTTCAGGGAAAAAACAAAGACGTGCATCTTGACACGATCCCCAATCAGATTGTTTGTGTTTTGGTATGCCAGAACTCTGCCGTGTAAAATACCTGTCGTAGCCTCTCCAGACTGAGGATATTCTCCACTTCCAGAACTCCCCGTGTGTACTTTTCTATGTAGGTTTCTCCATCCTGAGTCTCCTCGCTGTCGCCACGAGCAGCCATGAGGGCCAAGGTTTCCCTTTCCTCTGGCTCCTCTGAGGCCTGAACAGAGAAGAGAAGAAATGTAAAAAAGGCTGATGATGATTAACACAACTAGCTATTTATCGCACATCTGGAAAGCAGCTAGATACAGGATGAACAGGTTTAACCTTTGGTATGTTGGAGACGATTTCATAAGTCACACCACAGGAATAAAGCGTGTTCTTTAAGGACATTCTTCTCTTGAGACTCTGAGTGAAACTCTGTAGGAAACAAAATGTCAATCAGTAAAACACAATCCATTGCTGCTAACACCTACCACTACAGTGAGCTGACCCTCTCTGATTAACTCTGATCCCTCTTGTATTAACCTGTTTGTTGTAGATGTTGACAGCGATCCTCTTGCGGAGCACCAGCTCCATGGAGGCGGGGTGGCTGAGCTGCACTGTGGCTTTGATGATCAGGTAAATGCGTTCGTTTGGAGATGTGATGCGGTTGAGGTGCACAGAGTCATGGATGGATGAGTCCCAGGAGCACACTGCAGACACCTGGTGAATCAGAAAAGTTGTGTTGTATTAACGGAGCTCCAGTTAGCTGTGACTGCACACACAGAAACATTGATCACAGTCATGTAGGCGGGCTGCAGCTTTGGGTCTGCAGCAGTTAGCTAATAAGCAGGAAAATGACCATCTCACAGCACTTAAGCACCTTAAAGAGGGTGGTTATTACTGCATGGTTGAACCTGCTGCAAAATATCAAAGAAAAAAACTTTTCTGTTTAATCCCTGTTTCCATGAATGATGCCGTGTAATTACATGACTGTGTAATTCAGAATATGCATCTCTACTGGGGTTTTTACCACAGTTTGCAACACACGGCCTCATGCCTTTTTATGGTCTACGCTGTGCACTGTCATGGACGCGCTGTACACAAACCAACTAGCCAAGCGCTTCCAAGGCTGTGGTGGAGATGCATGTCCTAAAGAAAAGCCCATAATTCTGGTTGAAACGAAACACACCTACTTTTAACATTACGAAACAATTAAATATGAACAGGTTTTTGGATATTCACAAACATTGTAAAACCTTTTTAGACAGTCTCTGAAGGAATAAAGGTGACACTGTGTTTGTGAGGACGAACAGGTCCATAACGGGTGGAAAAAAAAAATTGTATTTTGATACATTACAAGCAAAATGACACAAGCATTTCACTTTTCTATATTTTGACATAATAAACCTCATGTTAGGCCAGGCTAATCAAATGGCTGCATGTAAACAGGATTATTAGTTGAATATTCATTTTTTTAGTTATGTAAACTGCTTAGTAGAACTATTGTCTCATCAGAGAAAGGGCAAAAACAAGAATATTTTGTGCATATAAATTTAGTGTCACTCAGCTTTAAATCACAATCTCTGAAACTACACTTGCATCTGAACTTTTGTAGGTTTCCTGGAGTTTCCTTTGATGGCCACAGGGAGGCAGTAAAGTTAAACCCATCTCTTACCTCCTCATCACTGTGCCTGATGATGGGCAGATAGAAGAATTGGCTCCCATGCTCCTTTGGCAGGATAGAGTTAACGCCTGCAGCATGTGGGCCGGTCAGCTGCTCATTTACTGTCAGATTATCAGCTGGTGGCAGGAAAGACAGAGAGTGTTTGCACATGACTGGAGGGAGGCTGCAACATGTCAGATGATATAGAGGATGTGTCAACCTTACCATTTAAATCCAGGAAGAGCACTGGGATGTGAGCTTCCATTCCTGCAGGTGGGGTCCTACAAGGAGTTGAATATGAGGTTAATGGTAAAAAAACCCCCCTAAAAAACAGACACTGCAATTGAAGAGAGTCAGACAAGTGCACAGGAGTGTGCTTGTGTTTTTACCAGTCTGCAGGAGCTCCAGGGATGCCACTGCCAGGTGCAGGTACCAGCACTGCATTTCTCTCTTCAGTCAGGCCAACCCACTGCTCCACCAGCCGTGCCTCACGCTCAACATCCTCCTCTGACTTCTCTGGATAATATGAATGAGGAGAAAGGTACAATCACAACACAAGGACAAAAAACACACACCACAGGTCCTTCAGGCCAGTGGCAGCTGTAACACAGGGCCTAAGACTAACCGTGTTTGTTGATGATTTTCTTGATTTGTTCATCAAGGTACTCCCGACGTTTGATCAGGGCCTCGGACCAACGCTCTCGGACACAGTTGAGATCTTCCTCCTGGAAACAGGCAAAGAGCAGAATCAGTGCCAGCTGGCTCAGTAAGACAGAGGATCTGCTGCAGGGCGCAGTGCCAAGGTAGCTGGGCGAGGTGAGGGTACACAGGGCTGATTTGTCTGAGGGAGTACCATAACTGCTCCTTAACATACCCACCAGCCAAGTCAAGTGAAAGCTAATTTAAAGTCCAAGGTCCCAAGTTGCATTTTTGGCTGAACAACGATAATGGCCAAATTCTCAAAACACACACACACACACACACACACACACACACACACACACACACACACACATACAAAACCTCCTTTTAACCCCTTTGCAACTCACACAAATGCATTCACACACACCCCACTGCACCCACACACACACACACACACACACACACACACACACACCATGCGCACACCACAGCCACAGCCACCCTAAGTCCTACCTGGATGTACAGCAGATCACTCTATGAAGGAACCACAACGTCCACAGTAACCAACAAGACCTCAAAGCCAAACGTATTACGCCTGTGACGTCAGCACACTTCACCATGCAAATTACTGTAAACCATGCAGCCATGCAAGTGAATCAGTGAGGATTGTTATTCCTGCAGCTCTTCAGTCGTGACAAGCAAACAGCAGCATTAGTGTGCAGCAACCTGAGGGCAGTGGTGGAAAGCAACTAAGTACATTTACTTAAGTATTGTACTTAAATTAATTTTGAGATACTTGTACTTTTGGATTATTTCCATTTTATGCCACTTAATACTTCTACACTCCATCTTAGAAGCAAATATTGTACTTTTACTTCACTAAATCTATTTGATAGTTTTAGTTACTTTACAGATTGTGATGACTGATACAAAATAACTAAATAAAAATACTAATAATAAGTATAATAATAATAACAATAATAATAAGCCTGGATTTACATTTCTCTCAACTTTCATTTTTACTTCACTGCATTTTCTGAATAAAATGCATACTTTTACTCCAATACATTTCCCGTAAGCTTTTTTTACTTACTACAAAATAGGGAAGAAAGGGAGGAAGAAAAGAGGGAGGGACAGACAGATGGAAGAAGGGATGGAGGAGAAGAAAAAATGGATTTTGTTGTTTAAATCTTTAAAGTTGTGAGGAAAAAACAGCTTTTCTTCAAGTGTAATTTACGCGATATTTCTAAGTTTGTGTATGTTATATATTAAGGTGGTGTATGTTACGTAAAAATAAAAATCATAATTCTCAAAATTCTGAACGCTTGCTTTTTTATTACCAGCCTGTACTTACACTTTTATTTTCAAAACGTAATTGCATTTAAAATCATAGAAATACTTTTTATACTCATAAGTAAAGTAAATATCAGATACTTTAAGACTGATACTTAATTAGTATTCAAATTGTGACTTTAACATCTAACAAAGTAGATATCTGTACTTTTACACAAGTATGGCTTTTAGGTACTTCATCCACCACTGCTGGCGGGGGAATGCGAAAGAGAGCGGGACAGGATCCCTGGCAGACAGGCTGCTGGCTGGGAGCTCAGCCATGGGCGGAACTGTATTTTGCATACAGGGCTGCCAAAGAACGGTTGGTGTGATTGATAATTACAGCGACAGAAATCATCCACATGTGCAGCTGCTTTTTAATAAAGCACTCGTTTAGTTGGCACAGCCCTCTGCCTCCTGCCTCACATGCCCTCAGCAACAGGCCTAGTCGCAATCACACGATGAGGTTGGTTTTCCTTCATGCTGCAGAGTGAGCTACAGGGGGAGCAGCAGCAGGAGGAGACTGAGAGGGTACCTGATAACTATCCATATCGTCTTCCTCCTCTCTCTGGCAGGAGAGAACACATTCAGTCAAATGTTTGGAACCAGAAAAAGGCCCTGACATGACAGCTCATAGCAAACCATTCACTGCTCATGTAACTTTCTAGGAATGTCATGCCTCTTTTCCACTAAATTAGCTGGTTCTTGAACCCATTCAGGATTCTTGGAACCTTAATGCTATTTAGCAAACCAGCCTGTGTTTCAACCACTTTTGAGAGGAGCCATTGCAATCAAGGATGTGTCCTCAATGCAGGGTGTTGCACAACGCATAACAGAAGTAAACAGAGGCAGCAAGATGGTGAATCGCATTGATTACTCTCACATTTTTATGGCCACAGTTTCTAAACTTTTCCATGACTTTTCATGACCTTCAATCATCTCTTTTTCTTGCCCCACATGCCTGGAATTTTTTTTAACATATCAGATTCAAACTCAATTTAAACATAATTTCAGCTCGCTGCTATTTGGGAGAGACAGAATGCGAGGAGAAAAAGAAACGGAAGTGATGGTTAACATAACGTTGATTCTTATCGACCTACTGTATATCAGAGCCATGTTAAGTCGACAGCTACAGAAAATTAATTTGACAGAATGTTACATTATGTGGAAGGTTATCTGTGATATATCGTTGTAACAATTTCATTACACACAACAAAAATGTGTGACTTTTACAAAACTTTCATTGATTGTTTTTTACTAATTCCATGGCCCCTCAAGGGATGGAAAATGTGACATTTCATGACTTTTCCACATTTTCCATGAACTTGGGAACTCTATTATTATAGACATTTGTTTTTATACAGAAAATAAGCATGGTCCAACTATAAATAAGACCACTGCAGACTCTTTATTTCCAATGATTCGTCCCTTAACCTCTCAATTACTACCTTCTCCATCATTTCTTTTCAAACTTTAGAGTATGACATGCCCACTGATTTTGAAAAACCTGCTGTTTTTTGGTTTCAGATGGGAACCAACTTCTTCGGTTTTGAGCCACCTCACATTTGGTCGAAATGCTTCAAATGCTTCAAAATTAGGTGCTCAAACCGGAATGGTACCTGTGCAATGTTGGTGGAAAAGGGGTATTAGTGATCCCAGCTGGCACCAGATGTCAACATGACGTCAGAAAGACATTGGACTCTTAAGCTGGAGAGACGTTACATTTTGGTTGAAATGAAACTTGGGTTGATGATATTTAAAATGTCTAATGACGTTACATTATTGTATTTTGCAAATTTTGGGTTTTGTTCTAGGTACCTTATGATTATATAACATTATTGTACATCAATATGATACTGGCATGAGACGTTTGGAGGATACTATATTTTGGTTACTTAACAACACAACTTAATACCTATAAAATGTCATCGTCTGTTTGTATTCTACACCAAACTGACATTGGCATTAGACGTCGTCCTGACATTGAACTTTGGTAACCCAAAGTCACAAGCTAAATTCAACTGAGTATCAATGTCTGACAAAGTTGGTGACCACCTGAGAAATGAACGAATAATTTACATCCATGGTTTTATGCTTTTAATTAATGAATGCCATCAAATGCAGCTAATAACTATGATTCTGAATGTGGAAAACAAAAAGGAGCTCATCACATTATCGCTTCCTTTCATCATCAGGGCACATCAGTGCATGTTAACAGAACAAACAGGACACTAATGAGTTTGTACATTCCTTGGCCTTCTTTCGACTCACTGCCAGCTTCCCAGATGAACCAGTCAAAGCACGCAACCAGAGACAGACTAAACATACTTTGGCTGAATCAGCATAATATTGTATATCACTGGCATGAAACAGGCATACTGTTCCCAGAAAGCAGAATCAAATACATACAAATCATCATCCAATTTTTGTTGACAGAATAGTTTCATAGTCTCAACTTCATGTGACTAACAGCAAGAATGTCTATCATTGTTTCACAGACCTGGTAGCTGTCGAGTGGTCTCTGTAGTTTGGTGGAGCGAGCAGACACACAGCCGATAGAGACAGACAGCACAGCCTCCACCAGCAGAGGCAGAGTGCCTGAGTTTTGGACCGGCTTCACACACACCTGCAGCCTCCTGGAGTGACCCTGCTTGGACAAATCCCCATAATAAAACATCAGAGCGATGCTGCCAGGACTCTCTAAGTATAGCATGCATACATGGCTGTTTATAATTACAAAATTCATTAAGATAAATGTGTGTTTGAGGCAGGGCAGCCAGTCTGACCCAAAGGGAAACTTGCTCATAGTTTTTCTCTGACCTGTCGCAGTTGGAAGACTCCTCCTGTGCTGATGTCTTTTCCAGGATGCAGCTCTACAGATGAGTACTCTCCCTGCTCATTCAGCTCCTGGATGGAAATCACCAGCTCAATCCTGCGAGACACCTCACTCCACCTAGAGCACACAACAGCCAAGATTAGTAAGACGTGAAATTTTTGTGTGTGTTTGTGTGTGTGAGTCTGTGCGCAACATATGATACCTGTCGCGGAGCGTCTGGGTTTTGGCCTCTAGTGCATCCAACTCCCAGAGTGAACGTCCATTCCCAGCACAGCGGTGACCCCACACCTCTATGGCCAATGCTCCATCTGATATAAACTCCAAAAACTCATCCGTCACATGCACAACGTAGTCCTGCACAAAGACAAGACGTTTGGAGTGGAATTGATGTGACAATAAAAGTTAACATATGGTGCAGATATTAAAATTTTCAATGCTTCAAGGTAAGACATTAACAACCTCAAGTTAAAACATCAAGCAGCTTATTTTCACGCACCTTGCAGTGATCAAACTGGACAGTGAACTGGGCATCTGGGCTTCTGGGGGAGGGTCTGTCTGGGCTTACCATGGGAGGGGCCACAGTGGGCTCACCATGCTCCCAGAAGGTGTACTGACAGAAGACAAAGTTGGACAGGTTGAGTGGCAGACCTGTGGCCTCCCTGATCCGCACCTGCAGCAAAGACACAAATAGACAAGATGTGACTGAGCGTTTTTGTGCTGCAACAACCATCAGTTTGTCTGGCAGCAATAAAAAACAAGCCAGAAAAAGAGTTAAACAGACCTCTTAAAATTTTAAAATATCTACACTAAAATCTATTCACTTGGGGCTACAATTCTCTGGGGACCTTTGGTATTTTGTAATAATTGCAGAGGTCATTTGCCATTTCTGAAATTTGTCAGGTAAAATTCCACCCCAATAATCCCGTAACTGTAATCCCGTAACTGTACCCCAAATCACTGTGATTTGGGGTGATATTCAGGTTTTTGGTTTTCTTCACACCTCTTTTCTGTCTTTTCCTTGGTCGTGAACTATGGAAGCTTTGTTGGCAATTATAAATAAAAGTTTTGACAGCATTTTGAGTGCAGGGGGCTAATCTCGCCACACAGCACGAAGACCCATTGGCAGAAAGAGCAAACTCAAATCCATCAGTAGAGTGACATTTTGAAATAGATAACGAGATGGATGACATGCGACACAGTGTCAGAGCATTTGAGTAAAATACAGACTTTACTTAGACTTTACTTATTATACCGTAAGAATGAGCTGCACAAAACACAGACGTGGGTGGTCATTTCTAAATCACATGAGGTCCCCTGGTAATAATAGTCCTGTTCAAATAGACCTTTAGTCAAAATCCAGTGACTCTGACATGGCTTTACCCTGCAGGTGAGCCTCTTGGCCATGTGGACAATCTCCCCGTTGGTGTCCATCACCTCATAGCAGCTACTCTCACTGGAGTTCTCTGACGAGTCGTCTCCCCCAGACAGGCGCTCCGGTACGACTCCACTCACTCTCATCAGCTCAATGTGCAACCTGCCTGCGACCTGTAACACAGGGCAGAAAGACATCATCTCCAACGTTAAAAAAGTTTCCCCAACATGTCTAATTTTTAATATATGCACATCATTGTTTCATATGGACCTAATGTAATAAGTATAACAAAATGCTGCACCATGTTGGCGTTCCCTTACCTCTCCCTGCTGACTGATGATGGGGACAGCATATTGAAGTTTGACATCATGGAAAAGGCACTCCAGAAAAATGTTGGCTACTCCTATTAGGTTGTGGTTCTCTTGCGCCTCATAGAACGGGTCACAGTGTTTACTGTTTGCCTTGTTATGCTGAAATAAAAGGAACATTTAAAGAAATGATTTTTTAAAATCTTGTATTTTTCTAATCCTTTCCTGTTTCCGTTCCTCTATTTCTTACCATCTCCTCTGTGCCTTCCTTCCAGTCCCTGTAGTGGTCTCTCATATCCACCAGTTTGTTTTCCAGCTTCTCAATGGTCCACACTTGGGTCCCCCTCCCTTTTCTCCGCACCTGAATAGCCGGCTCACTCACTATCGTTCCACGCTATATAAAAACAGGCGAAGAGATTTGGACACTTCTTATTTTTCAGTAGATATTTACTCATGAACAGATGTCAATAAAATCTGTATCAGTGAGGTACCGTATCCTCTATAGTGAGATCATGTGTTGGTGGTGGTGTGTGATTGCAGGGGGGTTCAGAGGTCTGACCTTGCGGTTGGCGCTGAGGTTGGCTGCAGGAATCTGAAGGGTGACCTGATAGTCAGTCAGTTTGTTCATCTCCTCAGCCAAAAAGTTGGCTTCTCGCACCAAAGTGTTGGCTTTCACGACCTGCTCCCTGAGTCGAGACAGGCTCTGACGGAAAAGCTCATCCCTGACACGCGCACACACGCACGCACGCACGCACGCACGCACGCACGCACGCACACACACACACACACACACACACACACACACACACACACAGCGAAAGAGAGACAACAGAACACAGAGATCATTCATTCATGAAGATGAAGACCTGCCACCTGTTATATACTCTCTGTCTGGACATAACTACACACACCATTCTCACTGACAGAAACAGCTGATGCAAAACATACACAGAGTTGAGAGGGTAGTTACTGACTGACTGAACTTTGACTTGAAAAAAATGTGATGTTTAAGTTTTAGTAAAAGCCTCCCATCTCCCAAGCCTCAGATCTGACTATCAAACCACAGTGGCCAGAGTTTCAAAGAAACACCAGTAAAAACTGAGTCAGGTCAGAGAAAAACGGCTAAAGCTAACTAGCTATTACTGAAGCTACAATGGTGTGCAGAGGGGCCTGGTGCCTCTATGTTATGTAAGGATGATGAGGCCAAATCCAGCATAGTACACGCCAACATGTTGTCAATGTGTCAGGGAAATTTTGGTGTTGTAGTAGTGTTGAGACACAATTCTGCATCCCTTCACTAAACCATAATTTAAATGAGGCCTTTAGCAGGAGTGACTGTTACATATCAGGAAGACGACAAGTAACTTTACTTAAATGTAAACACAACTGTGTTTCTGGGGAAACGAAGGGAGGGGAAGGAAATGAAAAGGAGGAAATCAGGAAAGGAAGAGAAGAGAGTTTAAAAAAAACAAAAAACATGACCAGACATGACCAGAAGGAATTAATAACACCAAACCAAACCCATGCTGCAAAGCTCTTATATGAAATATAACTAAACTCAAACACTCAATGCTCTATTTGTTTATTTGTTTGTTTTCATTGTCTTTTGTTTGTTTTTATTCTTTTTTCTTTTTCTTTTGAAGTATCTTTATGTTCATTATTGTTTTTGCTTTTCTTACTTTTATCCAATATTGAATCCAATATCATCACTTTGTTGACTTTGTATTTGGTTATATGTATACACTCAATGGTGAATAAAGGGTTTAAAAAAAGTAACTTTACTTCATTCCAGATAGCATCTTCAAATGTATACTATGCAGGATTTGCCTTTACTGCTTGTAAACAGCATGAGCTGGCAAAATGAAAGTGAAAACCAATCCCAGATTCACTCTTGATTTGGAAAAGCTTTGTCCACCTGGCGTTTCGCCTCAACACGTTTGTTTTTTTTCTCCTTCTGCACTGTGTCTGCAATTTGCGTAGCTGGCATTTGACTGCTGCCTTTATATACAGTCCTGACCTCACAAAATGAAATAAGAGGGCACAATCTCTGCATATAAATACATGGCTACACACTTCCATTCAGACTTAAGTGATCATTGAGAAGGATGACTTTTGTTTGAGTCTATACATAGTTTTTTCGGTAAAAACTGAATAGTATATTTTTAAAGATCCAGTGTATTTAGCGGCATCTAGCGATGAGGTTACAGATTGCAACTAACTGAAACTTCTCCCTTGTGCCAATCTTGTACTAAGGTGGCCAATGCAAAATTGCTATTTGCATTGTCTAAAGCCAGTGTTTGATTTGTCAGTTCTGGCCACTGTAAAAACAAAATGATGAACAACACGGCTAATCCATGGAGGAGGACCCGCTCTGTAAATATAAACGGCTTATTCTAAGGTAACGAAAACATAACAGTTCTTATTTTCAGTTAATGATAAACTAAAGAAAATATAGCCATGAATTAAGATTTCTGCCAATAGATCCCCTAAATCCTACACACGTGACCTTCAAGGTGAGGAGGAACTTGACAGCAACATGCCTCACAGATAAAACTGCAGCAACTGACTGACTCAGAGTGATTCAACATCAATAAAATCCCAGTAAGACAACTCCAACTCTTGACTGACTCCAGGCTTTAAAAACTGTATTTGGCTTCTTCAGGTCCATGTAACAGTGTAAATCTAATAAGGCGAATATTGGGATCATTTCATGCAACTGCAAAAAGTGAAGGAAAAAAACACGGAAAATGACTTCATATTTCAGCTTTTCAGTCATGAGTCCTGCCTCCCTGCAGTGAACAGTTGTTTTTATGAGAGGGCGTGTGAGTGCATTCCACTGACCGCTCCTCCGTCCACAGCCTCAGTTTGCCGTGTGGCGTGTGCGTCGGGAACGTAAGGCGCTCGCTGCTGCTGCGGTGGTGTTGGGGCATTTTCTCTGGAGATAGCTGTTGGCGTAGCGACTCTAGCTCTCGTTCATACATCACCCTCTGCTCCTCCAGAGCCGTCCGCTTCTCCTCCAGGTACTGCTTCTCCAGCACCTGGACCACATTCTGCATCGGGTCTACACACATGAGAAACAGCACATTTCAAAACCCAGTATACAAGTCTTGATTACAAACAACAGGAGCAGAAGTACTAGAGCCTCTTCAGTAAAGGAACAGGTCAATAAAACAACCAAAAAGGCAACCCCCACAGCTGATAAGTAATACAGTAAGTGTCTTAATATGCAGTTTCTATCATGATTTTTCACTAAGGTAACCCAAAATGATCTTATTCCACAAGACGCAAGTCTTATGTCAGGTAGTAATAGTTTATAGTCCATTCTGTTTTGGTGGATAATAATATAATAATATAATATTTGCAAATACATGTAAGTATATTGTAAATTTTGTGCCTGTCTTCCGAAACACTCAGGTTTGGTGCTTCTTTCTGTTTTGTGTCATTGTTGATCTTTATTGCAAATCGAATATCTGTGAGACTTGGACCTTTGATTATGCAAAACAAGCAAGTTGAAGGTGTCGAGTTCTGGAAAACTGTGATGTCAATTTTTCATAATTTTCAGACATTTTAAGGAAAGCAACAACTGCAAATATTCAGCTGCTTTTAGTTAACGCTAGAATTGTGCTTTTCCATATTCAAGATAAGAAGATACACTCCAAGCAGAGTATTGTTTTACAGTAACGGTTTATGTTATGATATTTTTGGTCTGAGTAGCTGGAACAAGCTGAAGGTTCAGAAACCTGAGTGGAATATATACTGTGTACAGCTGTGGCCTGAAAGCCTAAAGGATCGTGTAGATTGCATAATACAGACTATCCTAATCCTACCATTGTTCCCAAGAGTCTTCATTATGACCTCCATCTGGGCGAACTCATAGCTGTAGTCCTGCTCAGATGATGCTTCACTGGCGGTCTCCACATCTGCCTCGATGAAGCTCTCTCTGGGAGACGCTCTCTCCAGCTCCTTTAAACGGTCCCGCCGCTTTCGCTTCGGCAGGTTAATCCTACAGAGCAACAACTTCTAATCAGTTTCAATTGAATAATTCTTTACACGTTTAATTGTGGCCACAATACGACAAGTCTTATACCTGAAGAAGTGATTGTTGCCCCACAAGATTCGATCTCCATGCCACAGGTGCACCAAGGAATCAATCATTGTTCCATTCACACAGGTCCTGAAGAACAATAAATGAATTCAAATAATGAAGATGTCAGACAGCGTTATAATCTTCATCTTCAAACAAGGAAAACTAACTGAGAGGGAACAATCCTTTTGTAGTGGGAGGGAGACATGGCTCTGATATCAAAGCGAGGAGCTCAGATCATAGATTCCTGTACAGTGAGGTCATGTGAAACACTGAGGTCCAGTCATCCATGAAGGAGAGAGACAACAGAGGGACACACAGAGAGACAGACAGCGAGTATGTTGGTGGTAGTTGTATAGTAGCTCACCTGGCATTCCCTATGGGCATCAGGGTGACATCACCATCCGGGCACATCTCCAGGACGCAGTGCTCCGGCTGGATGCCGATCCCAAAGAGCTGAATGTCCTGAGACGTGTCTGCGCCCACACGCGTGTGCTCCTACACACAGGTGGAGGACAGATTAAGGAAACTATAATCACAGATCTGAAAATAATTACACCCAACATCCTGTTCCAACTTTCCAGCAAATGTTGTTTATTGAACCAATTTGCACAAACGTTTTGACATTTGCAAAAAATAAAACTTCAAATTCAAGAATAGAACCAAATCATACCCAGACCTAAGTGAAAAAACTTGTGTCTCTCATTGCCGAGTGGGCGTTGTTAAACAAACATCCCAGCTTCTGGAGGATGTCCTACCCTGCAGCGAACTAACCCATTTCACATCACTATAGTCATTCCACACTGATATGCCAGGCTGGTCTGCAGAAGCCAGACAAAGGCCTGTTGTTCAGTGCGCCACACGCTGCTTTCTCACATGCCTCTGCTCTTACAGGTCCAGCTAGCTGGTTGGTTGCTCCACTTTGCAAAGTCCAGAGCTACTCTGACTGGACTCCTCTCTGCTCTCACAGCGTCATCTGGATCACTGCACCATACGTGCTGTGTTTCAAGGCCTCAGTCTACAGTAAATATTACCAAGGTAATGAGTCTGTGTTGTTAACAATTTGCTGTAATAACAGGGAGTGAATAAGTGACTAACTGGCTTTTTTGGCAGTGACTAATCCCTGAAATTGATGTTATTAAGGGAACTTTCTGGCTTCTGTACAAACTTGAGTTATTACGAGGTATTCTGGATTTGTGACTTTTCCACCCACTGAAGGCAAAAAGCTAAAGCATGTGCCATGAAAAACATCATCCATCCATCCATGGCCTTCACTCTACAAATCTAAAAAAAAAAAAATACATTTCTTGTAGCAGCATACTTAACATCAGCATAATATTCTTTTAAAGAATCCTTGGAATAAGAACAAAATTGGGACACTCACGTAGTGTAGCCAATATATTCATCTTTTGTAAGAGCTCCTTAACACCAACCCTACACCAAACGACTTTTCAAGCAATTCCACATGTCATGAACATCTACAGGGAGGCACAACAATGTAAAAAAAAAGTGTCTGTTCTCTTTTACTGCTGGTAGCAAGTTGTTAGATTATATTGATTGCGAATTAACAAAAACACTGTTGACATATGATGCCATTTATCTTATCTTTTTAGAGTTATATCTGGTGGCAGACACATAAGGAAATGTAAATATGTTGTACTTGTCAAAGGGAGTTGGCGTAATATTTTCCACCTGGAGCATGATGGGAAATAATCTCAAAAGGAATCTAGCTGTTGTCTTACAAACACCACATGATCCCAAATCTTTGCAAAATCTTACAGCCTGTGACTAAAAACTCTGTCTTTAGATTTGAGAGGATGTCAGTTAAGTCTTTTAGAAGTCTTTGAGTATATTGTAGGCATATGTTGAAATGTAAGGGGAACAGTGGAAAAGATGCAGGCTGACATGTTTATAGAAACAAATAAATTAAATACAGAGTGGAAAGTGTAAAAAAAAGTCCTCATAAATGCATTTAACTATTTATGTTATTTTTCCAATGTAGTCACCTGGGACACATAATCCTACAAATAAGGCAACACTGAAGTATTAATGGCAAAACTCAAAGTTAGTGAAGGCAATGTAGTATCTGTGACTTGTTTTCTTGCCAGTGTTGCATTATCACATTGTAAAAACAGTATTACCTTCAGGTAGTAGACCAGCAGCTCATTGAGGGCAGGATCAGCATTCAGATTAACCAGGAAACATTTGTCTTCACCAACTTTGATCCCTGATGTTTCCAGAGAGATGCCCATGCTCTCCAGCTGCCTCTGACGCTCCTGAAAACAAAGATAATAACAGTGTGACTGTGCATACAAAAATGCTGATTCATATTTTGGATTCTGTGTATGACTGAGGTGCATACAGTGGCAATCTCCTCTGTCTTCCTTAGTTTCTCCTCCCAGGTGACAGTCATCTCCTCAATCAGTTTCTCAGACTCTTGCAGTTTCTCCTTCAGCTCAGGAGCCTTTAAGGACTGATGGGAATAAATGGGAAAGAAAATCAGCATCAGTACAGTCTAGATCATCGTGTAATTTATGACAAATCTGGCAAAAATACATCCACAATTTGTGAGCCTCTTTGGTCCGCCCAATCCCTCCTCTCACCTCGGCCTGAGAGAGTTGAACTTTGAGCTTCTCCACCTCTTCCCTGAGCTCCCTGATGATCCGAGCATTGGGGTCTTCGTTCACCACGGCATGGTTGACTATTCTCTTGGCTCTATCCGCATAGCGTAGCGTGGACAGAGTCTCCTCGTAATTATCAGCCGCTGGACTCACTGTGGCTATCATGGCTGTCTTACTATTGCCACCAAGGTTGTCCTGGAGACAAGAAAACGTGTTGTAAGAAAGAACAGCCGCTAAATGTTCCCTTTCAGTCTATTATTATTATTATATTGAACAACCACAATATTACCTCATCCATCTTTATAATTATAATATTAAAGATAATTTGTTGGTCAAACCTTCAGTAGCCAGGTGAGGACTGAGTCTCTGTACGGCACAAATTTGGCCTTTCCCTTTCCTGCAGACTGATCAGCCAGAGCAGAAATCACACAGCCCAACGTGGTGAGAGACCTATAACCACAAACACACACACACACACACACACAAAAATATCAGTTTCACTTATCAGTGTAAGCCAAATGATTAATTGGACTTTATACATTTCTATTCCTTTAAAAATATACCCACTTGTTAATATTGCTGCCCTCTTTGAGTCTCTCTCCAGCGGCTCCAGTCTTTGACACTCGTTCACTTCCTGCCAGGTCAACGAGACTCATCTTGCTCACTTTCTCCCCTGAATTCTGTTTCCCATCACAACATGAGCAAACAGCAAGTCAGAACCCATGACGAGATAAATAGGATAAAAACAAATTAGTTTCTGTAAATTAAAGAAAAAAATCTTTGTGAAAGTGGTGAAATGCAAAAAAAAGCAACCAAAAAACAACTAAAAACAAACAAACAAACAAACAAAAATACTGACCCCAGACTGCAGATCATAAAGCGTTTGTGTGACAATGATACTGAAGACGCCATGCGATCGACTGCTCTCCTCATTCATGTTGGTGGCTGCAACTGTGCGAGATTTGTTTCCCTCTGACATTAACACCTCAATGTCCTAAAAATATAGAAAGGTAGGTCATGAAAGAAACATGTTTGAGAAAAGTTTGACATAATATGAACATATTTCACCAGATGAAGGCAACACTTGCACATGAATCATTGTGATAACAGTGAGGTCAGCCGGTATTCACACATGGCAAAGTGCCATGTGATTTAGCTGGGTCAAAGCAGGCGGTGGGCCAAGGCGGTGGGAAAACCACTGCACTAATATCAGGCAGAGCAGAGCACAGGGGAACAGGGTGGAGATGTTTAAACTTAATTAAGGAAGGCCCTGCCAATGCTTGGCATATAAACTACAAGAAACCCCATGACTACATCCCACATCAGGAATATGTTTCTCCATTTGGGAGGATGTGAAATAAATGATTCTTCCAAATGTAAATCAGCGGCTTGACAACTGGGGATATGATATAAAGGCATTTCTGCTGGATGCTATAAATCATGTCTCTGTATATGTGAAATATGACGCCTGTAGTCACTGATACAGGGTGGATTCAACTGCGCCTGTGGCCACAGCGAGATGACAGAAGGGTGAAAGACACACCTCAAAGCTCGTCACAGCCAGCTGAGACAGACCATCCACGTATGGGCCCAGTACTTTGTGTTCCCGAACTTTCAGGGACTGTCGGCCCCTGCAGAAAGCAACACAAAATGGAAGAGTTAGTTTTTTTTTTATTTTGTGTTTTTAGAATAAAATAAAAATGTTGAGAATTAAGTTGAAATATCGAAAATAAAGTTGGACTTTCAGTATAAGTGGCAGGCACAAGAAAAGAAAATTGCAAGAAGATTGTTTTCTTTGTGCATTTCGAGAATAAAGTTGAAATACCTTTTCAAGAATAAAGTCATGTTGTTGAGAACAGAGTCATAAGTGTGAGAATGAACTTGACATTTCAAGACTGAAATCAAATTTTGAGAATAAATCAAACATCTGATTTATATGGCTGCCTCTACAGAATGCGTTGTGACTTAGTAAAAATGTCATTCAGAATCTGTTTTAGTATTAAGTAAATAATTTCTCTTTTAGTGCATAAATATAGTGCGGTAATACATATTACAACATTGAGGAGAATGCGTCTACTCGAATGGAGAAACCACACTAACTGGGAAGAGGTGGCTGCATTCATGCAAACTGAAATATCTGGAATGAACAGATACAAGGGTATCAATAGTTACAGCTGTGTGCAATTCAGAGAGGATTTTGAACCACGAGAAACAGTTTAAAGGATCAGAGGAAATGACTTTATTCTTGACATTTTGATTGTTTTTTTCTGCCTGGCACTTATATTGAAAGTTTGACTTTATTTTTCACATTTTGACTTCATTTAGCATTTCCAATTAGGGACATGTGTGAGAGAAGAAAGCATGAAAAAAGGGTTTGACCAGGTCTTTATAATGCACATTTAATTTGACATTCCTCTCTTTATGAAGTCATTGTCTTGTAACATTTCTTTGCACTTATGGCAACTCAACCAATTCTGTCTTTGCAGAAGCTAAAAACATCTCCTTTGACCTTCGGTCCTTATTTGAAATGAATAAAAAATGGTGAATAAATGCCTTAGGGTTTTCAAATGCTTGTATGAGCTCCTCTTAGAAAAGTAAATCAAATTAGTTTCTGGGAAATAAGAAAGAGCATGTGATTGGTTTCTGGTAACAACTGTATTTTAAAATAACTTCTAAGAAATATCTTATCAAAATATTGCATTTGTTATTACTTACTTTTTGTTAAAAAATAATGACTTGCGTGCTAATACAATACTGAAATAATTAACACTTCATCAACATGCGATACAACTACAATAAAATATTGACAGGAGATAAATGCCAAGTCGACACATGAAAATAATTATGCACATAAAATGTTTCTGAAAGTCTTAAAGGACAAGGCTGGTTATTTTATACTGTCAGAAATTCTTATAGAATCTCTAAATACTCTCTCACTTGCCCAGCTTTCCTGTGGCTCTCCCAAATCCACTGATTCCTACAGAAGACATCATTTTTTAAAAACAGCCGCAAATGCTTCATTGATTACTTCATTTAAAAAAACAGCAACTGCAACTACAACAACTGCCTTGGGATTGTTTGCCTCTGCAAGCTAATCAAGTTGCACTTACAGTTTACATCCATGAAAACATGGATTCTTCAAACAAATCTAGCTCCCAGCAGCACAGAAGATCTCCACAAACAGCACAGTTTCAAGGTGGAAACCTGAAATTAGTGTCACCAATTCAGTATCTGACCAAATGTCTCCCCTTCTGTTCCTGACTTATCACATTTAAAAGTGTTTTTGCAGAACATCATGATGTCACAGTGAAGTTGACCTTTGACACTATGAATATAAAATGTCATCAAAGCATCATTTTATCCTATTAGACATTTGTGTTAAAATTTGTCAGAATTAGCATATGAATTCTAGAGTTGTGGCCAAAAACCTGTTTGGTGTAGTCACACTGAGCTTTGATTTTCAACCACAAAAATCTAATCAGTTCATTGTTGAGTTTAAGCAGATGTTTGCACCAAATTTGAAGAAACTTCCTTAAGTTGTTCTTGAGATATCACATTCACAAGAATGAGCCAGATGCAAGGTCACAGTGAACATGACATTTGACCTTCGACGACCAAAATCGAATCAGTTCATTGTTGAGTCCAAATGGACGTTTGTGTCAAATTTGAAAGAAAAAAAATCCTTAAGATGTTCTTAATATACCACATTCATAAGAACGGGACAGGCAGGCGGACAACCCGAGAACATAATTTGTCCAATGTGGCCTGTGTGGAGGCATATAAAGGATAAAGACGTAACTAGTGTGTTTTTAACCACAGATTTGGTAACTCCTTTATACATTTGGGGCAATAAGACAGTGTGAGTGGAATTGACTCAAACTAATCTACAGTGCCCAAATTCATCATAATGGAGGAAGCACTTCATTAGATGTGTGTAACTGAAACTCATCTTCATCTGGCTGCCTGTCAGTTGTTGAGAAGAAATCCTATAGATCAGTAGAGTCACTGAATCCCTCCTCATAGCCACAGAAGGACTGTGGTTGGCAGAAAACAGTTTCCCTGTTTGCACTCCAGTGATTGACCACTGCGGCACACAAGAGGCTGCATCTACCAGACAAACCATGGCCATAGATCCTATTTACACTTGACTCTACGTGTCAATACCTCAGCCAACATTTAATTCTAAAATCACAAAGACAGATAGATGGGAAGATCAAGAGAGTGCGAGGCTTGCTATATAAGCGAGAGGAAGTTGCCATCGGATCGGCTCTGGCTGCATCTTCAGACATCTGCAGCACACAGAGCTCTCCAGTGTTGTCCCTCTCTGGGGCTCAGCTCACAGGCTGCTCTGACCGCTCTGCTGCTCCCAGCTTCACTAACAGATGTCCCTGAAACACACTCTTTCACAGCTCGCTCTCCCCTGCAGTCTGTCTGCCAACCCACATCACACCATGGAGGCGAAGAATGCAGCAGTGTGAGAGGAAGACGCTGGCCGCTGTCATGCAGGAAATGACTGGGTTGAGCTTCCTACTCGCATCATTGTGTCACCGTCCTTCATTCATGCTACTAGACACAACAGAGCTATAAAGAGATGCAAACTAACAGAGTGGGAGCTGACGCAGGGGTCACTGCTCGTGCTGGAGTTGGAGTGAAACGAGACTATGAGAAAATTATACCACGGTTTATGTTACCAACTGTGCCCATGTCACCCCGGGTCAGAAGCTTATTAGATTCAGCAAGGGTTATACAGGTCCCATGTGCTTATGTCGAAGAAAGAGTCAACACATCAGACTCACCCTTTGGGATCGAGCAGGTCACGGACCTTCTCGTTGTAGATCTCCATGTAGGACACCTCCACCTTAAACGTATGGGACTCATTCTCCTCTTTGTGGACCCTCTCAAACAGCGAGCAGCAGAGTCGAGGGATTAAACCTGGCTGCTCCCCGTTTCCCATCATGGAAAAAGACTTGCCTGAACCTGGATGGACATTGTAGAGTCATACATGATTGTGTCCCATACAGAAGTCCTCACAGTGCCATGCTTTAATACCAGTAAAAATCAAAGGTATGCATTGCAGGAATTGTCTGTTACTGTTTGTAAACAGCATCACCAATAAAATTGGGAGCCAAACCTAGATTCACTCTTATATTATTTGCGTTTTGCAAATAATAATTTGCAAATTGCTATATTTGCATTTTTTCTATAATGTGTTCAACTGAAATCAGGAAGACGGTAAACCGGACATTTTAGTGGGCGAAAGCAGGACAATAAAATTAGGTGAGGCCGGGAGAGCATACCGACAACAGACACAGTATACAGCATTACTGTTCACTTCCTTCAACCTCCTTCACGATGAAATTTACAGCGGGGTGTTGTGCAGTTCTGTCACACAAGGCGAAAACACAGGCGATCTGGACACTTACTGGACATAACTCAAACTACTACATCAAATAATAAATACAAGTTTATTTCATTTAATGTATTTTATTACATTTTTGTAAACAATACGGCACCACCAGCACAACATATCTTTATGCATATTTTGTTTTATCCATCCTGCCATTCTGTTGGATTATTTGCTTTTCCCGCGTCTACAGACAGTGTTGTCCGTCTGCTGTCTCTCTGATTCCATGCGAACGCAGCATTAGAAAGAAATGCCAAACCACATGCCATGTGCCTCTCTAGTTCCCATCATGACTAATGTGCTGTTTACAACTTTTTTTCCTCATACATCAGGTGACTGGAGGGCAACTGAAATAACTTTTCATAAGCAGTCTCCCCTTTCCCAGTGTTTCCCTCTAAGACAGGACGTCGGATAAAGGAGCTAATTTGATCGAGGGTGAAGGGAGGATATGAGCTAAGTGATTCACCAGTGTGATTAGAAATGCAAGTCTTCCTGTTCTTTAAACTTTCTACAGATACATCTGGATACAACACAACCTGCAAATATACTTAAAGACTTAAGTAAAATAGAGGCAATTTATTATGTATAAATGCTTCAAAGACTGCATGGTGTAATGGATTTTGCAAAATAATAAAATGAGCAACTCAGTGTAGATGTCATCTGGATTTTCAGTTACCTGTTTGTCCATAGGCAAATATGCAGGCGTTATATCCCTGGAATGCATTTTCAAGTATTCCCTCTCCAAGGCACTTGAACACCACCTCTTGACCTTTCAGACAAAGAAACAGTTACCATGGAGATTTTGGTAAACAGATAAACCATTCAGTTATATAAGTACCACTAGCTGTCTGGCGTCCACCCTTAAATTAGTGCAGCAACATTAACACAGAGAAATGTACTGACAAGGGTTACACAAGGAAGACTAAGAATTCATGAAAGATGACAGATTCCTGTCTGGCCATGTGGAAAATGTGGGGCTGTGTAGAGAAATCTCTTGTATTGCTCGCTGTTGTGCTCCATCTGAATGGGACAGCTGTTTAACGAGCTAAATAAAGCCTTGGCCCGGGCCCTTGAGGCAGCCCTTCACTGAACAGATTGCTCTGTCGGTTCAGCACAAAGCAGACGTAAGCATTACATTTCCATCACAAAATGAGAGCGATATGACAAGAAAAATAAGTACAATTATTATGTTAATCTGCCCCAGACAAGCAGTAATAACCTCTGTTCAATAGATGTGACAAACAGATGTATCATGGTAATTTATTGTACATGATTCATGTGTTAATATTTTAGTTCACTCTCAGAAAAAAAGGTTTCCAAAGGGTTCTTCCTGAAAGTGCTAAAAGGCCCTCACCTTGCATTTCTCACATATTCATTTGTTGACTCACAACGACTTCAACATCTGTTGCCACGTAGACCATTGATTTTTTTTTTCCATTTTTTTATTAATTTTTCCATTTGGTTATTAATTGCACCTCTCGGGACACAGAGTGTACACTGGGCACAGACAGAGCAGTTGAACATCCGGTGCAGTGAAAGTGAAAGTCAACCTTACATTGTGCTTAGTTTAAAAGTTTGCCTTCACTCACTCTACAGCAGCTGCTGTCAACAGATCAACTATCCAGCCTGCAACTCAAACTCCACAAATTGCTGCTGAGGAAAAAAAAAAACTTGACGTGACAAGTTCTGCCTGTGCTGTGTTTACAGACATGCAAGAATTTCTAAAAAATGATAAAAAAGGGACACAGAAACAAGACAAGAAAAACATTAAGTTTTCTTTAAATTTGTTAAACTAAAACCATGATTTGTGGGAGCGATATATGAGTAATATAATCAATTACTATTTTTAGAGCCTCACTCAGTCGACTCTAGATGAAACAAGTCAATTTCAAGTCAAGTTAAAAGTTATATAAAAGTGTTCTTGCACTGTTAAATCTGATAAGTCTTAATTTTATGTGTTTATTGTATCTAATTGTTACGTTTCTTAAAATTTGGTCACATTTACTTTATTTTGTGAAGTTTTGCATCTTAAAATGACAAGTTTAATTACAACTTTAGTAAACCAAGTATACTGAGCCATGTATATGTATTCTGCTGGTTGCAAACTAGCTAGTCATATTTGTATTTTCTTAAGCATGTTAACAAAACAAATCTCTGAACTTGGTCATTGGCAATATCCTATTTGTGATGATAAACTCATGCAGACTAACTTGGTTTACTGAGGTTGCTTACACTTAAAAATGAACACGGTAATTTCACTTGTCATTTTTAAATTGCAGCACCTTCACAAAATTAAGCAAATACAGTTAAATCTTACATAAACTTCACAATGAGATATAGAGTAAACCTAACTTAAGATTAATAGTTATATTATTTCCCTTTTTTAAGGCAATTGGTTTCCAAAATCCTTTTAAGCAAGATAAACCTGTCAGATTTTACAGTGTGGTAGAACCCCATGTGTGGGTTCTAGCACCCTGAGACGGTGGAGAGGTTCTGAAAAAAGAGGGTTCTCGTAGGAACCACATCGTAAAAGGGAACCTTTTACATAAAGTTATAGGTAAAAGCCTAACCCTTTATGTTGTGTTCTTGATAGAACCCTCAAGGTTACAGGTAGAATCTTTATAAAACATTCTACCAGGAACCAAAAAGGGTTCTCATGTTGTTCATATGGTTTAGCACCTTTATTTCTGAGAGTGTATGTATTGTACAGAACCCCATGGTGGCTTTCTTGTACTGAGACAACACAAAGACGACTGACTCAGTTGCACATTTTAATGTATTCAGTCACAATGCAAATGACTGGGTATGGCCACACTGTGCTTTGCTTTGCATGATGCAAAAACAGCTTCCCATCAAGCAGGGAGTTTCCCTGCGCTATTGCTGCTCACAGCTCAGCAGGTCTTTACATGGGGCGTGATTTAAGGTCTTTGGTGATGAGTGAGGAACCAGTTTCAGCATTCATGACTCACCAGCATATTTTGGAACGTTGGACTCATCCATGGACCAGAAACAGTGGTCAAAAGCGAACACCTGCAGAGGAGTCAGCACAGGGAGTGTAAACACACACATCTCACACTTGTCCAAGCATGTACAGCAAAACACAACCTGATCTTTCTTAGTAGTGGTCTCAGTTTTTCTGTGGTACAAAACCAGGGCTTATTGTGCCGTACCATGCCACCCTGCAGTACATCAGCAGGACTGAGCTTGTCTGGTTGAGTAAGATGAAGTCTAACCGAGTATTGTTCGAGGTAATGCTCGTTAAGACAGCGCCATGACTGTCTGCACAGATCTACTGTTAGCCGCCCCGAGTTTTGTCATAGCGGCTGGAGTTAAATGAATTCATAAATCAGGGTCAGCGCTCCCCAGAAGAAATTCCAGCACCCGGTGACCCTCGTCTCCAAGGAAACGGGGCCGTAGCTGTTCCCGGTGGTGTAGGCTGGCTCTCAGCCCTCAGCTCTGGGTCTCGCAACACAGGCCTGAGCAGCAGAGACCCCTTGTGTCCCCCAGGCACCTGCATGAGCTCTTTATGGATGACACACAGAGAGGATGCTCTCTGGGAAAGAGCAGTGGCCTCATTTACCAAGAACCCCCCCCTCCCCACAGACAGAAAAGAGACAAATTTAAGACAAATATTAAACATCTTCTCTGAGTAGTTTCAGTGTAAGTATAGGATTATTTTATACTTGCTTGTTCAAAACACGAGTCATGTTGACAGAGGACCTGTATGACATGACATCCCAAAGTCCACACTGAATGAGGTAACGGAGCGATTAAATCTAAAATTACAAAAAGTGGCATCTCTCTGTGATTTTAATTCATTGTTGCAGAAACTGTGTTTTTGATTTATTGTTTTGGACAGCTCTGAGGTTATTTTAGAGGAATAACTCTGATTTTTTTGTGAGGAGTTGTATGGAGTACTTCTCAATAGCGAGTATATAACATAGAGTAGATGGCTGTTGGCATGGCCCCAGTTTGGAGAGGTGGCAGGAGTGCTAACCTGGAAGCTAAGCAATCTACTGCAGTAGACAGGGGCAGCAGCAAAATGTACTTTTGCCACCTAAAAAACATCTAAAACACTTTAAGTGTACGCTATATTGGAGCATTTCCACGGCTTTATCTCTTTTCAATAAAGTCTGACTTTGAAAGAGCGATATGGCGGCATCAGTTCTCTGTCAGACATCGCTTTCTGACATTAAGGTAGAACACTGAAAATATTCTTAATATAGTGTATACAAACTAATATTGAGGATAACATAAGTTTTGTTGCTGCTTCTTCTACAGCAGTACATTTCTTAGCACCTGTGTTGGTCTGCTGTCTGCTTCTCCAAACTGGGGGGCCAACTAAATGGGAAATGGTGTTTGCATGAGCACAGAGAAATTGGTTTATTCATATTACACGTATACATCCCAGTTTCTTTCAAAGTACTTCAGCTAACATATTTGGGTGTCTTGTGGACAAATATGGCGTTTCAATACTTAAAAACATGAACTGGATACTCCAAAAATCCAATCAAAAATGGGTTATTCATGTCCATGTTAACATACTTATTGTTACTGCTACCTTACTTGACCAAATCCCTCTTGAAAAAAGATATTTTTTACGCTCACTGAGGCTTTCTGGTTAAATAAAAGTTTAATACAAAATAAAACAAAGATTTTTATCTTTGCTCAGCCATTTCTCTTTTTCAGATTTCTTCAGAGATGCAAAACAATTGCTGCTGCAGCAACATACTGCAGTGCAAGCACAACTCTGCTGCATGTTACTACTGCTGGCTTTCAGTGCACTGTTGCAGCTCTGCCAAAGCACTTTCCCCTTACACAAATACCCCAAATAATTGAACTCCCCTCTAATCATAATAAGGGCTATTGGCCAGGGAACCACTGGTTGCACAGTCATCATGGGAAGCACTGAGATCACTGAATGCTTTGAAAGCAAGACCTCCTCTTGTGACTTCAGACAAGTGAGTGGGTGCCATTCAAAAGAACAAAAGTGCCATCATTCTCAATTAGGACTGGTATGGAATCCAGGGCTTCGCTCTGCTCCGGTCTGTCTCTGTCCAGCCTGAGGGTGTGACTGTGCAACAAATTGTTCATGATTGGACAATTACTATTAATCAGCAGTACAAATAATGATGAAGCTGTGAGCACAATGCCCTTTTTGTCATTTCTGGAATGAAAACTGGTTGAATGTGATTGGACTGCAACCTCCGTTTACCCTTTCGAATGCAGGGAGACTCATTTGAGTGCCGCTATAACTAAGCAGACAGCCACGTGCTGGTCTAGCTGAAGGGTATTACAGGGTAACTCAGGTTCACAGGCCCCCAGAGACCATGCACGCCTGTGGCCCGCGCTAACGCTCCCCTGGTCCAGTCAGCGGCCGAGTGCACCGAGCACAAAGCCCGTCCCTGGTGTGTGAAACATCTCTGAGCTAGTCACCAGCGTGTTGTCAAGGGGGGAGGTGGGGGTGCACTCCAACAATGCAGCTTTGAATGTGAACACACACTGCCCCAGTGTCCGCGCTCATCCCTCTCTCATTGTAGAGCCTTTGTGGGTGTTCACGAGATCTTAGAGCGCTGACACATTCACACGGACATCTATCCGGCTCCTGCTGACCAACCAAACTACTAAAACACTTTCAATCATGGTCCTAGAAACAACGCTACAACAGTGGATCGACGTGGATGCTTCTCATCCTCTCAGGGGCAGTAGTGTTGCCTGTGCAGCATCCTGATTTCAGTGTCTGTGATAGCAGGACAGTCAGTGGGAAGTCACTACAGATGACGGTTTCTGCTGACACTGCATGTAAGCTCTGTTGACACTGGCCTTTGTTTTTTGTAGCAACAGAAACAAATGAAACTTACATACCTTGGATTGTTTCCTGTTGATCGAGAGGGGCAATCCATCATAAAGGGGAGGAAAAAAAAACAGAGAGGCAAGAAGAGCACGGTTAGCATTGATACAATTTAACAGTCAGAACATGTTCTCACTCAGTAAGATGCAGCTGCACTTCTCACAGTAGGAAACCTCCCATTGTCTGTGTCGACACAAACCGCTTTTCTGAACTGAAACCACAACAACTTTTTTTTAATGAAACCTTTCCAACTTTCTACATTTCTTGAATTCCTGGTGTGACTTCTTCATTCACTCCTTTTCCTCATTTATTCACTCATTCATTCACTTGCACACAGTGGCGTTTCCTGGTGGTAGGTGCTGCTGTGATTGGGTTCATAATTGGGCCAGTGGAGCGTGAGGAAGGGAAGAGATTTAGGATTCAATGTCCCACTGACTCTGTTGAGTAAATAGCTCTTATGCCTGTGGACTTAACAGAGAGGCCAGGTTGGGGAAGCTGCACTCAGCAATAGCAGCTGCCGGAACCAAAGACAAAAGGGGAATGTATATGGCCCTAACTTATGAAGGATTATTTTCTTAACTGGAAAGGGAATTCCCAAAAGAAGAAAAAATATAACATTAAAGTCTATGCTCCAAACAAATGTTAAAGCCATTATAATATGTCTAGGAAATTATGAAGATTTGATGACATAAGATATGTATTTTTTTGTTCCCAAGGAAAAACTTGAGAACAACAAGTCATTACAGTGGCACAACAGACACATCATTGTATTACATAGAACGAAATAAAAGATATATAATATTGCCTTATGAGATAAATTATATAAATTCATATACATTGTAAAAAAAAACAAAAAAAAAACTAGAGCCTGGGGCACTCGTTGAGCAGTACTATCATTTTTTTTTTTGCATTTTTTGCACTTTTTTTGCAATGTTGTGCTTCTACATCTGCCACAGTCCCGTCCTTTAACAGTAAGCAGATTCCTCCTGCAGGCGTCTCCTGGCACCGTGACAGAGGTGGGCATCACCTTCACACAGTAACTAATACAGGGCAAGACTGAAACACTGCACCAAAGACTCTCACACACAAACTGAGCTGAGTCACCAACAATAGCACGCCTGGAGAGCTGCAAGGCAACACCCACAGAAAATGGTCCTCTGCACTTTTGTTTGGTTTAATGTTAAAGAAGTATTTCACTGCTAAAAGGACAAACTGTAAAACTGGGCTGTCCACGCAGCAGAAAGATACAAATACTGTTGAAATTGGTGCTACGTGACCAGAGAAAACCAAGAAAAAGGGCGCTTTTGCTCAAGAGATAGAAAACCTACAACTACTACGACCAATAAACGCTCCCACTGGTAGGTGAGGTTAATGTAAGTTGCCTTTCTGAAAACAATATGGCAGCTTGCTGATATCAAACGATCTCGTATTACAGTTAAACAGTGCACGAAAATGTGTCCGAAAACATTTTGGTTGAGAAATAGACGATGCAGAAACAAAATCTTGGGTCATATTTGATCAGCACAAAGTAGTTTTACCATTTGATCTCAGTTTTTTCAGCCTCTGTTTTCAAGATACAGGAAAAAGCGTCCCACCCACTTCCTGTTCACAGACTCTCATATATTAGATCTATATGAGCTCAGTACTGGCTTTTTTTACCATTTGATCCGAGTTTCAGAGAGAAAGAGAGAGAGAGGTGCAATTGTAGGGATTACATGATTATAAAACATAATTATGACACAATATCTGCTAATAGATGCCCCTTGGTCCTACACACTGGACATTTAAGTCCTAAAAAATCAAAATTGAAAGTATGCATTATCAACAGATTTCCTCTGAGGACTGTGAAAAGGCTATTAATTCTGCATGAGCTCATTATGATGAGGGACAGAAAGAGAGAGAGTGGGTGAAGAAATAAAAGGAAGAGGGCCTTGTTTGGGTTCATAGTATCCTATCTTGAATCTGGGCCACTGACAACCACAATGACTCGGCCTCAATCAGAGCAGATACACTGCAGCAGGGCCTCAGTCCTCAAGTCGGGCGCTCCACGCTGCAGAGCAGAGAGGGGATGTCTGTGAGGAGTTACGAGATATGTATCAGCATCAGACAGCAGGGAGCACACATCTAAGACCTCCTACAGGCAGACAGGAGGTGTGATAAGGACCGCTGACCAGGTCCTAGAGCATGCTTACTTGAAAGGTAAAAACCCCAAATAATATGTCAGTGTTGCAACAAAAATGTCAAAGATGAAAGAAACATGTGGGAGTGTTATAACAACAAATAGAAAAGCAGCAGCGACAGCCCTGTGAAGAATGAGCCGTGGACAAAGACAGAGAACAGATGTATCCCCAAAAAGACAACAGACATAAGACCGGAAAAAGACACACACACATTAAATGTGAAGAACCAAAAGACATGAGGTTATGGAATGCGTGCAGTCGCGACTCTTAAGCAGAGGAACGTAACGCTGCTGAAACACAGCGGCTGCAGGAGTTTGGGGGTCATTGTGTCACACACTGTACGTACAGTATATGGTATGCCGGGTATGCTGAACAAGACAATGAGGGGAACTGTTTCCAACTGGCTATATTTAGGATTTCATGAGCTACTTTTTCCTCACAACGTCTCAGAAGAAATTAATTTCATTCCAATGTCGGACTTCATTTTACTCTATATTATAGTGTCCTGCTTTACCTCCTCCTCTCTATCACAACATTAAGACCTCCCCCTCAATAAGTTTAAGTACATTAGGCTCCAGTTCTCCCACTCCGCTTTGGACATAATCTCTTTAATCTCCCCAGAAATCGGTGTCCTTCTTAGCAATGTGTACCTTGCTTGCAAAACAAACATGTAAGCTATGTCCTTTACATTTGGATGAATGATAAATAATAAATAAAATATCTTATTATCTTCTTATAAGTCCTCTATTATTTACACTAATACTGTAACATTTACCACCACTTGCTACTAAAGAAAATACTGTATTTTCCAAGGTATTGTGATTAGAATTATTAATTAAGACTGTAAGGCATGCTCATTTGAAGGGAATCCTAGCATATCCAAGCATAAAGCCTGTGGGCCTTTTGCTTAATAATCAGCGTGCAAGTCATGGCTCGAGGGCCTCTTAAAGGTTGTGTTGTGGTTGACCAAGTGTGTGACACACATGTAGGCTAATTTATGGCACAGAAGTGCCAAATAGCATCAGATTCTTTCCCACTCAGAGACAAATGCAGGCAGACACTGCAGACCCAGCAGGGCATGGCTGCAGTCTTGCAGTCCCATTGGTGTCTGCTTCTGCATGCCTTAATGTGTGTGTCATCAAGGGCACGCTCAGGCTCCCACGCCTCCAGCTACCTGATGCCAAGGCACCCATGAATGATTTCAACTTGGCCGAGGGTGGACATTGGCCTCTCACACTGCTATGAGTCACCCACTCTGCACTGATCCTGTGCCGTGGCAGACAGATTAGAGGAGCACATTTTGATCTTCTTTATAAAATCCTGACTTCTTATCACTTTTCGAAAGAAATACCTCCACAAAGCCAGGCTGTGAGCATTTTTTAATTAATTAACTAGGGTCAGAGTCACCCAGATCACACATGACTGGTTAAAACATGGCATTCTGTGCCTTGCAACTCAGACCCATATCTGCTGGTGCCCAAATGGATGGTACGAAGAGTGGGAGAGCAGCAGTGGAATCCCCCCCGTGGTTATGGAACCGGATTAAGGCCACTGGGTTATTATGCCACCGAAAACTGCGCTCTTCTAGCCCAGTAGGCAACAAACCAGATTAATCTACTATATCATCCACCTACTGAAGCATCTATCTACCCTTAAAAAATTACAGTGCTTGTCCACTCTCTGGAGCTATCATATGAATAGATACTTAAAATTATAATAAATCATTTAATTTAATCTGGCATTTCTTAAAATCCCTCCAACTGGCAGGCTGGCTCAATTTAGCTACCCTGGCATCAGAGTTTGACAGGCAAGAAAATGAGAAATCAAATGATGTAAATAAATAAATCCAAATCTAGAGGCGCTAATGTTGTAGCTCCCCGATACACAAGGATATACTGTCAGATTCATCAGTGTGATTTAGCAGGGTTTTGTAAGAGTTTCTGATCATATAATCCTTCTGCTCAAATGGAATATTTAATTCACATGGATGACCCCCCCCACTGAGATGACATTCACAACATTCATCTGACCTGCGCACACACACACACACACACTCCCAAACATATTTTTCAGCTGGCACACCCCCCACAGACTCAAATTCCTCTTCTCAATCCGTTGCTGAAGCTATGTTTCCCCCACCCTTTTAACCTCCATTTAACGGCACAGATGACTCTCTCCCCTGTTTGGCTGAGGACACGCTTCAGACAATTACATTTCAACAAGCTGCAGAGCCAAACACAACGTTCAGAGCTCTGTGTGTGAAGGAAAGTGTTGGGTTACAGCGCAATGTGCTCTCACAGGCTGACAGGCTAACATTTCAGAAGGTTCTCTAGTGTGTTTAAAACTGAACACGCCGGTCCCCCCACCCACTCATGCAGAGGTCACCGTCCTGCACAGACAGACAGGAGAGAGCAGGAAAATGCCAAGCAGTTACAGTGAGAGAGGGTGGGTGTTGTGTCTGACCAATTACACTCAAGATTATTCCCAGAAAGCATACAGCCTGATGTAAGATTTAGCAGGCAGTCACTTTTCTTAGCACCAGTGATCCAAAAGTAAACATGACAAGTAGTTGGAGTTGGAGGTTTACATACAGAACATTTAAAACTATTCAGAGAACAGCTCTGAAGGAAGTTTGGCTCGCTGATGACAGAAACAGACCTGCAGGATTGAGCCAAGCTACCGAGACAGCTAACTCTGCCACACAAACAATTTCTGGAACTTTTTCAGCTTTATTACGTAACATATCTACTGTGAACCTCTTGGCCAGTGCGGAGAGAAGTACTCAGATCCTTTACTGAGGTAAAAGTACTATTATCATAATGCCAAAGCAGCACCTTTGGCATTACGGTAATGACAGCCTCAGCAGCAGTTTGTGGAGTTTGAATTGCATATTGCTCAGTCGATCCGATCAAAGCTGATAGGACCAGATCGATGAATGAGAGAAGCAGCCGCTGCACAGACAAGTGAAAGCAAACTTTTAGACCCAGTACAATGAATAGAAACAAGAGAAGAAGAGTGTGGTGCAATGAATAACCAAACGGCTCCCAATGGACGGCCCAGCCCCAAAAATTGAAAATCAAAATGTGTTAGCTGATGTTATAATATTCTTATGATATCAAGATGTTACCACAAATAAATGAAAGTGTGGGACAGCCTGGAGGACAGATTCTTACTTGGAGATGAAAAAGGAGAAAAAAAACGTTCTGATACATAAATCTATTTTGAATTTCATTTTCCCCTGAAAAATTTACCAGGAAAAAGAAAAAAAAGAAAAAGGTAAAAAAAAAAAACAAGTACAGCAACAGAACAAAAACACAAAATATATCGATAATTATTTAATAATTATAATAATATAGAATAATTATTATAGTTTTCTAGGTAGTTTTCCCTCATTTATTATTATTAACTTAAAATATTTACACTCTCTCCAATTTAAAACATTTTTTCCAGGTAATTTTCTTCCATTTTCTTTTAAAAATTAAAAATAAACCAATCTGTTCAGGTTTCAAAGATTTAAATGCATGTGAAAGTTTTTTAAACACAGCACAAGAAACAGGGTTTTTTTTTAAAAAAAATAAAGGCTCATTTGAACAATTACATAAAAGAAACAATGCAAGATGTGTCTTCAGTGGAGCAGTCAACAACCAGGCTAATACCTGAAATAAATGCAGCTTTTTTGCAGCTTTACTGTAAGGGGAGTATTGATTTAATCCTTAACAATGTGTTTAATTCTAAAAGCAAGTAACTACACCTGTCAGATAAATGTAGTGGAGTAAATAAAATTTCCCTCTGAACTGTGGTGGACTGAGTATGATGTAGAATAAAATGGAAATACCCTCATAATGTACAAGTAGCTCAAAGTTTAGTGCTTGAGTAAAGGAACTTCGTTACATTCCTTCACTGCTCACTGTGTTAAGTTTATTCGAAACACATGAGTCCATTGGTCATTGTTCTAAATCCTAAAATTAGCTTCCTATGAAAATATTTGGGGTGGCTGGGGGATATCACTCATTAGGTCATCAGCATAACTTCAGAATGTTTCTGTAACTTGGCAACCGCTGTTGCTAAGCAACAGAGGTAAACATGGAGGCGAGACAACCTACCAGCCTCATGAGTCAAAGTTCCGATATAAAAGCCAAACTCAGGATGTCAAAAACAGCCTTAATGAACAGCGCTGCCATCAGCAGCACACAAGATGCTCACGACTTGCGACTTCTGTGTGGGACTCTCGAAGTTTCCATAACAAACGTTAACAACACAACATATGATGCAGGCAGGGTCTAATTTAATCCTCTCTGGCATTTCTGACACCACTGTGAGAAGCCGGGTCAGCAGGCTGTGTGTATGCTAAAACACTGACACGGATACTGACCACATCTGCTCCAAAGCCTTAAATCTGGTTAGTTAAAAGTTAACAAACAAGACAGAAAGCAGTGAAGTTCATCAATTTGTTCAATATGGTAAGGCTTCCTCCCGAGGGGAGATAAAGCGACACATTTACTACCAGGACACACCTCCTTTGACCCTGTCTGCTTTCGAGATGTCACTTATCTGAATGCATGTGCCGTGCAGCCGCTACGGACAATAGAAGACAAAAGCCAGCTCATGAAGTGCAAAAACATATCACAAAAGCCATTAATTGCAAGAGAAATATGCCATAGAGTTGTTTCCAGTAATTATGTGCTTGAACATAATTAAATTTAATGAGCAGAGTATTTCTTTCCAGACAGAATCAACTGAAAAACCTGTTTTCTAAGCATTTGTTAATGTTTCCTGGCTCCTCTTTCCCTGACTGAAAGTGAGTGCTTGATAAACCTTTCCCGCCATGACATTAAATCCATGTAAACACAACAAGCCGGCTTCAAAACTTCAAAAAGGCCTCATCTGAGAGAATGACATGAGAGGGAAAACCAGAATCATTATGGAAAAACATGTCCGAGAGTGGATTTTCACATAGGCTGCTCTCAGAATGAACAGCCACATCTGAGATTAATGAGACACAGTCTTGACAAAGAAGGGGGACGCCATCTTTTCTCAATTCCGGATCAAGATGTAAACAATGTCCCACCCTCTAAACAAACAGGAACAGTTCTCGAGGGAGTACAGTCATTTTATCAGCGACACACAACACTTTCTCCTCATAGCACGCATGACTTAAGTCTTACAGAGAAAAACTGGGCTGATATTTTAGGCCGACTAACTCTGAGAACAACATCTTACTGAATGGAAAGGTTGATTATTGGCACAAAGGGAGCAAAATGGAAAGACAAAAGAAACATTCCTGAGGGCAGCCATTAGACAAGGCAGCATTGTCATTCAGTAAAAGGCTTGTTTTGGAAAGCATGATGACACTTGGTCATATGTGACCTGACAGGAAATGTGACCAACCTCCAGAACTTCAGCAACACGGCAGACTGCATGTCTACTCAACACCTTTAGACCTGACATCTGTGTATCATAACGGTTAGTAAAAAGCATTAGAGGCCTTGACACACTACATGCTGACCACATAAGTCAGATCTCCGGTAGTCTTCCTGTAGAGAAGAGCGCAACCAAATTTAAAGGAGCAATTCAACACTTTGGAAACTGATTATTTGAAGTCTCTGAACCCATCCGCTGTCATCTGATGGCGATAAAACTTCTAGGGCTATGGGTACATATTTTGGGCTGATCCAGCATACCCAACTGATATTGCCCTTTGCATGTTATCCCCTCTCTCTCCCTCTTTCATGCTTAAGCTGTCCTGTCTAATAAAGGCAAAAAGCCATCCAAGGAATCTTCCAATCCAAAACATTCTGTTAATTGCAAGTTTTTTCAGTTTCAAAACTTCTACAGGATTTCATGAATTCATTCATATGCACAATCTATTTAAAGAGAATGACCAGCTGCTCATATTTACCATACAGACATGACAGTAGTATCCATCCTCTAATCTAACTGTCTGACAAAAACCAAGCGAGTGTATTCAAGTCAAACAATTTCTTTTAACCTGCAGCATTTTGTATAACTTCTTTTTACCTTTAGGGTTCTAAAAAAAAGGCATGAAGGACCTAACCAAACAGCTATCTCTGAACAAACTTCAAAACATAGCTATACAAGATCAGTGCAAATAGAGCCATCTGTCTGGATGACCTTTCAACTGAAGCTTCCCCCCAAAAGACTCAGATTACAATATCCAAGTAAACAAGACAACTCAGTTAAGTGGAGATAAACCCAACGGAGCTCTTGTAACCATTAGTGATAAGGAAAAGATTAGAGCGGAAATTACAAGCTTGGTTACGGACATTATCAGATAAAGCCACACTTCCACTGATCATCTTGAAATGTTGGACTGCAGAGCTACAACAGCATGGAGCATAAGAAAACTAGAGTTGAATGTATATCTTTTAAAACTACTACTACTACTACTACTAACTAAGTTTTTTTAGCAGCAATGAAAAGAAAAGTAAAGACCGTCCTCCTCTCTGAAAAGTTGGTTGTGGTTAGCTTTTGTCTTTGAACACAACTGTATTTAGACTGAAATATGCAGAAAAGGGGGGGTTACACGAAGAGGGCTTGATGGCCCTGCATTCAATTGTTGCATGTTGATGGACATGCTGGGGCATGATAGATGTAATACGGCCCCATTGTGTGAGTGGAAGGGTATTTTCTTGTCATGATGCTCCACCACTCAATCCCTTAGCAGACAGCAGCCTCAGGTATTTCTCTGCCTCTCCACCCCCACCTCCATTGTGTCGAAACCCCAGAGGAAAGCAGACTGGCGCGTGAAGACAAAACTGCTTTCCCAGATTCTCATTTCAAATGTGCCATTCGTGCCAGCTCAACAGGCAGATGAAAGATTAAACTCTGGAAACTTAACCTGTCGCCCTGAAGTCACAATCCATGTTTCATTTGCCCACCACAGGCATTATTGTTCATTTCTCAGGGAAATAGGAGAGGAGGCGGCGGGTCACGAGTGTTGCTATAATGCTCTGCTGTGCAAAGAATGCGGCTTAGCCATCAAAGGAAATCCCTTATATTTCTTCAAATTCCTCAGGTGACTTACATATTTTTATGGCGCTGTGTGGTCTCCTGATTAAAATTCAGACACAATCTGGAAAGTTTTGTCTAACTGATTATCTAACATGAAAGTGGTTCCATGTTCACCCCACAAGAGACTTGATTCCTGTTCATCATCAGACTGAAGTCATATATTTTGGTATTGAGCAAAACTATTGAGGCAAAAAGACGTTCACTGGAATCCGAACAACATCATGTCTTTTTTTCCCCCAGTGTTAAATTCTGTACTTCACAATCGACAGCCTAGGAAATGAACATAAAAATATCTATTACTGCCGCCTCCTCCCTGAGGCTGTGCCTAAGCATTCCCATGAGAGAGAAAAAGTTCCCATGATCTTGGCCCTGCAGCCATATTTGGCTTGTTAATACCCACTAAATCTGACACACAAGAACAGGTGTCTTTGAAAAAAAGGCAAACTCTTCGTGATCAGGGTATCCCCCTTCTGCGGCTTCACAAGAAGCCGAGAGGAAAATTATATGGTTTAAGAAAACCGTGGCAGCCTAAACACAGAGACCCAAAACACACACACACACACACACAGAGAGAGAGAGAGAAATGTTCACAAGTAATTATATGTCACTATAGAAAAGAAATGTGACATAATAAAGCCAAACTGAACTGGATTCACTGTACAGCTACAGAATGTACAGACTTCAAGGAACTCTTCACCCACAAAATGACCAATTTTTAGATCAATTAGTCATGCCATGTGACCTATATTTGTGAAGAAAACTTTGCTTTTCTCACATGCCTCCATGGAAAACGGCAAACTCAATTATTGATTGACTGGAGACCACGTTTAACAGAAGCAAAATTACATCAAAACATCCATTTACTCTCACATAACTCATGCAGTATACAGAGCAATGACAGCACGAGCAATGACGGTTTTCTGTAGGCAGACATGGAGCTTTAGAATATACCTTTTTCCCTTGTCAAAAAGCCCATGTGATTTTTCCATTGGATTTTGGATTATGCAGGAAATCTGTTGCCTGGGTCTAGACCTTTGAATCTGCACACTCAACAGAGTGTAACGAGTTGACAGTTTTCTCAGATATCACGCAAGGGAATGAGCTTTGTGGAAAACAAACATGTATGATAAATGCATGTTTTGTTTAGCAAGATAATGAATACCACTTCAGGATTTTTGAACCCTAAATGCAATCGCCAGAAGTAAAACACTAATGTTAGGCTTTAAACAAACTACACTCATGATTTAACATCGCCACCACAACAAGGCTGTAAAGCTTTGTTTAGCACAGCTTGGTGTGATGACATTCTGTAGTCTTATTTGGTAGCATCTGCCTTTTTTAAGATGCATAAAAGCTTTAAAATTCACAAAAGGGGTATTTTCAGATGTATTTTATGTTGTGGAACAAAATGTGAAAGTATCTTAAGCTTGTGTTAACCATAGACCTCATTCCTGAAAAGAGGAACCAAAAATCCATTAAAAAAAAAAATACTGACTTTGAGATGAGGCAACCGGAGGTGGTGAAATGCTAACTCATTTCTAGGTTTTAGGACTCATTCATTGGGGAACCCTAAAAAACAAGTCTTGTTTATCCAGTCATTTACTAATGACTTCCCAGTCACATGCATTTTGAAAAAAAGCCCTTTGTATTTGAGTCTGGCTTTGAAAAAAAGCATAGACTACATTCAGTTCAGACTTCTGTTTCAGTTGTAAACTGTAAGGTTTTAGCTAAAATACATGTTTCTGAAGTACTGAGCATATGACTGGATAAACGAGACTTGGATTATACTGCATGAGTTGTGTGAGAGTTTGTAAGCAGATGTTTTCTATAGTCTTGTTGTTTTTAAACACGGTGGACTATCAATCAGTATATCAATGTGTTAGCCATTTTCCATGGAGGCATGCAAGAAAACCGAAAGTTTTCTTCACAAATTCAAGATATCATGTCTTGACTAACTGATTTACAAATGGTCATTCTGTGGCTGAAATGATCCTTTAGGAATTACAATTGGTGAAATTGCTCAAATCTTGACAATAGGTTTGGGAGAGAAAATAAATCATAAGACTTGGATAAACCCAGCTCTAAATCCACAAAAGGAGTCTCTGTATGACTGATAGGACATCTAAATCAGATATGGAAACTTCCCCTGAATGTGAAATGTGTTTGTCTCTCCGTTAACAACATAGCAACAGGTAGCAGTGGAAAGCTCCGCCATCATGTCCAAACACTAATCACTTCACTGCAAGAATATTTCAAATGCAGGCGCTCTGAATGTCCGTACAGTCGCTGTCGTTCCTCTGACCTTTCACCTTGGACAGCTTTGTGTTCTGTTGTCATGCATCCCTGGTCCAACATATGTTAGCTTTGAGTGTGATTTGTTTAATTGCCTGGAACGCCGCCATTGTGTGGCAATTTCTGTTGCTGATAATTGCCTTAAATACAGGTTAATGTGTGGACTCGAGCTGCTGGGGGAGCAAGCTCATTACCATTTAGTGCTGACTGTTGGTTCCATGGAGCAGCAGAGAGAGCGTTAACTAGACTGGATGTGGGCCATGAGAAAAACCTTGACTGTACTCGCCTCATATGACTTCATTCTTAGATGTCACGTTGCGGACTACTGTCGCCAGAGTTGTATTTGAGTGACAATAAACTGAAAAAAAAAAAACAGTTGTTTTTTATTTCCTAATTGAGTATCCTATTAGATTTTATTTGCGCCTGTGGATAATCAGGTCAGCTGTCTAATCATGTGTGACAACAACAGCGAAGGAGAGCAAACGAACCAAGCGCAAAATTGTAGAAAACAACCTCAACTACAATGGGTGAAATATCTCTGACTGTTTCTAACAGGCATGGCATTTCAATGACTTCCCTAGCACACAGCCATCATTAGCCTACATGTTCTCATTACAGTCTGAAAGCACGTCAGATCACAAGCAAGCATCAAACTGCAGCTTTTTCTGCTGAGCATCCAACTGCAGGCAGAGTGTGAAACATAAGAGGATGCTTAGCTTTTCATTTGGTGCCGCTTTTCTCCACTTTTTCACCTGATAAAAGTGTGCATCCTCCTGCCATTTTCTTAAACACACAGTGCGGTCTAACACCACCCTAACATAAGTTAAATTAGCTCTGACTGCGGCGATGCCCTGAAGGCAAGACATTAATCTGTTCAGTTTAACAGGCGTCTTCATGAGTCAAACAACCGCCTCGCCTGGCCTTGAAGCGCCACATCAGATGCACAGTATATGAGGGTAATATTATGATGCTGGGGTGGTTACTATTGGAGAGTTCATGTGAATTACATAACAAAATATCATGTTGCAAGCAGGTGGGTGACAGACATCATGTCTTCCTAAGCACCAGCAAGAGGAGTGCAGCATTCCTGTTTGTTTACTGCGTTTGTTTACTGGCATTTATGTAAAGAAACTGCTTAAATCCAAGATCAAATGTTGCAAGTTTAATCAACATTACTGTTAATCAGAGTCATGTGTGTGCTGTTCTGATGTTCTCATGTATTATTAGACATTTGAGCTCACTGGAGAGATAAGTTAACCTTGAATGTTACTGTATTACAACCAGGGTGCGATGAGGATTTTACAGTGAGAGTGCATTTTTCTGCTCTTTCACTTAAAAGCACCCAAAGCCCCCATATATGTGCAGCAAACACTTTATTTACTCTGTTGCACTCAAACTAAGCGCAGTAATGCGAAAGATGCCTTAGCTGCGACAAATTCGCTTCACTATAAGCTCTATTGTAGTATATGCATATTTATTTGCAAACATTTGGCAGTGTCAGCTTTGTTTACCTGTTGTCTCCTTTTGCATTTGAGGGTGGAGGGTGCAGAACTGTTTGGTTGTCCTCCATATCCACGACACATTTTGTATTCAGTTCAATTTCTGTGGAGAAAAGTTTGTTGGGGGAAAGTGAAGCAGAATGCGGGGGTGTGAAAAAGTAAAATGCTCGCTGCTTTGACGGTGTTTTAACTAGACTCAAGTCTGACTTCAGCCTCAGAACTCGAGCTGAAAGCAGCAATGGCGAAGAAAGCCAAACTTTGTGATAATGTGGCGTGAATCCGAGGAGACAGACATGAGAGTTTACAAAGAGAAATCATCGTTTTTCACACTTACCCCTGCGGTTCATGGGCCGAACTCTCACTGCAACTTTTACCTTTGAATCCGACATTTTTGTCCACTTTTCACTCCCACCCTGTCTATGCGCCGAGCTATCAATGTATAGTCTGTGAATCCCCGACAAGAAGCCCGGATTTCTGCCAGAAAAAGGGCAGCAGACTCTAGTTAAACAAGCCCAAAAGAGTCCAGACCTCGAGGAGAAGACATGGGAATATGTTCATTTTTTTCCTTTATATCCATCCGGGTTCGCTTTTTGTGCAAATCCAGCACTCTGCTCCAGCCCCAGACAGCATCCCCACCGCCATCTTCCACTGGGAGCACGACTGCTCTCCTCAGGCAGACTGGAGACGGCTGTGCCAAAGAGGGAGAAAGGACTTACGCACCGCGCCGCGTATCGGGGGGAGACCAGCGGACGAGAAATGTGAGGCTGCGTGACAAGTTGATTTACACGCAGCCGCGATAAGCATCGTTTAACGACACTTCACATGTCGGAATAAAGAGCAGACGGTTGATTAAAAAGCAAGTTTAAATAAGCATGTGTCTTTCTAGCTCTGTCTGTCTGACACACTGACACGGATTGTTTGGTCTATTATTCATCTCTTTAAAAACAATACGAGATTAATAATAATGATAAAACAATATTCAACACATATTATGTAGCAGCAGGGGCGTAATCAGGTGTTTAGAAATACTGAGGGCAGAAATGTAAGTGTCCCTCAACCACCTTCAGCACAGATGATATAATTCCATCCAAAGCATTTATTATTACATTTTATTATTATATTTATTACCACAACAATTTATACATTTCTTAATAAAACAACAACAACAACAATAATAATAATAATAATAATAATAATAATAATAATAATAATGCCTTATTATTATCCATTTATTATTATCATATTATTATTACATTTTGCTTTATTTTTTTTAATTTATTTGACTCGACACCCCATTAAAATGAAGCAATTTCTATTTGTTCGATCCCTCATCTCAGGTTTATGGCCATGTGGACATGAATTGCGACCAATTCAATTGAGGATAATTATTTATTTTTGCTAATTTCAATTGAACGATTTGTGTGGCTCTGAGAGGTAAAAGTATCCAGTACACCCCAACAGCAAAATAAGAAAATCTAACTGTTTTATGTAAGAAAAATAGATATTTTTGTCTTTTCTTATCCCTTTAATGACTGCACAACTGTTTGAAAATTTCATCTCTACATTGAATTTGTGCAAAATAAAACACCGAACCCTAAAGCTCTCATTTTATTATATTCACACTTAGAATTATCATTTCTTACTTCATAGTATCTTAAGCTACATTACACAGTCTACTCTAACATGAACTACACCATGGGCCTAGCATCAGATTTAGCAGAATAAATCTTCACTGTGTGGTCTCCACTGTCCAGAATGACCAGTGCGTTGTTCAGTGGCACCAGTCCAACTGGGCGGATGAGGTGTTCTCCCACAAGTGGGGTCAGGGCTGGGCCACTCTGGAGCTTCCCCAAACTCCAAATCATCCCCTGATTGGAGTCAGTAACAATCACATCTCCATCTCTGTCAAAGGCCACGTCTGACATGTTGAGCCTCACTGTGGACTGCAGGGTCAGGCTGAAACTGTCTGTTTGACAAAGGAGGTGGAAGTCTTTAGTGAACACTCTCAGCCTCGTGTGTCCTTGACATGTGTCATTGGGTAAATTCTCCATCACTGCAGTGTTCCCAGTCACCCGACAGCAGGCCACTGCTTTTGGATGCTGCAGCTCTGTAACAGCTGTTTGGTGATCTAGAGTGATACCACGAGTATAGTCCACTTTTATCTTGGACAGCATGCCAGCCTGGACGTCTGAGACCAGGATGTGCCCACAGCTGTCTGTGTCCACACCCCAGGGCATCTGGAGGGACTCATTGACCGTCAACACGTGGTTCCCTCTGGAGGTGAAAACCTTCACAGCTTTATCCCCTGCATCAGTCACCACCACATGACCACAGGGAGTCACTGCCACATCCACTGGGAAACAGATCTCCCCACTGGCTCGTCCTCTTCGACCAAAACTGTGCAGCCTCCTGCCCTGTGGACTGAACACTGTCACGCTCTTCTCACCATCATGCACCACCACTATTGTCCCAGAAGACCCCAAAACGGCTATCCCAGTGGGGTTGATGAGAGTCCCCCACCCTCCAAAAGCTGTGCAGAGGTGCAGAGCAGTGGATGTCAAACCTTCAGCCAAGCCAAGGCCTGTCTTTGCCCTGTAAGGCGGAGCAGAGGACGTGGGACTCTGGGACAACAGCAACTCCTGCAGGTCACTAAGAGCCTGGCAATGGGAGGTGCTGTCAACGCTGCACAGCTGTCGACAGAATGGGCACTCCAGCTTCCTCAGGAGAGGGTGGGACAGAGCCTTGATGCATTCCAGACAGAGTACATGGCCACAGGAAAGGTTGTGTGGTCTGTGCTCCCTCTGCTGAGTGCTGAACTTCTCAAAGCAGACTTTACACTCCAGCAAGTTGATCTGGATCTCTCTCAGAATCCCCTCAGGACTCAGGCTGCCACGACGAGGGGAACCAGGACTCTTGGCCATGACTGAGATATCCTGATGTTCTTTAAACCTGCTGAGACGGATCAGTCAGCTGATGCAGGAGGGTCAGAAAGACTGGCGATTTAAAGGAGATGGAGAGACAGAGATGAAGAGGGGCATGTGAAGTCAGAGCACTGCAACATTTTTGTCAACACATTCACGTCCTGTGCTTTAGGCCCAAATGGTCACGTGACATTTTGCACAACACTGAGGCTCTCTGCTGCCCTCCTTTGGAAAACAGCTTAAACACATGTTAAGTGTTCACAGACCCTGGTCGTTTTTGAATGCAGAAAGCTGAGAGTAGAAGAAAAATATATATTTCTTTATGTATATTAAGTATGATTATATAAAGTTTTCTGTCTGGATCTGAAGCAGTGATCGCCAAGATTTGTTACATGATGTAACAATGTGCCTGAATACTGTGCTGGCCATAACTTCAGGCTTTTTCTTACAGCACTCAGAATTTCTAGATAAACCTCTACTACTTCTGATCATGTTTCCGACTATTCAACATTCTTTGCAGCTCTTGTCAAAGGGAACATCAACCATACCTTCGAAAACATGTTGTTATAGGTCAGCACAAGGCAGCTATTTCAGTCTCTGAGTTTCATGGTTTGCAGACAGAGTGAAATCTGATCCTAGACGGGCAGTGCTTGAGTCAGCCAATCCGGCACTCCTCTGCTGTAGCAGGGCGCTCTTCAGGGGTCAAGCAAGGTCATTCATGATTTCCTATTGTTAAGTTTCCGAACAGACTTCTACTTGTATAATTAAAATAGCAAATGAGTAATTAAGACATTTATTGTTTTAATGAGGGTGTAAATGATGCAGCTCTACTAAAAAACCAAGAAACGGCACATACGTCCAATGATAACCTCACAGACAGTTTAAGAGGAAATGTAAAACATTTTAATATGTCTCATTAATTCACAGTGAAAAAGAACAGCCATTTTCAACTGAATTGTTTTTGGCAAATGACATCTAAATCCAGAGACAATGTACCATTTATAGTGTCCACTGCAGCACAGGAGGCTGGTCCATTCCACAGAGGTCGACACCTGGATTGTCGAGGATTATCAGGGATATATCTGTACTGAGTTGATGCTGACAGAGCAAAAGAAAATAAAGAAAGCACTCCAGAGCAGAAAAATCAACCACAAAAAGACAAAATTTAGTTGTAATCCAAACTGAGAAAAAGCTGGGAATAATAAAAGAACATGCAAACAGGCACAAGGGGTGAATTAAAAAGTTAGAATAACAGTGAAGGACATTTAAAAAAAAAAATACTGGCACCCTGTTGGTGTAATACAAATATCTGCTGACTACTCTTGTAACATTTTCCTACTAAAACACTTGATTTGACATAGCCATGCAAATGCAATATATGCGATAACAAGAGGCTCAACTGTATAAATGAAGCCGCACCTGCACAAAGACAGGTAGAGCCTGACAACACATGCAGGAATTTGAATAGTCGCCCTTCATTATCAGTACAGTAAAAAAAAAAAAAAAAAAAAAAAAGATAGCAGCCACAGATGGACAGGGAGAGTAAAATCACTCAAGGTCACAATGATTCACAAAATACTCACTCAAGCATTACAAAATGTACAGTATTTGCAAGAAAACATTCTGAAAAGTGCTTAAACTGTGTGCTTTGCTTTGTTCCAGGTCAAACGCAATCTTCAGTCAAGGATCATACTGAGCTCAAACCATCTTGCTTTGAAATCCTGCCAACATTCAAGTTATAAACACCAAACAAGTGTGAACATCTAAATAGACAATAGATGACTGGCGCTAATAAAAAGCATTTACAGTGCTATAAACAAAGGCTCTAATTCTTGTGATAAATTCTACATAATGGCTTTTAACATTGAAATGTTTTGAACCAACATACTGGAGTTAAGGCTGGTAAAGTAAACCAGTCACATGTACATTAACCATCAATGATATACTGTTTCATAGAATAAATGTCTGTAAATTATATCATCAGCTACAATGATCATGCAGTCACATCTAGAATCGGCAGTTTTTATTCCACCTTTCTCTCATACACTCACACACACAAACACAAAACACCACTCTCTCTTCTCTCTCTCACTCTCACACACACACACACACACACACACACACACACACACACACACACACACACACACACACACACACACACACACACACACACACACACACACCTGTGATCAGTGTTTTTTTTTTTACAACTACAGCACACCTTTAAGTGTGCGTCTCCGTAGTCCAAGCCTCTGTGCACTCCTAATAACACTGCATGGGCCTGTTCATCCACTTAGTCTCCCCTGTCTCCACTCCCTCTACTGTAGGTGAGGGCTTTCTAGACTCTAATTATCCCAGGAAGTGCTTCCTGTAATCCTTCACACCTGGCTCCTTGGAGTGAGTTCAGGAGTCGCACACCAACCTCTGGCTCCAACTCCTACTGGCTGTCCAGGCCGTTGATGGATTTGGTCTTTCCGGAGACCTTCCCTCTATATCTGGTTGTGGGGCTGTCGTCTTCCACATCTGTCTCGTCTGAAACGTGAGGGTCAAACACTTTGGATTGAGTTTATTAAAGGTGTGACTGCACTTTGCACTATGAGTAAAACATCATTCCAAACACTAGATGTCAGCACTTTACAGGATTACAGTTGAAGACGGGAAAATGCATTTCCTGCAGAATGATTAAAGCTGAAATCAGTTTAAAACCATGGCTGAAAATGCAGATATATATAGCTGAATCTAAAAGACTGGCTGAAATGAAAGCTGAACTGCTTTTAACTGAAAAAACTATGAGCTGAACCGGAAGAGTGTCAAAGGAAGAAGTTGATGTTAACTGAAAAGGTTAAAATAAAGAAGTGTTTAATATTTCGAGTCATAAAATGTAGAAAGAAAATGTCAGAATGTTATGCTCTTCAACGACATTTATGCCTGACATTTGAATGTTTTCTGTAGCTTAAAATATGCAGAAATAGTAGTTGATCAAAAAAGGAAAAATAATACTAGTAGTATTAGTATCAATAGTCGTAGTAGTCGTGGAAGTAGAAGAGGTAGCAGTACTTGTATTACTACAAGGAGTAGTAACAGCAGCAGAAGCAGTGTAGCTGTAGCATTGGCAATGGCGGCAGTAGTAGTAGAAGTAGAAGTAGTGGTATTATCAGTAGAAATAGTCCCAGTACACAACTACTATAAGTAGCAGTAATGGTAGAAGTAGTAGTAGTAGTAGTAATAGTAATAGCAGTAGCAGGAGTATAGTTAGTTGTCCTAGTATTAGTAGTAGTAGTAATAGTAGTAGCAGTATAGCAGTAGTTGAAGAAGAAAAAGTAATCGCATAAGTTGTTGTAGTAGTACTACTATAGTAGTAGTAAACTGTGTATGAAGACTTTAAACTGTGTGCACCAGAGGAGATTGAGTGAGATTTTTTTGTGATAGTGCAGAGGCAGTAGATTTGCTCTGAAGCATCCACATTAATAAAGAAACAGATAACAATGCTACTGAAGCATCCACGCAAAAGAGAGTTATATGGGGAGTAGGTCATTCTGATAGGGACAAATATCTATCAGAACGGCCTACCACCTCTCTAAAAATAGTTCAGTGATGATTTGGTCATGTCATATCCCCTTCTCTCCCCCTGCTTTCCTGTCTCTGTTTCACTGCCCTATAAATAAAAGGGAAAATTCCCCCAAAAATAATCTTAAAATAATTTTTAAAAAGTTAGCGCAGAATGTCAAAAGTACAGTCCAGGGGCGCCTGGTGGCTCAGTGGATAGAGCAGGCGCCCCATGTATAGAGGCTGTGTCCTCGCTGCAGCGGCCGCGGGTTCGACTCCAGCCTCGGCCCTTTGCTGCATGTCATTCCCTCTCTCTCTCTCTCTCTCTCTCTCAACAATTTCACGCTTGTGCTGTCCTGTCAATTAAAGGCAAAAACACCCCAAAGATATCTGAAAGAATGGTCCAAAAAGTCAATATTTAAAATGTTGAAAAAAGTCATACCATAGTATGTCAAAAAATGCCATACTATAGCATGTGGTAAAAGCGGTCAAAAAGTCATCGTTCCAGATGCCGATAAAACTTATGGTACAGCATTTTGAAGAAGTTTATGGTGTTGAATTTCAAAAGAACAGTCTAAAAAGTCAACATTTAAAAGGCTACAAAATTCATATTATATTATGTAGCAAAACGTGGAAAAAATGGTCCAAAAAAGTCATAGTCTAACATTTTGAAGAACATAATAGTATAGAATGTGGAAGGAAACAGTCCAAAAAGTTAACATTTAAAATGTTGAAAAAAGCTATACTATAGTATGTCGCAAAAAGGGGTTTGTTGAAGCATCTACACTAATTAATGTTTTGTGAGCCTTTTTTATGTGGTTGATGAATTACAGTAAAGTCAGTGTACCTTTAAATGTGTCTTCATGGTCAGGAGATTCAGTGTAATTGCTGTCTTCACACTCTGAGAGGCTCTGTGACAGGAAGAGGAGACACATGACACACATACCATTAACTGGACAGGGAACATATAGCGGCTAACTGACCCTGTGCAGCTTCACAGTACGAAGAGTGATAAGAATCTCTGAGGGGAGAAGGTCTGAAAAGTTTATATTCACAGAGGGTCGTCAAGAGCAAGTCAGCTGATTTCTTTAGATATGGAACACGCAACATGGCTGGCTTCACTTCTCTGTTTAAGAAATGTCTTTTCGTCATTCAGACTTAGGTGTAAAAGCGTTTTGCAGCTCAGTATGCTTGTGCAATATTTGGCACCTGGCACATAAGAGCGATTGGTCCCACTCAGAGTTCCTGCAGCTTAAGGCAAGATGGATTTAAGACTTTTCAAGACTTTTTTAATGCCTCTCAGATTTAAGTTTAAGACCAATTTTCTAATAACCAAAATTAAAGGCCAATTTTATTTTGCCCAAAATATGTGTATTGTAACATAAAACGTAACTTTTTTGTACAGTGAAAAAGTAAGATTATTTATGTCAAATGTTGAAAAAACAACACTTTTTAGAGTGGAACACATGGAAGGCCATGAACATATCATGTTATCATTTAAGTATCTGTTTGGTTTACCCGACAGAAGTGTGAAATAGACTGCATAGGTTAAGGACCTTTTGGGGGGGGGGGGTTGAGGACATTCTGGGCGTAGTCTGGATCTCTGTTTGCTGTTACAGGGATTCCTCCACTGGCACTTTCTGATAAACAAGTTCTATTGTGACATGCTTTTTTTATGCACTCTGGCACCATTTTATCACTCACAGCGCAAAACAAATTCCCAGTGTGAATCAATATATTTTTCACTGTGAATTGGAAAAAGGTCAGTGGGCCACGAGGCAGGAGGAATTCTGGATCTGACCACCGCTGCTCTCCCTAGGTTGACCAATGAAAGAGAAGTACGCATCAAAATGACTAACGTTAAAATAAACATCTGAGAGATTCAGCCTCACATGTTAGAGCCTCAGTTAGACCTAGGTTCAGATGAGGAGTATGTTGAGTAGCAGACGGATCAGGATACTAAATGCAATTGTAATATCTTTTCTTGTTTATATTGTGTGTTAGCTTGTAATTGGCAACAACTGACACAGCATTAGTGGTTGTCAAACATGCAATTATAAACCAGAGGTCTGCGTCTGGCTGAAGTTTTTATATCAAAGGTAATAAGTTTGCTCAATGCTATCGGTTTCAGGTTTCTTTGCCAGTGTTGTGTTGAGGTCTGTTCCCCTGTTGATATGCCTTTTCTGCATTAGACAGTGGTTGGCTTTGAATTTGTGATATTCTTAATCAAATATGCCCAGTGTGCGTCTGAATCTCAGATTTTAGGAGATGCACAGACATCGCCCCCTTCAGTAAAGGAATGTGAAAACAACTCTCTAGTGAAAGACTTTGCACAAGCACAATCAGAATTGACAAGCTCAGATATATTCAAGGACATAAACATTAAAAAAATACATTTTTGAGTGGAGGGGATCTCTAAAGTTACTTTTTATAATGAACTATACAACAGACTTTACAAGGGCAAAAGACAAGCACTAAACATACCTTTTCTCTTGGACCATAAGTTTCAGCATACCACACCATTCCATACAGGCAAAGGAATGTAATGAAGGCCTAAATACAGATCAAACATAACAGAGACCAATTAGTTATTCATGGAAAATCAAAAAAAAAATGAATCATTTACAGCACACAAAGTGTTTGATGTTGAAATGTTTCTGTTAAAACAGATTTATGAGTGAATTATGGCGTTTTGGCGGCAAAGTTAAGTTAAGATTTCACGTGCTGATGGCATCATATGACATGACTGCTGACTGAAGACCATAATAATTGATTGTGACACAGAAATGCAGCATTACTGTGATCCCGATCTTACCAAACACAGCAGCCAGAGGATCACATAGAGGATCTGTGTTTTTGAGAACAAGTCCTGTCCAAACTTAATACATGCCAAGGCCTCCAGAAAGGCTATTGCCCTGTGAGTGAGAGGAGAAAAAAAACAAACACTGATAACTGAAGCCTCTGACCCACCTGCAGTAAACTTTCAATTTCTCTGAAAATAAGCTCAAAACAAACATGCTATTTAGTGGCTTTTACCTGAGAGAAAATGTTTTGGTTTTTTTTTTACTTTCCTCAAGGCTACAATCTAGATTTCACTTACCCAAACACCCAACACTGGGTCCCGACTCTCTTACACTGTGTGTCTGTAAGGTACGCATAATACTGCCTAAAGCAAAGAACACACACAAAGCAAACATTAGCAATATTAGCTGTAGTCAGGAACTTGCCTTCAAAACAAGTGACAAAATATAAGCTTACAACAATGTACAATATCCCACAAAAATCTGACAGTATCAGTTTCCAGAAATAATTTCCCTACAAATAAAACGGTTTCCAGTTTGGTTTGTTTTTTTTACCTCACTGTTGGAGCTGTGATGACACCAATAAACAGGATCCGGCACCAGCTGAGAGGGTGACTTGCAGGAAAGATGAAGATGTGCTTGAGGAAGAATGTGTTCAACTCTGTTAGCTATGGACAAAGAGGGAAACAGATATTTGTTTGTCCTTTTGGAAATTCATTGTATGCTGTATGGCAATCATCATATAAATAAACAGACAACCAAACCAACATCAACAACAACACCACCAAATAACAAAGCCATCAACACATTAAAGTGTGTTCAATGCAAGATGCTACATCCTCACACACAGAGGTTCAATTATTTTACACAGTTTGTTCACAGTTTGTTCAACAGAGCAATACCGGCAGGCAGAAATGATCTGCGAGCCTGGCTGGTTTGGAGGTGTGTAATGTGAAAGACACATTTCTCAGAGGTCTGCGTCACTCAGATTGAAATGATGAGTGTAGCAACATTAGCACTTTTTATACATTGTCCTAATATAAATTATATGAAATTATATAATTCACATCTGGAAGCAATGGAAAATGTATATCTCCCTGAAACGCCCCTCTTTTATTTAAGGTTCTTTTTTCTATATTTATTTTATTTTCATTTTTTGACCATATAAAGACGGACTGGATTAATTATTTATTTAACTGTAATATTTCAACAGAAAACACCCCATGTTCATGTTAGTGTTAATGTTTAAGGAAAAGAAAGATATACATATTGCGGGTATGTATGTATATGTATGTGTGTATGTGCGTGTGTAAGTATATATGTTGTATGTGTATATGTGTATATATATATATATATATATATATATATATATATATACACTATGTTTTTCCTTCCGGACATTTGAGGCAGACAACGGAAACTAGATATACGCCCAAATGATGTCCCAGATGTAAATGTCTGTTTCTGAACGTCTGACTCTGTATATCTGATTCTGAATGTCAATAAAAAATAAATTAAAAAAAAAAAAGAAAAAAAAAAGAAATTATATAATTCATAATAAGTATTCATATTTCATGTTTAGTTCCAAATGTTGTGGAAATATTTATAGTTAAAAGGAATATCCACAGTGATGCTGTTTTATTTCCACATGGAGGTTTCACATTTCTGGATTAGTGGTTGGAGGGGATTAAGAGGAATATCAAAATGTCCCAATAAATATGTAAATGATGAAATGTTTTGTTCCTTTTTTTCTGTAAAAGTGCGAAGTGGTTGCTTTGGCTTTGCCCTGCTGTACTGATGTAAAATTACTTGATGTATTAAGAGGGCAACAGTTCCTACTATGTTCACCCAATGTTGATGTGAATGCCCATCAACACCCATAAAGCTGTAAGTCAACATCAAAGGTGCTCGAGTACAGAGCCGTCACAATAAAAACAGTGTCACTGTTCAACTACCTTTTTCACATAGCTTTTCCTATTATCAAATGTCAAAATTTCCTCCGTAAAAAAATGCCCATTAACACTTACCACCCAAATAGTGTAGAAACATGTTACATGAAGATTAAAAACTATTTGTGCTTCAAACAACATGTATTGACAGCTCAGATCTATTGATGTGCCAGCCAGCCATGCCAGTGAGAGCGCACCCACACACACACACACACACACACACACACACACGCACACACACAAAAACCTCAAAGGAATGCCGCCATTATTAAAGTTATTAGTTACACCTGTGTTTGACAAGTCCAAATGCGTGCTGTGAGTAACGTCTATTGGCAGTCAGACTCAATTTGTGCTTTATTAGCACTGAAAAGGTCAACCAGTTCAGCCAGGACACTAACAAACAAAGAGTCTCCTACAATGCAAGTCACACTTGGATTAACAAATTGGCAACAATGCTAACAGTTCATTTCAGGGAACGCTTTGTCCAAGTCCCTCTCATCCGCACTGGAAAATAATGAGAGGGAAGCCTGCTGCCTTGTTATTCACTCATTTGGGCTGGAGCCTGTGTGGCTGAATGCAGTGAAGAGCAGCTAAACTGTCAATGCACTAAGCAGAGATGAGACGTCCCCCGTCTCTTTAACTAATTCTCCAAGACTGGTCATTACTATTTAAAGCCTCCACAGAGTTGTGGACTGCCTGAGCGAGGGAGAGGGGAGAACAATGCTGCTTCATCACCACACAGAAATGAGAGAAATAGCAGCTTTCATCGCCATGGCTGCCAATGGATAGAAATTTGGCAGCAACAGTTGACTCTCCAGTGGAAAGCAATAGAGCTTACTCAAGTTCTCCATCCATGGTTTTCTCATTACCATAAATTGCTCCAAAGTAATCAAGCGTGTCTTTCGCTCATATGGGATTAACTGTTAATGTGTAGACAGCAGGACACTCATGATTATATGGATCCATGCGAGACAGGTTTTAGATTTCAGTGACAGAGGAGGCAATTGGATTAGCCTGGACTTAGCACGCAGAGCACACCGGATGATCCCTGACTAGTCAGCACTTAGTCACCGTGAGGTGGCAAGAGAGGATTTCTCACCTGCCAGATGATCATGAAGAGATAGACGCCCATCACTCGCTGTAGGGAAGACTTTGGGTCAAGCCAGCGAACATAGGTCCAGCTTGCTGGGGTGAACTGTAGCACAGCTCGTTTGATCTTCCCTGTGGTGGTGTGGATGTCCCTGGATGGGAAGCACGGGAGAAGGATTACAAAGACTTGGAGATAGATTTACGATAAGCATTGTGTTAGTACAGTGGACAAAGCCGGATGAAAGCAATGTCATCACATTAATTATTCACATCCACTCAGCCTTGATGAACTTCTATATCATATTTCAAAACAAGACTTCATACATCTTAAAATGGCATTTCAAAGGCCTTGCTTGAGTGGAATAGATTTTATCTAAATGTTACAGAAGAGGAGAGTAAATGCACTAACTCTTCTGAATGAACAATTTATTAAATTCTGATTTAACCAATACCTTTTGTTTTTTAAATATTACACCTGGGTTCCTACAGCTTTATTAAATTCAGATTTGAGACTTTTTAATGCCACTAGGAATTACATTTGAGACCAATTTTAGAAATTTTAAAGAAAAAAATGACTTGCAGTTAGGGACAATTATGTCAAAATGTTTATTTTGACTTGACTTGACTTTTTTGGTCAAGTTAAAAAGCTGAAAATACATTTCAAATACTGAAAAAATAAAATGCACACTTTCTAGAATGGAACACATGAGCATTGTTGGTTCTGCTATCCTGATGCATTTTAAGACTTTTTAGGATCTGCGGGAACCCTGTACACACAAGTTATACTTTTATTAGTACTTTTACATATTCAAAAGTTATCAGTGAATCACAGTAAGTAAACCTTCAATCTTTCACTGGGCTCACAATAAAAATCATTTTTAAATTTACATAATAAAGCATAAAGGCCAAATAATAAAGATTTTACATTTCAGTTTACAGTCAAGTAACTCAGATAGGTTTTTAATGTATTTCTGTCTTTATATTAGATGCATAATTATTATTATTATTAAATCAGTGCTGATCCCATGAAAAGCATGCACAGGGTTTACAATATAAACTCCACTGCCTTTTTTTATAAATGTAAATGACTTGGAAAATCAAACTGAAAATAGCTGGCTTTGTTTCTGTTGGTGCTGTTCGCACAGACTACGGTACGACACAAAACTGGACACCCTTTAAACGCAGTCGATATCAATTTCCAGGCTGCAAGGTCATACTTAATACTGGCCCAGTGGTAGGTCCTCATCTCCAAAAAGCGGCAGACAGTCATGCCAAGCCAGATGCCTCCTCCATTACACAGCAGAATGTCCAGAATCACCTGGTCCCACCAGCACTCAGCAAAATTAGGCAGCAGATGCATGAAGAATAGCTGAACAGAAGATTAGGAGGCTATGAGAGCCTGCACCATCACTAAAACAGCCCACAATAATATTTAATGTGTAATATTAAATTACTAAACCCATCAGTTTCCACCAGGTAAACCACTGCCATTACCAGCTTAGTTCACCTTAACATGTCTCCATTATTAACAGAATGAGAGAGAGGAGTGACAGGCAACCAGAGAGAAAGTAATATACCACAGGATGTTCAGTGTGCGAAAACCTCATCTGGTCTGTGCTTCCTTACCTCAGTAAGTTCCCAGGTAATACTGATGGTCCAGCAGAGGCCGTAGCTCCGAATGAGCAGGGCCTTCATACCCCAGCCCCAAAAATGGCTGAATGCAAAAATGTCAAAATGGCTCAGGATTCTCTCCCAGGTGATGACATGGCAGTTCACGGCATATTCCTGCAGAGCGCAGCACAGAAAGCCTCATTACAATGATGATAATCCCCTGGTAGTGAAAGCAACTGGTGCATGTAAATCAATATGAAAATTATTTTTCTGTGTAAGCCTGCATCACTCACCATTATGTCTGCCTCTCTCTTGGCATAACGCAGGTTTGGGTCCAACCAATACATTAGCTGCTTCACCTGCTGCCAGTTGAGGAAGATGATTAAAACCAGGAACAGGAAGTACAGGACACTCAGACCTTGACAACAGAGAGACATGACATTGAAGAGTGAAATCTAAGGTCCAAACAAGGACATTTACAATCTTGGAGACTTTTATCAGCACTCACCAAATACTATTCGCCATATTGCTGGATGTGGTCTGGTGAATGGACCTAAAGTCAAGCACATGAAGATACTATGTCAAAGATACAAGTTATGGCATGGATGCAGGTTTCTCATTGTTCCTGAAAAAATTAATCAGTTTCTCTTTGTGTTATTGTTTTACATATACTGCTCATAATCCTGGACTAGTTCGCTTCCTTGTCTGTGATTAATGGCTGAGAAGGAGCAAAAAATCACAGTGGTGAGAACTGACAATAGAAACTAAAAATGACACTAGTGATACCGTGCAGAATGGGGAATCATTTTTTGTTGTTACAGTCTATTTATTCCTCTCATAATGGGGTCCTTCCTTGTTCTATCTAAAAGGGTCATTTACAGGCTTCCCAGAAATGAAATGAAAATGAAACAACAACATTTCAAAACTTTTCGAGGACCCATAATGTATAACACAAACAGAACTGTATAATATACTTTACTCCAAATGTTAGTTAATGAATGAAAATTAAACAGCAACCTTTTCTAATCTCTACTTGGTGGTTATGTTTGTTTCATTTTACAAGATTAGTATAATAATTAATTTCATTACACACAAAAAAAATCCATTTTTACTAATGCAATGACTTATCCAGGCCTGGAAAATGAGATTGTAAAATTTCATGACTTTTCCAGGTGTTCCATTACTGGGAGAACCCTGCATATATGTTTACTGTGCTAACATATGGCTGTTTGTGAAGCACCTTCAGGCTATTAATATTCTATTAGGTGACTTTGACTTCTACCAAAGTCATTTCCCAGTAAGAAATCTGTACTTTTACTCAACTATAGCTTACGGGTACTTTATCCACCACTGAATTAAGGTCAATGCAAACACACTCGACTAAACAAAATAACAATTTCTTTTTCTTTTTTTTTGTTGCTCACCATTAGGAAATGCCAAAACACTGATGACAAGGAAGAAGGAGATGACCAGGATGAGCCCCACCCAGAGATTACTGTCGGGATTTCCATCATCTCTGCAGGCAGGGTGAACACACAAATCCCAAATAAAACATTAGTATCAAAAGAGACACTGTAGTACTGCCAATTTTATGCAGTCTATACTTTATAAGTCTTATAAGCAAATTTATAAACCCATTATTTGGACTTGCATTTGTGTAACTTTTATTTCATTGGTATCAAACTTAATTAATTTCTTTCTCTTTCTTTCTTTCATGTCTGCATTGAGCCTATGTGTCTGCGTGTGTGTGGTTGTGTACTTACAACCCTATCATTTTAGCTTTATGTCTTTTTTTTATCGTGTAAAGCACTTTGATTTGCACTTGCTGTATATGGGCAGCAGTGCTATACAAATACAGTTATTATTAGTAGTGTTATTATTATTATTATTATAACAACTTCTTATAAAAAGCACCTAGCAGAGACATTAAGGTTTGCAATAATTAGATTTTAAGGTCAAATTGTGGTTTATAACGCTGAAAATCACTTTAAATGTAGCGTTATGACTCGTTGTTATGCTCGGTACATTATAGCTAGTGTCAGCACAGGAAACAGTGTTCATCACTGGACTATCGTTACATAACACAACACTTCTATTTATTAGCCTTGTTGACGATTAATGACAGCAAAAATGTGGGCGGACACAACTGACATAGTAATTCAAGTGCCTTCGTGTGGATATAAAGTGTATTTCCGCAAGAAAATCAATTAAATAGTGGCTAAAAGCTAGCTAACCTCCCCTTTGTACCTGTACACTGTCACAGAGCATCACTGCAGCCGTTAGCCGAGCGCTAGCTAACTATGCTAACCCAGCGAGCTAACGGTGCTAGCTGTGAGCGACTTACCTTGCGAAGGCGAAATACATCAAACTGAGCACCGTGCATGTCAGCAGCGTTATCGTGTGCGGCCTGTAGAAAAACTCTATGGTGATATCTTCAACCTGCTGCTCGTTTATCATTCGGAAATGCATCCTGTAATTCACATCATCCTTGCTCAAGGTGTGGGATCCGCTGTACACGGACGCCATAGCAGGACGCAGCCAGCAGCGGCTCACAGCAGCATGAGAGAAAGTGATCCCCACCACCAGCAGCAGCAAACACCACTAACTGATACTACACACACACACACAAACAGTTAGAATACATATATACGGTTACATAGCTAGTTAGCAGCGTGCAAAGTTAATGACAGCTGAGCAGAATGAGCAACAGAGGGTTAAAAAGAGGAAGACACTTTTTTTGAGAAATTTTTCACTTTTGATTGTGATTGGTGAAACATGGTTGTATAGGGCGTGTCCCAAAGCGGAAGCGTGCACATGCACCCCTTGATCATGTGTTGCTCTGATTGTTTTTGGCGTGACCTCCGTGTAAGGATTTTAAAGTCTAACAAGTGAACAGAGGTTGACTTCTTCTAGTCTGCCAAATCAATTAAACCTCTTAAACTGTGACCTCCTGGATTACTTTACACATATATATATATAAACAACCATGTCAGCCTACAGGCTTTGGTAATTTGACCACAGCACAGCAGTAAAGTTATTTGAAAGTCAAATGAATGTGTTTCCTAGAAAACATCCTTCACTGAAAGGTGATTCTACCTCACTTGATTTTGTGTGTGTTTATCTCCCCCGTGTGGCCGCTCAGGGCTTCACATGTCATTGAAACCAAAAACATCCTCATCTCCCAGCAGGGGTCCCTGTCGTTTTTTTCATGAAGAGCAGCACGACTGTTTATGTTTTATCTGCTAGTGCAAACCTCCCCACTTTAACAAGTCAAGCATCAGGGCCGTCATTTATTCATCTATATTGAACATGTAAAAAAAATAGAGAAAAGATTATACAAATAAGGAGACATACAAATAAATAAATACATTTACAGACAATGAAAACATAAAGCAAGAAATGGTCAAACACATGATGCCTTGGTTTACATATTTATAGAAGAAATACAAACTTATTCATTACCACCCCTTCTCCATAAGTCATTCAATTTTAATCAAATGACTTATGCACCATAAATTCATGCACCCACATACCTAAAATTAAATATCAACAATTTTACATTAATATTTAGAGAAAGAAAAGATAAAAAAGAGGAAGATAAAAAGACTGAAGTAAGACCTAGCATACATAAACTGTCCATTTTGCCTGTCTCTGAGCTTAAAAATGGAACATGTTGTCAGTTTTGTTTAGAAAGTTGCATTTTAATTTTGTTGTCTCTTGCAGTAAGAGAATATCTTTTGTAGGCCTCTCAGCAATTGCTCGTATTGCCTTATGTGTAGGCCCGTGCCTGATATCAGACAGAATTGTCAACTTGATACACTCCGTTTACATCAGGCGACTTGAATTCAGTGGAGTGGGTGGATTGAAAAGTCAAATTAAAAAAATTATTTATGAGCAATGTCATTGCAGAAAGTAACCACAAACCCCTACCTAATTGAAATTGCCAGACAACCTTAAGTTTGCATGGCAATGATGTATTTTTAGGTTGGAACACAAAGTATAAACATGACTTGTTGTCTCTGGGTTCACACTGTTATACTCCCGCAACCTTCTTCTACTTGATTATTTTATCTTTTGAATACATTTGCTGTTTTTAACAAATGTATCACAACAAAATGTGTAAAATTATTTTTCTAACTGATACCAAATGTAGATATACTATATTGACCATCAGCTTTTTTTCAGCTATTATATGGCGTTGTTCAGAGTAGTTGAATGTCTTAAAAGTGCACAAGATGACAAATGAAGCATAAACAAACAAACAAAAGAAAACCACCTTTATTTGCACAAAGCAAAGTTACAAAATGATTCATGGAGAACAGAATAAAAGTAATCAAGGACTAGGCTACAATACAAGTTTTAAAATATGATCTAAATTTACAGGAATGGAGACAATACAACCTTCCCAAGGATTTAGAAATCAGAGATGATTTTGCAGTGTAGACACACCGATGCTTGCAATTGATAGCCCACTTTTTTTTCTGATCAAAAATGCAATAGAAACAGGTAGATGTACACAAACATATACGTGTATACTGTGTTACCTAGAAGACGCAAATTAATGTACACTGAGTGGCTGTGCATACTTGATAAAGAGGAATAAAGAGGAATTTAAAAGTATCATGTAAGTAGGTGGTCTGTTGTTGGTTTCATGAGTTCCATTAAGTCTTTCAAGCCTTCAGTCGCCTTGTTTCAGCAGTATGATTGGCTGCGGAAAAACAGTAACTAATGTTACATACAAATTATCTCATTCATGTTAAAGTATAATGCAGCTTCTGTGTATATAAAGGAAAATGACATACCAACGTGTTGAAATGTTGTCTGCATACAGCTTTACTCAGCCAGTAGATCAAAGAAAGGGCCAGTAACTTCTCCAAAACCAGCAGAGATATAATCAGTCCCTTGATTCCTTCATGGACCTAAAAAAAAAAAGGTTGAGAAAGCTTTGAAAGCTTTGAAGGTGAAAATACATTTTTTGGGGGGGGGGGGGTTGTTGTTGTTGTTTTTTTTTTAAAAAAGGGTAAATGTTTCTTTACCTTGTGTGAGCTGCCTTCTGGTGAAACATTGAACTTGAACACGTAGAGACAAACTGCCGCAACTGACCAGAAGAAGCTGATGATGTTCAGAGAGAATGACAGCTTTGTCTGGAAGATGAAAAAAATAAGTAGATAATTCAAGAAAATTATTGGAAACCAAAAAAATACCAGATAAGCTGTGGTGAATTTGTGCGTTGTTAAAGTTATTAGATAGTTATTTAGATTTCATAAGTAACAGTTTTGAAAATCTGATTGTTAGCTATTCTGCAAATCCCTTCAAATTTACTTCAAAAACTCTGAATCCATGTTTTTGAAGGCATTCTTTAACACCATGTTTGGTGTTTAGGAGATACAAGTTTGGGTTTGGATTTCTTATTTTCTTAATCTAACTGAAGTATAGAATAAAAGAAGCTATAATAAAAATAGTAATAAAATAACATACATTACAAATTATATACTAACATATCAAAAATAATAATATCAAGTCAGCACATGTCATAATTTCTAAATCTATAGGTTAAGCAAGTTACCAATTGTAGTTGAATTTCATATATATGTATATGAAATACTTTATACTTTACTTTTTGTATTAACTTACCACATGCATATTTGGAAATTGCCCAGCAGCGTAGGACAGCATACCACAGACCACAAACTAAGATATTGATAAAATGTGTAAATTAACACTGAGATATGATATTATGAAGCATGAAAAAAAAAAAAAAAACAAGATGAGATACATTATAATAAGATAAGAACTAAAAAAGACTAAAGAATTGGTTTCTAAATGTATTTTAACAGAATCATCTCCATTGCATTAGTAGTTTTGCAGCTGTATTTACCAGAACACTGGGCAGAGTGTAGAACCTGAGGAAGTCATCTGTCTGAGTGAAAATCAGACAGAGAATGACAATGAACACACCAGCGATGGCCTGGGCTGCCTAAAAACAAAGAGAATAATGCTCTTTTACAAAGATGAAGCTTTTCTCAGCAAGTTGATAAATATAAAGCAATGAAATAGTGTGTTAAGTAGTGTGACCCTTACTGTGTGAGAAACAACCCAATTTCCCCCAAGGGGTTTAGGTTTCCCTCGAATAACAAAGACCTTGTATGAATCTTTGTAAACACACTGAAATTTCTCCGGCATCAGTTGACCATCTCTAGCATTCCTCAGACTCCCAATGGGTATGGTGATGATCATCGATTCATCACATTCAAATGTCTTCTTCTTCATTCTCCTGTGACCAAAGCGAAGAAGGTTAAAGCAGCTTTTATCAATGTGGGAATCTGCTGTTGAGGTTTTCAGTAACGTACCTTTTTTTTTGTGTCTTATCTTGATTCAGACCTGAAATTCTCTGCTTTGTCGTAGAGTTTGACAAGGAAATGACCTGGTTCACCAATCTTTAACCCCCACCCCCACCCCACCTTTTTTTTCTTACCCACACACACACTTACACACACACACACACACACACACACACACACACACACACACACAAAACCCACAAAATTTTTGCACGCAGATTGATTTGGCAAACATTTTATTTCAAACTGTAGCATCTTCATATTTTTGATATTGTAACTTCTTTATTTTCAAAAGACAAAAGTTTTGTTGAATCAGAAATACTGGACCATAAAATGCAACTTATGGGTTCGAACATGATGATATTGTAGAGACTTGTGGCAGAGTGAGGAAGTTAAGGTGTGAGGTGACCTCATCTTTTAAAGTATTGTCAGGGAAGTGAAAATGACTGAAGACTGAGGCGATTCTCTGAGACAGATACAGAGATACAGAGTGAAATAGATGCGTCTCAAGACAAATCTGGTAAGATCTTTATTAAATTGCATTTTTTTTTTTTAAGAAAAAAAGCTTTTCTGTACATATTTTGCAATAAAAAACATGACTTCGTGAGTATTCTGCAAATGCATGTGTTTATACTTGGATCGAAAGTTTTTGTAAATGTCACATGTGTCGTCTGAGAATCTGTAATTCTGATAAGTAAACGAGACTATTGGGAGCTAAATAAATACTTATTTTTTATGTGTTTTATATTTTATTGACATCGGGTATTTTATTAGTTGTTTGTGCATGTAGGTCAACAGTTCTTTTCAAAGTTGTACGTTGTGGTAATGATGTAACAGATTACATTACAGTGAAAGATATGTTTAATTTCTTGTCTGCCTTATTTACTTAAATACACAAAAACATGACAACTTCTGAAATAATGTAATTCAACAACATGTTTCAAAAATGTGTTGGATAGTTACCTCAGTGTGTCAGCAACAATTTAAAATCTTCCTTTTCACAATTTATTACTAGATTGTTGTATGGTATTGCATTACAGTGTTATTATTATTAAGGGTTATTATTTTTCTGTTGCTCTGTACTTTTTTAAGTTTTACTGCAGTGTTTGTCTCATGTGAGGAGCAAAGGAGAAAGGATTCACAGTAAGAATTTAAAAACCATCATCTCTGCAGATCAGAGAAGCACCAAATGGCCTGTGCTGATGTTGACATGGACATCCGTGGAGCTGATGAGCTGCCACGCAGACCTGAGTGGAGAGAGCCGCCTTTGGTGCATCATTACCGGCCCACAGAGCTCCTGCCAGACAGCAAAGGGCCGCTGCATGACCTGCTGGAGAAACAACCTGCTGTATTGGGGGTAAGAGTGACTAAACTCATCAGGATATCACGTCAAAAAACTAAACCCTTTGACGAGGTCATAATGTTAAACTATTGTTGAGATTGCATCAAAGAAGTTTGGATTCAACTTCTGACATTGGTTTACAAAGGAAAATTCCTACACATGTGAATGAAGAGGAACCTTCATTTGTTGTTTTTTTTGCAGGCGTTTTTGGATCAATTAGAGGAGTGCCTGTGGTTTGTATGTTCCACACTTTATCGTTACTGTGTCATGCAGCATGGGACTTGAGCTGGTCTTGGTCTTGACTAGGTCTCAACCTTCTAAGTCTTGGTCTCAGTACAGTCTGGTCTTGGTCATGACTTGATCTCGGTTTAGGTGGTCTTGACTACAGCACTGGCTATAACCCCATTTTGCAGTATGAAAAATGTTGTATTTCATTTTTACTATATACAACATGTAGTGTATATATGTATATGTATATGTAAATATATATATATATATATATATATATATATAGTATATATTTCAAATTTCATCCTCGTTGAGAGTGTCGTGTGCTCCTTTGAATAGAGATCACTTTGAAAGCATTCATAGATATGATGATACACTGTGTTTATATTAATATGATTATAATCAGATATTTACAGTTGAAGTATTTTATTTAGTGTGTGTCTTAGTGTATTCTTTAAAAACTGCAACAATGTTCTGTATAATGAGGAAAAAAGGAACCAAGATAGTAAAACATTTTTTCTCACACTTTACATCTCTGTATTATATATATTTTACTTTGAACTGACTAATGTCCAGGCACCAGTGATGGCTATCTTGTTCTCATTACTGCCCATGACTATTTGAGTTCATGTCTAAAACTATTTACAACACAATTCATGCAAGATATCAAGAACAGTGTGGAGGGGGATACCAAAAAATGGCCTATACCCGTGTGCAGACTTGGACAGAAGCAACAGGAAATGCTCGGTTGAGGGTTTTGTGGTATTCTTTGTCTTAAGTGTAAAACTCACCCAATTCTGTCGACATAAAACTGAGAATATGTGCAACAATATAGTCACAGGTAAAATCATTGGTGTGTCATTTGTTCATTTATTATTATGATTCAGATAAAAAGCACTTTTCAGATTAAGATTTACTCTTTTCCTGCATAAATAAATGTTACAAAGATTAATGAATTGCATGAATCATGTGACATTATATTTTATGAATATTTTACTTCTTCTCTTTTTAAATTCATTATCGTGTTTTTAATGTAATGATTTCCGAGTAAGGACACACACAATGTCATGAATTCATGGTGTCTGCTTGTCTGTTAGTCTCTGCAGATGGTGAGCGGTCTCCTCAGTGTTGGAGTGGGAATTATTTTTGCAGTAACACAGGAGATGCAAGAGTCCCTTTTCACTTTGTTCAGAGTTTCTCTCCTGAGTGGAGCACTCGTAAGTCTTTTCTCAATTAAAAAACAAATAATAAAAAACATGCACAAGCAAAGCAGATAAAAATAATTACTTAACAATTATTAATCAAACTTGTTTTCAAATACTGACTCTGCATTCTTCTCTTCTGCAGTACATCATTGCTGGAGTTGTTTCCAACCTCTTGTTCAAATATCCAGGATTACTACCTGTAAGTACACCTCAATACTAGCCCAACAAACTACTTATTACAGTTAATGAAGTGACAGTAAAAAAATATTATATAATATTCCAGTTTTTAAAAGGCTGTGGCATGCTATTTTTAAGCTAGCATGAAGTAGTGGTATCTTTTTAAAATAGACAATTTAAAGTAGACTTTGACTAACTGTGTTGTCTTAGCTTGTTGGAAAAGGGAGCTACATAATGTACCAAATTTAGGCTAAATTCTGGTGAGCAACTGACATGGTGATTTTCAAAGGGGTTGAACTCTCACTTCCAGAAATCTTAATGAAAACGGGTTCTGTAAGTACCCACGAATCTTCCCTAAATTTGATTTGATTCTCAGTAAATGTTTTGTTCCTTACACTCAATGTAAATGTATCTCCTTTAAATTGGAGCTGTATGTTTGTCTTTTTAAGAAAAAAGACAACCAGCATATTTAAAGTACAACGAATCACTTTATATGTAAACATACTGTACATCAATGACACATTAAAACAGGACTATGGAACTAAATTTATTAACTGCACTGAAATAAGTCTATGCACATTGGATATTTAATAATATTAGCTTTTAAATAAGAAACCAAAATATATCAGTATGTGATTTCTGACTATCTGCTACCCCAAGATTATCTGTAGCTCCATCTGGCCACCCCTACTGAACATTTCTGGAGGGGCAACTGGGTGAAGGTGATTATTAGCTGAATGAATAAAAATGAATTAATGAGAAACTGACGTATGATTTGTGTTGCAGGTGTCCCTCTGGGTTAACTGTGGCTGTATTTTTGTAGCTGTGGTTTCAGCTGGTCTGATAAGTGTCGACCTGACTTACTGGATTCCAGAACATGATCAACATTTGAGGGTAAGACGATGTGATGGTGTATGAAAGGAAGAAACACTTCAAAGTGCTTAGTTAGCAATAGATATTTACATGTATTTGGAAAAATGAAACAAATGTTTGCTTGATGTTTTTTGTTTCTAACAGATGGAGGTGTTGGAGCTTTGTATGTTGGGGGTCAAAGTTTTTCTCTCAGCAGTTCTCTGCGTCTGGTTCGCCAAAGAAAAGCGTGCCAAATCACCACAGAGCTGAAGAATACGACATTTGAGAATTGAATACTTTAAATTAGATGGGAAGAGGACCAGGAGACTGTAAATTAGGACTTAAAGAAGTTAAGTAACTGTATTAATATTTTTCTTTTTCTTTTGTTGTACATGAAGTGTGGCTTTGTGTTCGGTCTCGACTGCCTATATTGGAGCTGAAACCCCTGCTGAACGAGCCTGGGCTGTGGTCTGCCTCTGATGTTTGACTCGGACCGAGAACACAAAGCTTGTGGTAAACAGATGTCAGCTTTTCTCATGTGAAGGAAAAAACACTCTTCATCCTCCTCAGCCTCTGCTTTCTGTATAACGGTAGTAATGGGCCTCATCGCACTGCTCTGTCTGTGTATCTGCGAGGGTCTCTGTGTGTGGTTTTACACTTGTGCTTTTTTATCAGTGGAAATATCTGCAGAGTGTTTTAAGCTGCACTCACACTTCCAGCACACAAAGAGAGAAATACAATGACTTCAACAACATTTTAATCATCTGTACAAACTTATAACAGGACTGGCAACAAAAGAAAAGATATATCATGGTACAACATTGTCTCGATTGATCTGCCTGCTATTTTTTTTTTTTGTAAAATGCATAAAAAACTCATCTACAATATAAACACTGATTCATACCTAGTTCATTAAAACAAATGTACAGACCACTGGCGTACCATTAAGGCAGTATATATTTTGGGTCAGTTTCCAATTTACAGAATCATAATGAAATGTCATTAACAGCTGAGCTTCATCCATTAGTCTTAGTGCTGCGAAGCTGGACTCCTTTCATTTTCATCTCATGGTCCTTATATATAAATTGCTGTGGCATCGAGAAGCGTTCAGCTCCAGGTCTTCACAGCTACAAAGAAAGAAGGAAAACACAAGAAACACACAAGAGGAGAATTAGATAAACATCTTGTGTCACACATTATGCACTCAAATGATTTGACTTTAGTCAGCATGCAATATAAACAATGTCAGTCAGCTAAATTTAAACATCTTTAAAGAAGCCCTGTCTACTTGAAATGCCGAGCAAATTCCATTCTCTATTAACATAATTAGGACATGTTGCTAATTATTGAAACTGGCAAGTCACAAAAATGTTGACACTGAACGTATCAGCAGCATGTTAGGTGAGAACGTATATCAGTTGTTGCTCAAAAAAGGCAGTCTTGCATTAAATTATCCACTCGTAGTGACTATAACATGCCTTTTTAAATGACAACATGACATTTACATTTAACAGAGACAACGATCTTCCCTTAATCTTAACCAAAGTGAATTTGTTGCCTAAACCTGAGACAGGAGTCTTAGATGCAAACCCATAGTTCAGGTGTCAAGCCACTTCCTTTCACAGCCTGTACATTACATGAATTTCGTGTTTTGTTAGCTGAAAAGAAATGTTGTCTTTGAACATAATTCAGGCAGCGATTACATTGCCATAACAACATGATTAAGAAAACAGTTTAGTAACATTCAGACAGAATTTCGTGGAGACAGGGTTTAAACAGCTCTAAGGGTTATACTGCATTACATAACACACATTTTAAAGATTATAAATTTTATCACACCAACAGTTACCTGAGTTGTTTAAGGTTGTCATAAAAATAGTACGACTAAAAATAAGAGGTATCAATGTTGCTTACAAGGAACTGTTTTTTTTCTTTTCTTTTAGCTAAAATGAGCTGTGTAAGATGTAGCTTTTTGTGATTTTCAAAGCAAATAAAACAGTGGTTTTCAAACTGGGGTTTTCAGATGCTTCACTCTGGCTGCACACACAAAATAAAGAGGAACACTACGCTATCACCAAATGTGTGCATATTACAATATAAAGTCTTTCATACTGAATATTAAAGATTACACTAATGGAAAGACACTGAAAATTACTTGAAGGTTGAAGAATGAACAAAGAAAGTTATCTAAAAAGTAACACTGAGCACTGAAAGGACAGATTTCAAGGAAGCTATTACACATTTAAATGCATTCAAATAAAAAATACCTCTGCCTAAACCTATCAAAACATGCAGAAAGAACATTTGTTTTTTATATTTTTTCATGATAATTTCAAAAGCCACATAGTTAAGTTTTTAAAATTACTTTTAGGGTCCTGCTGAACAAACGTTGACTGCACATTTAGAGTGATATCTAAACACGGGGAATATCTTCTTTTTTTTTTTTTTTTTAGAATTTTTTAATGTTTTATTGCCAATTAGGTCCTACGAGAACAGGCAACCTGAAATTATTTATTAGAGATAAATCCAATTTGCTTAAATGTAAATACAGATGAGACTGTTCATTTCTTACAGTCTCTTCCAGAAGACCAATTTAATGCTGCTATTTGCATTTTAATATTTTGTGCCTTTAACCTAAAATTATATTGTGGTTATGCAATTCAGTTTTCCCCCCATTTAGGTACAACAAAGGTTGAATTTAAACATTAGAAATAAATAAAAAGAACAAGTTAAACAGTTTGTTAAAAAACACAAAACTCAGGCGTCATCAGCAACATCAGCAAAAACACAAACATAAATGCATTCCAAAGCCCCAAAAAACAAAGGCTGTAACAGAGCATGCTCGTGTTCACACATGCATAAAACTCTTGATTCAGTTCACAACACAAATTTCAACCTCATGTCAAACAGATGCACAGAAGAAAATGAGAGGATGAGAAAACCAAGAGACATGAAAAAGAGCCAGAAGTTTACAAAACAAACCACCCATCAGAAGGAGAGCCCTCTGCCATGCAGCACAAAACACAGGCTCCAGAAGCACAGTTTCACACAGATTAGTAGTCAGGCCACGGGCTCCTCACAGTTGTTAATGAGGCTGTGAGGGGGACAACATGGATGTCCGCTCTGATGACAAGTTACTTACTGAGCTAAAACCCCTCAGCTCTGAGTCAGACCACAGTAGAGAGGCCTACTGCTATATGAGAGGACTTGCTCTGGTAAAAACAAAACAGCAAAAAGTTGGTGAGTTTAACTGGGGCTTCGGCTTTTGTCCATCACTTGCCTTTAAAGCGTTGGAGTCTGAAATCCAACTTCAACTGTTCTCTCACTGGCTACAGTGTGCCAGTCAGTCTTATCAGCTTATGTAGTTTGTTGGGTTTATTTGTGTTTATAAAAAGACAATATACATTTCAGAGCAAAGGTTTCACATTCAGATCAATGTGTGAAAGAACTGAACACAATTTTTGTCTTATCTACAGACTTTTGAAGATGACAGTTTTCTCTAAGTACCGGTTCATGTTCATATTTATACATTTTACAGGTGGAAAAATCAAACATGTTCAACATGATCAAACAGCTTAAAATGGTCTTAAGCCAACTCAGAAATAGGGTTGCAACAGAATGAGATTGACATATTGATTTTATATAATTATAATGGTTTCAAAATATAATGGGTTCACTGTATCACAGTATACAGTTACACACAAATAATAATAATAATGATGTATTATTATTATTGTTGTAATTAGAAGGGTTTTGGTTGAACAAATGCTTTATTATAATTGAAACCTGTAACCAATTTTGGAAGTTTGTATAAAAAGTTTGCAGTCGTAAACATAAAAGTGATGTATATGCGCAGGTGAGATCCCTGCCCTGTTTTTTTTCAATACCATAGATAAGTCAACGTACATTGTATGATAACTGTTATAACAGTTTTAATATCGTGGTGTACTGTGAAACTGGTTTACCACTGCAACCCAGACAACTCAGAGGATAAGAGATTTTAATTCTTCATACAACCAATTTCAGAATTTTTAAAATCAACCATTGTAGCAAAATCAGGGTCATAATCAGACTTTAAAATTATTTACAGATGTTACTGGCTCTAGGTGTTTTTAGACACATATGGTGCTATTTTTCCAAATAATTGCCTTTGCCAACTATTGCATCTCTTGAGTAAAATAAAAACTCCATTCAGAAAGCAGGAGCACTTCAGACTATGATTATACGCAGCATCAACTTAACTCCATAAATCAACATTTTGATAACGTGACTCCTGCAGAGCTTACGGGAAGTACTATAACTTAATTGCTTCCAGGGCATACAAATGTACAAAATTATTCGACGAAAAATAAAGAAGTGTGATTAATAAAAATAAATAAAATGTATGTATTTAAACAAAAGAAAATGTACCATGGGCCCTAGACTAAAGTGCCTGTACAAAGGCGAATACAGCACATTTTGGGCAAAGCTGGACTTAAAGGGACTCACAAGAGAAAAAATATAGTCTATTATGTGATAAATTTGAGGTAGAGTTAAAAGTACAATCAGATAAATTACCTTTTAATGAATAAGACATAATGAAATTAGAAAACAATAAAGATGAATAGGGTCGTTCTTCATGTGGTAAACCTACCACCATCTTTCACACAGCCAACAAAAAAGCAGAAGAAATACATGCAAAACTATTCATACCTCTATATAAAGGTACACTTAAGACAGAACACAGAACTTGAGTTAAAGCCACGAAATATAAATGGGTGTCACGGCAGCTGTATCTGATTTAAAGCTGTATTTCAAATATATTCTCACGAAGCAACGTGACGTTAGCAGTATGACTTGAGGTCTTCTTGTGAGAAGATACGTAATTAAACACTCACTGCTGTGATGAACTTGGTGGCCTGGGTTTGGAGGTCTTCCTCTTTCTGGAAAATCGAAGGAGACGCGATGGAGGAGGGAGGTGTGGAGGAGCACAGGAATGAAGGGGGCTCGTTGTTGTTGTTGTTGTTGTTGTAGGAGTCCATGATGATGCTGGGGTGCCCGGGTATAGTGAGGGTACTCAGCCCTGTTACACTGTCACTGGACGTGCACTGAGAGGAAGTCTCTGAGCTTTCAGTGACTGAAGAGAAAAAAAGATACATTAACACTGCAACACTGGATCACAAAACTCAGAACTTAATTACTTCAATATTGAGGCTAGAGTTCATTCAGTGTGCGCTCAGTTAACAAGTTGTGAAGGCTTCATGTATTCATAAAGCTGTGTGTTGGAAATGTTCAGCCTTTGGCAACTCCTAGTGGAAGCTGTGAAGAATACACTTTGACGATCTAATCTCCCTTCTCCCATTGTAAACATGCTACACATAAAGGCCTTACTATTAAATCTAGATCTATAAATTTGGTTTTTATTTTCAAATCATGAGGCATTTTTCCATTTTAATAATATTTATCTTTGCTTCATTTATCCCCTTTTTGTTGTTTTGGGAATCACTTTTTAACATACAGTAAATACTGACCCAGAGTGGGTAAATACTAAGACTTTAATTGAGTTGATTTAGATGAATTTAAGGAGATGTGTTTTCTTTGATTTGATTTGGCATTTGTGTTAAATGCCAAATCAAATCAGCACAAGCTGAAAACTTCCAAGCAGGATTAATACTTTTTATATGAACAGTGGGTTTTAAAAAGCGCTAAAAATGAATTATTATTAGTTAAGGGTTACGTAATATACAGGTATTGTTGATAATCGTAATACTTAAAAATCAAATATTGATGTCATGTTAACAAACATGATATAATAATATTGTGAAAATAACTTTGTGCCTGCATCTGGTTACTGATGACTTTTAGATTAGATATCATGATAATAGCATTATTGTGAAATGTTTTTGCCACAATAATTGTATAATAATTAATAAAAATGTTATTAGTTTTATTTTTTTCTTTCTTTTTTTTTTTTTTTTAATTATTGTCTGCTAAAATAGTTTTTTTCATCCATATTTTATGTCCTCACTTAGCAAGAGGTTGTGTTTTTGATTGCAAAATACTGATCACAGCAGTTTAAATCAATTTAGGTTCTTGAGTAACACTGACAGCTCAAAGAAAGGTTTCAGTAATAGAAAGTGGAGTGAGAAATAAGGAGTAAATACAAATAATCTGCTGATTATGTGCTCGAGTTTCCCAAAGAGTGTAAAAAAGTCAAAAAGTCTTTATATATATTTCAAAAATTGTATTTATCATCCATAATTTTTCTGAGTCTGACATTTACTTTTTTCATAATCAAAATGAACACAGATACATGCCCTAATGTGTTTTACTTGTAACTTTAAATAATGAACATTGCGTACTACAGCAGAAAAATGTGTCACTCACTCATGGAGGGCTGACTCCCGCTGTCCTGCTCCAGCTCGTCCTCTTCTATGCAGTCGTAGGGCCACTGGGCGAAGGAGGGAACGCTGGTCATTAGGTGTGGATGTGTGTGCGGGTGAGAGGGTGAGGAGTAGAGATGAAGATTGAGCGAGCCCAGCAGGGAGGACGACGACTGGCTGCTGGAGGAGGAGGTGCTGCTGTTGGAGATGGTGGAATGAGGTCGCTTGAACGAAGTGGCGTGTTCAAACGAAGACACCGCAATGGACGCTCTGGTCCTCGCCTCTGTCAATAGAGACAAACACGGTGAGATCACAGGAGGGATGTTAAGTAATAAGAATGTCTGTAAATTCCTGCAGTTGTTAATTACAACAACTAAGGCATGAATGTTGAATTACAGCATCTCTGCTGAGCCTTGATAGAGGAGTAATGTGAAACAGTTTACTGTGGTTATAATGAATTCAAATCAGTATGGCTTAAGTTACATCTGATGTGTTTACTTGACAAAACTCTCATAATACTACTTAGATCAAAAGACCCGTAAGCAAGAGCCAAGTTGTTGTGGTTTCAGCAAAGAAAAGAAGTGCGTATCTGCATAATTACAGAGTGACTCATGAAGATGCAACAAACTGGAGAGAGGAGTCAGAGAAACACAACATCCACACTATTAGGTTTATCACGCTGATGTTTGTTCAAGTGTTTGCTTTTCTGATAAGTTCTCCTCCGCTTTGACTGTTTTATACCCAGATGTTACTTTCGGTAACAGTTTCACCTTGTTGTCGCTTCAAGTGAAGAAATCTCTGGTCTATGTAGTGTTTTCTGTTACTAAACAACAAACCGGAGAGCAGATAATCTGCTTCCTGTCTAAACTAGCACTCGCATGCTCAGTGTACATGAATATATTGTGTGTTTTCAGGTGTATTATTATAGACGAAGATTATTTCTGAAACATTGCTGAAAGGCTGAAATCAACAAAGTGCACAAGAACAGCTCACCTGACCCCTTCATGATATAGTCAATGGCTCTGTCGCTGATAGCTGCGTCACTTGGCTTGATGTCCATAAAAGGTTTGCTTCCAATCCCCATGGACACCATCTCCTGCATCCGCAACTCTGGAGTCCAGAAATGTAAATCTTTAATGACAAAGTCTTTGTTTTACGTGGGATAAACAGCCTGAATGTCACATTGTTATTCAATCGAAATTACAATTATAAACACCTCTGTTTCTGAGCGCCTGCCTCCACAGAATCTTCCCTATGATGGCCGTCCACACTGCCTTGACCTCTGCCGAGCTCGCTTGGAGTATAAACGTGTCCTGCGACTTCCTCCGACGGAACCAAATCTCAAAGCGCAGGCCGCTGTCACCAACATTTTCAGTCATACCTATCTCTGCTGTCTAAATAGAAAAGAACAGGAAAAAAACATTACATGTTTTTTCATTATAAAAAAGTTGCAGGGGAAAATAATCTTATAAAAATAAGCTCTTACTTTGAAGGACTGTTTATAGATGTAAAAGTCATATCCTCCTTCTATCTTCTTGGTTTTGCTAAAGAGGATGAGGTCTTCAAATAAGAAGACGTGGCGGAGGTATTTCCTGCGTCCACACCAGACTATGAACTCATCCTGGCAGCGGAGTTGACCCTGCTCTTTCAGATTCACCTGGAGAGGAAACACGGCCGTTCACATGCGTCACAGAAAACAATACAACTCCTGGTGGGACTCTGACCTCACTCTGCCGTATTCATAACAAGATGACCTCCGATTCAAAAATAGCTTTAATGTCATGCTGGATTGTCTCAGAATAATGCTAAGTAGTATTTGGCTTTTATGCTGACATCAAAATATTCATTATAGCAGCACATGGCTGTGTGCCCATGTATTACTACTTACATCACAGCCCCGAATGGCATCCATAGCCAGTAGGTCGTTGCCATGGCGAAGCTGAAACTTAACCATCTCCTCTGCGGTGCGGAGGTCGCTCAGCTCCTGCTCCTGGGACTGACTGCACTCCTTAATCAGGTCCTTAAGCAGCAGTGCATATTTACTCATCCTCTGGATGGGCTTCAGCAAGTAGGACGCCAAGTCCATCTTGTCTCCGAGCTCCATCTGCTTATTCTGCAAAGAGATGCAGTAAGGATTATTATTGTGGCGTTGATGGATTCTAAAAATCCACAGTCTTTTAAATACGGATCTACTCATGCAAACGACAGGAACGCATTATAAGCCATGAGCTAAGTGATGAACTGCACTGTGCAACTTTTTTAGACCAAAACCCAATGATATTTATTTTTTCAACATTAACACATAACCTTAACATTGACAAATATTTTTTTTAAATAATTAAAATGTAATATTGGCCATGCCAAGGTATTGCTCAAAATCCACTGTTGACATTTTTTGTGATGCACTTAGTGAGTGTACGACTAAAACATCAAGCACTTGCCCCTGTGACCTGCTACCGTGTGAGGAATGTGACCAGACGCACCTTAAAGAATTCGTTCCCATGGCTGCTGAGCAGAGCGTCGGACTGGGGCTTATTCTTGCTGTACAGAGCATACATTCCAAACTGATCCTCCTGCACACAAGATTAACAAGTTACAACGCTGACTACAGTAAAAAGCATGCATTTCAGCATGCTTTGCCAAACATTATGAATGATTCAGCTTCCAAGAGGCTGTGGATGTAGTTGTCTATGTTTGATGAGTGACTACATGGGTACAAACAACAAGAGAGCATTGTGAATCCCTGACACCACACTGGTGACATGCATTAAGTTGTTTTGAAAAACGTCAGTAACTGCAGGTCAACACATTACAGTCACTAGACCTGAGTGCTGTTTTTAGGTTGTCAGTGCGCCTCAGGGCACACAGACGGACTGGCTGTCTGGACTCACGTGTCTGAGAAAACAGCTACTGATGGACAGCGGAGAGTGGGCGCATGATTCCAGCTCCTTCAGGAAGTACTGACTGTGGAAGTCCCACAGTTTCTCCACGTTACCAAAAATGATGCTGCGCTTCCCTCGCAGGTCCTGAGGCAAGTCCAGCCGCTCCATCTCAGGGAAGTAGTGCTCAATGACATAGCTGAGAGAGCGAACGTACTCCCTCTCTGTGGAGATCATCTCATCCATGATGTGCTGCACTTTACTGGTAAACAAAGAAACAGGATAAGGTGTGAGAAGTATTCATAACATTTTCAGTGCATTAGTACATTGATTTATATTAGGGAAGTTCCCAAAGACTAATTTCCCTGATGTTTCAACAGAAGCCAAGGGAAAGAATACTTTAAGGTAGTTGACTGGTTTAAAAGTAAGAAAACACTCAGAACAAAGTCAGAATTTAGCACAATTTAATCTATAAATAGTCTGAAAAACTTTTTGTGTGTTGTAAGAGCCGTCTGAAAACATTCATCACATACATAATTGAACATTATCCTGTGAAACAGGTTACTAAAAAAAAGCTAACTACAAATTTTCAAAAACAAAATTCTTTAGGAAAATAACTCTTTAAGAAATGTACCTGATCATTACAACAGCATTGTCTTTGGGTTAATTGCATAAAATGACAATAATCTTAATAATAAGTTCAACTGACTAATATTTCTGGTGCCAATTAGTGAGGGTAGCAACATGTAATCACTTGATTGACAAATCCTGCATTCTTGAAAAACTTAAGGTTTTCAAGGAAAGAATTTACATTTTTTGATGGTCAATTAATCTTTTTACACTATTTTTAAAGCAAAAATACAAAATAATTGCTCATTCCAGCATCTCAGATAAGGATTTGCAGATTTTCTCTGCTTTATTTCGTTATACTATTTTGTTACATGACTACTTTTTTTACGTATCAGAATTCAAGGTAGACAAAATACCAGAAACAGCAAAAGAATGGGACACTGACTGTAACTTAAACCTTAGAAGCACCTTTCCAAAGACTTAAAATATAAATCAAGAGTTTGTACAACAGCTGAAAAAGACTGAGGCTTCTTTCATTAATTTAGGTTTTTTTAATACTGGTGTTTCTGTTATTTTGTCCATGCACTGTACATATATAAACATTTTTATGTAACATACATATAAAGTAATGTCCCAGTTTATGTTTAGTATCAGTGGATCATTTCCTCACCTGCTCTGTTTCTTTCCATCTCCGTCACTGCGTCTGTTGTGGGTCCTGGAGGGCGTAGACATGCTGCGGCTGCGTCCTAACGCCGGGCTCATCACATCAGGTCTCTGCAGTTTCTTCTCCGCAGACACGTTATTGGCCACCTCCAAGCCCTTGATGTACACACCGGTGTAGCCGTGAATGTGGCTAATGTCCAAGTGGCCGCTGTCCCTCTGGGTCAACTCATAGCTCATGGTCTTCTTCATGATCTTCTTCATTGGCTGCTTGCGGAGACGTGCGGCCCCGGAGTAGACGGGCTCTGAGTGGCAGGATATGGTTGAGTCGATGGTGCAGTCGCTGTCCGTGTCCTCAAACATGGACGGACTCTGCCTCAGTTTGCTGTCGCATTCAGGGGGGAAAGTGAAGTGTGTGGAGGAGGAGATTGAACTGGTTGGGCTCTTGGAGAAAGGTCCAGCTGAGTGAGGCTTGTTCTCCTCAAAAGTTAGTGGTGTAATCACTGAAGGTAAAAGCACGCATGAATTCACTCCATGCTGCTCTGTTGTGGCAGTCTGGCTTTCCGCAGTCTTTAAAGAAGCCGCTGAGTCGACAGCCGAGGAGTCTGGAGCTGCTGTCATGGCTTGGGCCAAAGTCTCTTCCAGCTGCTGTTTGGTCTGCTGACATTTGTGCCACACTGTGTTCCACTGCTGCAGCTGCTGAGGACTCTCCAGGGAGAGCACCATGTCGTTGAGGGTGCCAAAGTTTTCCACAGAGAACTTGGCTGCTTCAGTGTAGTAATCCTGAAGGTTCTTCACCACAGAGGGAGGAAGTGCAGGATCAGCAGTGTCAAGATTCAGCTGACAGAAATAATCCTGGCAGTGCTCCATCCACCGGTTCGCCTAAAGATTTGAAACAGTGATTCATCTTTAGATCAGAGTTAGACAGTGTGGTTAATTCTTACAAAAAGAAATCCCTCTTGAATATGATTCAGTTGTAAAGGAGTCCTGTAGGTACTATGTTAGTGTTGTGATACTGTCACACACTGATTTTAAATGAGCAGTGTGTAGGATAAAGTAACATCTAGGCATGAAGATTGCAGGCTGCAACAAACCTAAACTTCTGCCAGGTACCAAGCATGAACTTCCTTTTCACCAGGAGCTGAATTATTCACACAGGTCTCTTCTCTAGAAAACGTATTTAAATATTTAAATATTTTCCCAACACTGTTCACCACAGAGGGGTTGGTTAATACAGTAGCCAGCGCAAAAATGTAAATGGCCCTCTTTTGTTTGTCCGTTCTGGGCTACTGCAAAAATATAGCAGGGCAACATGGCCGACTCCACCTGCTCCCTATGTTTATATAAACGCTCATTCTAAACAAAAACACAATGATTCTTATTTTCAGATGATTATATAATAAAGAAAACATAATTATTATATTATATTAAATTTCTGCCAATATATTCCCTGGACCTTAAAGTATTTCAATTTAACCCAAAAATGCTCATGTAAAATGTGACATTACATATTTGACAGGATATGTGCGTAATTTCAAATACTTACTGAGTCATAAAATTCATACAGGTTGTTCAGGATGTCCAGCTGAGTCTTCCTCCTCTCCACTCTGCTTAAGATAGAGCCCAGATGTTGCTTGAAGTCCATGAGGACAGAACCTGGAAGGGACTCCGGAGACTCTTTCACCAGCTGCAGGCCATGCCTCTGCTGGTGCTGATAGGATGAAGACAAAACTAATCAATTTAGCGCTGATTGGTCCATAAAAAATAAAATAAAATGAATCACGGGCATATTTACCACTGATTCCTCCAGAAACTGGTCCAAGCTCCCTCTCATCTCCTTTAGTTTGGCCACAGACAGAGTGAGTGACTCCCAGGGTGCGAGCTGCTTCTCTCCCTCTACACTGAACCACAGTTTGATCTGGAAAGAGGAGGCGATTGTTCATTGATTATCCCATTTTTGACGGAGAGAAGAAAAGCAGCAGAAAATCAGCAGTACAGATGATGATGTCGAGTGAAATATTTGATGTTCAAAGGGACACTTTAAGCCAGTTTTGTCATAAAAAAGTAGATATGACTGACAGATATCCCTGCTCATTTGTCAGCCATGGGGCTATTCCTCAAACTTCAAATTGTGCTTTCACATTTTTGTCTTGCTGCCACTATGGATTTAAAGAGTATAAAAGCGGATCAAATCTGCCCCTTTCTCTCTCTTTCAAACAAACAAAATTTCAAACAAACTATAAAACTAGGCAGTGCTAATCAAATATGAACCAAGATGCTGTTACTGTAATGTCATATTGGTCTCTAGATTCGCTTTTGTCATTTTATAAATTTAAATTGCTTCTATATTTTTTTTATCTAATGTTCTATTCTATTTAAATTCACTGTACTTGGCAATAAAACCAGATTCTGATTCTGATTCGGATATTTCTTTCCTAAAAGGTTTTCAGAAATATATTTTTGCTTGTTTAACTGTAATACAAGATAGTTTGTTACGAGCCTGCTGACAAATTGTTTTTGGATGAGCTGAAACCAACTTTGGTCACCTACAAGTGGGAGTGTTACGTGGTTCGGTGTGGCACTATGCATTCTGGTAGTTGTAGGTTCTCTACCTCTAAAACGGATGTTCTTCTAGCACCAACTTGTATTTGTGTCTTCCCACTGCATGAACAGCCCACTTTTGTGAAAAGACCATCTTTCCAATTGTGAAATACTTCTTTAAGCTCACCTGTTGTGTTTGCTCCTCGAACTTGCGCACCTCCAGCAGGCTCTCCAGCTGTTTCTGAGACTTGTTGGAGAGGATCACAAGCTTATGAACTTCTTCATCTACTTGGTTGTACAGTGCATTCAACATGTCTACAGCATCTCTAAAAATGAACAAAGAAAACAGACAAAACAGGTCATGAAAAGTTTATTTTACTTTTCACTACAGGTTTTTATTCATATTGACTCGTGGATGAAAAGTTCCTCCTGCAGTACCTGTAGTTTTCATTCTCACAGGCCTCTTCCTTCCTGATGCGGGCGAGGACAGTCCCTCCTTCCAGACGCAGTCTGTTTAGACGGGTGTCATCGAGTACACACTTCATGAGATGCCTCTGTTGTTCCATCACCTCAGATACCTCCTAGAATAAACGTGCACAATGACAAATAAATATACATAATCACAAGTTAACTAAAATACTTCAGTTTAAAATTGTGTTATTGACCTCAACAAGCTAAAAGATCATGGAAGGCAACTATAACACAAACTCCTGAACTGTTTACAACAGTTAGGAGGAACGAGGCCAGCAGAGAGCTATTGTGTGTCAGTGGAGACACATAAATCAGAGGGCCAGACTGCCCGCAGGGGGTGGGTCTGACCTGAGAGGTCTGCAGGTTGCCGCTGTTGCTCAGTGTGCTGATGGACTCCTGGAGGGAGGAGATGGCTGCGCTACAGCTGCTGGCAAACGGGTCGATTTTCTGTAAGATTGCAAAAAGAGATAGAAGAAGATTGTTAGGACTAGCAGAGTAAAAAACATCAAAACAATCTGGGGGCAGTTCTGGAGAAAAAAAGGCTCCATCCCTGTGTGGGATGCAAGAGGTTGATTCAAGAAAGTGTTATTTACACGTCTCCAGCACACCTTGTTTCAACTGGCCCAGAGGAGCAATTTCTTGCTAAATGACTTTGGCAAAACAACAAGAAATACAATGGGCTTTTTTTGACTGACTGAAGAAACAGTTTTTCGTAAGGTATCCCCACCCTCCCTAAGCTCTTAAGTAAGTTTACAAATATGTTTACAATGCCTAGCCACCTCCGTCACACCCACCTGTCTGAAGTGGATCCAGTGGTTGTGGTCGTAGTAGAAGGTGCCCTCCAGGTCTCGTGTGAGCTGGGTTTGGTCAATGTGCTTCAGCAGGGCTTTCAGAGATGACAGCGTTTCAGTCTGTGGCAAGAAAAAGACGCACTGATCATTTGTGTCGTGTGACAGCGATGATATTACATGGGAATTCATCAAATCATCATCAAATTCATCTCAATCCAGTAACAAATATCATATCTGAATGCTTGCAAGCCCCTTCTCAAATCTACATATATGTGTAGTATATGTAGCATTTAACAACATAAATGCATCACTATATTATACCCATTTGTGCCCACAACTGAAAATTTGTATTTCTGGGCTAATCTATGCACAAATCAGAAGAAATTCTCACAATCAGTAAAAATGTTTGGCTAAATCCTATATTTAGCATTTGGGCTCTACTGTTTTGTCAAAAGTTGTAAAAAATCCCTTGAAATAGCAATAAAAAAGTCAGGATTTTTATACTTTTCAGTACACACGTGTGGGGCTCCTATTACATATAAAGAAAAGTTGCATCGAAATACTATTAAAACTTTTATTTGAGGAGCCACTCTCTATTACTTTCAATAGGCTTCAATGCATTTTGAGGAAGTATGTCTGTTTCCTTTTTCCTAAATATAGTCTTTTGGAACAAATGCATTAAAACACCTCTCATCCATTGGACAATATTAGTCTTTATTTACCTGTACATCAATGTCTCTCTCAGGTTTGGCTGCTGCCTCCTTGTCCACCAGAAAGAGAACAGTGTAAAGTGCATTTGGTGCTAATGCCTGAGAAAAACAAACAAGCAGTTACTTAAAAAGATGTGCATTTTTTTTATAGTTTAACAATGTAAAATGTGTATTTAAATTTAATGCATGTGCTGCGGTTTACAGAATGATTATTCTGACATCAGTAAGAAAACTCATCATCATAACATGATGATATGTCTCTTGTAAGTCGGCTGCAGCCAGCCTGCTCCCAGCGTGCGGTTAAAAACAGACAAGTGAGCACAGGCTCCTCCACAAGAGCCCTGAGGCCGGCCTTTTTTCAGAAAAATGTCTTGGAACTGCAGTCACTACAAATTTAAAGGTGTGCCTCTTTAAAAAAAAACATACTGTGTCAGAGACTGAGGTACAACAATAACAAATGTGGAAGGAGTGACATAGTGTCATAACTCTGAGACAAAGGGGAGCTTTAAAGCTCAAAGGACAACAGAGATTTAACCAGGCCTGTAAACTCTTTGGGCGTGTGTGTGTTGGAGGGTAATTACATATTTTCCACTGCGGGCTCACCTGCAGTTCAGACAGAGATGACAACAGAGCTGGAACAGGCTGATGCCTCCTGCTGTCTATTACAACAGTTAGGCCTTGATCACGCCTTTCTTTCCTGAAACCAAAGCATTACAGTTAGTGTGTCGTCTTTGTCAAACACCTGACTGCATTTAGCGGCATATTTTGACAGCTAAGAGTTTGATACTGTCTAATAAACGAGAAAAACCTGAACGTACATGATTGTTTTAATGTGGAAACAGACAACTTTTTACCCCCCCCCCTGCATTCCAAATGGTATTATTGTTGGCGTTGCTGTTGCAAAGATAACCAGATCACTTTCTATTTTCCTCAGAGCCGAGCAACAACCGCAGTTTCCACAGTTACTTCCTTTGTTCCACCGTCCGCCATTTTCGCTGCTGGAGCTAGTAACAACTAAGAACTTACACTGATCCTGACTGATACTGTGATGATGGGGGATAGGTACCATTAGCTACCATGGAAAAAAAGAACTCCTTTTTCCCGTTTTGACTGTACAATACCAGATAGCACCGGACGCCAATATGACGTCAAAAAGACAGATATTAAATTTTGGCTGAAATGAAAATCGGGTTGACGATATTTAAAATGTCTAATAAAATCCAAATTTCCTGATATGTGGATGTTAAAATTATGATGTTTTGCATGTGAAATGTTATTCTATGTTGAGATGATGTGGGCATGAGACATTTGGAAGAACCTGAATTTTGGTTACTTCCGAACTTAAAACAAACAAAATACCAACGTCATTTGTCATCAGTGCTCTAATAAAGACAAGTTGCCGTTGGCGTTAGACTTTGTCTTGACACTGAATTTAGGTCATGCAACGTCACAACCTAAATTCAACCAAATATTAGTGTCTAACAACGCTGATGACCAGCTGAGAGGGTTGATGTACGTCCTTTTCGCCGTGAATTGAGCCTTTTTATTCCCGGGAGATCGTAGCCTGGTAGCAGACAGAAGTGCACAGTGAAAGAGCGGCTTATATGGAACAATAAGTTATGCCTATGGTGTCATTATTCTACGGCCGTTACAGTGTGTAATCAGCATTTACTCCATAATTATAAGTCAGGGCAAGTAACTTGTCTATTTCCACATTAAGACATTTGTATATGAACGTGGGGGCATATTTAAATCCAATAATTCCAATTAAAGAGATGGATGGATGTAAGACATTCATTTTTATTTTTGTACAACTATGGCAAATATGTGGAGGCTTTACAAAAAAAAACTGTAGTGTATAATCGAGAATGGATATATATAATAACATGAATATATGCCAACTAGACAGATGCTGCAAGACTGATAACTGTCATTTTCTTCATTTTTTCGTTTTAAGTTTACTGACAATGCCCTATTTAAAACACCTTTTATTCATCAATAAGCTCTAAATAACAGCTGCAGACTGGAAATATTGAAAAAAATATCAATAAAGTCTGCATGGGTTAGTAGTCATGTTCACCTCAGGGGTAACAGGCAGCTGTAAAAGCTACTGAAGTTATTCTAAACACAGACAAAATAAACCCTGCGTGTGCTTGACTTACCGCAGCGTGGAGCGGTAGTAGCCCAATAAACAGGTGAGGTCACTGACCGTGCAACTCTCACCAGCCCACACCTGAGCTCTCGTGCACACCTGCAGCACTGCCCTCCCACTGCGGTCTCTGTTTCCTGGAAGAGAGAACACCAGCAGGGGGTCAACACTTACCGCTCACATGTCACTATCAGTTTCACTGTCAGGAAGGTCAAATCTGTAAGCAGCTCAGTATTATCAGGTCAATGTTATCCTCTATGTGGGATCAGACAATAATATTAATTAGAGCAAAAAGTACTTGACAGTTTCTAGAATCAGCCTTTGCCTCACAACAAACACAGTACAATATTATCCAGAAATTAACAACTACTGTTGAAAAAACTCAAAATTCACACAATGGATCATGACATCATTTGAGGATAACTGTATGTCTCCTCTGTTAAGGCCTGTTGCCATGTATTATATCATGATTTAAAATACATTTTACAAGTTAATGAGAAATGTCATTTTTGTTTTTTCATAATAAAGTGAATAAATGATCAGCTGTGTTGTCCCCTACCCGGCATGATCACAGCCCCCGATGTGATCAGTTCTTGATTGACCTCTGACACCAGTTTGGGGAGCGCTGAGATACTCCCACAGGAAGAGCGTGGTGCTGAAGCCGGCCTGATGGCCGACCCATTGGCGGCCTTAGGACTGTGTGACTCTTCTCCACTGCTCCTGTGCCGCCTGCTCTCACTGCTGATGATGTCATCACGCTGTCCTGTACAAATAATTATAAATAGGAGGCAAATGTTGTCTAAGTGATGCTTACTGAGCCACAATTGAACAAAACTGCAGTGCAATCAATCGAAATGAGAAGCTTCCTTTCACCTCAGTGCAAACGGTAACACCTCACGAAACAAGTGTTTGTTAGTGGTGAGAAAGGTGTGCTCTAGTAGTGAGTTCACACTGAGTCATCACGGAGACCAGGTGTTTAGTCAGCCTGACTCACGGGTAACTCACGGCGTTATTAGACTCATATCTTCAGCCTTCCATAGCTCCAGGCTCTGTTTATAGGAATGCTGCTCCTGACATTCCCAAACGGTACCACGATTTATGGACTTCATCCTGAGGCAGCGAAACACAGTATCTCTGTACACCCGACTCAATACTCCACTGTGCCTTGATTAAGTACTGTAACTACATTTCTACACTTCTAATGGGACATTTTTGAACACTCATATTTAAAATATACTGGTGATTTTGTATGTTTACATTTTACCTCTTGTATTTCCTTTGGGTGTGTTGTTTTATAAGCCATTACAGATTTCTGTCTTTACAAACACTTTATACTTATTTCATGTCAGTTGTGTTTATGTAAGTGAAATAAATAAATGTCAAAATGGATAGCACACAGCATGCAGAGTATACAGCAGAGCTGCAACAATTATTTAATTAACCCATTGGCTGATTGACAGAACATTTATAAGCAAGAAAACAATTGATTGTCAAACTCCACAATTTTGGGTTTGAGGCTGCTGGTCTGACAAAGCAAGACAGGAATAACTGTGTCACTTTGAACTCTGGGAAATGGTCATTTGCATTTCTCACTATTTTCTAAAATGAATCTTTTAGACAAAATGATTAATTGATAAAGATGACTGTAAATAGTTGGCAGGTTATTCGATACAAATAAACAGTTGTAGCCCCATTACAAAGAAAGAACAAGACAGTTTCACCGAACAAACATAAATGTAGTCAGGCTCCACGCTAAACTAAGACTGTCTGGAACACCATTTCCTGGTACTCTGGAGCTTCGGCATTGATCAACAGCAAATACTCGCAGCTTGGGTCGGCACAAAGAAGGTTATTATCATGGACAAATTATTATAGAGCATACTAACTCCATCAAAGCTTATTTTTTCTCACAAACATTCAAATGACATCTATCCTAAAAAACATCTAAAAAACAACAACAATGGGGTACCCGGTGGCTTAGGTGGCAGAGCAGGGGCCCCATGTACCAAAGCTGTGTCCCTGGCGCAGCGGCCACTGGTTTGTGTCTGGCCTCGGGCCTTTGCTGCGTGTCCTCCACTCTCTCTTTCCCCTTTTCACACTACGTCTGTCCTATCAAATCAAGGCAATAAAATCCCTAAAAAATATTTAAAAAACAACAACAACCATGTATCCCTGAAAAAAATATTGTCATTCATTCTCTAACACCTTAACGCTGCTCTAGGTCATGGTAATCCATCCAACCGCTGATGAGACATTCAGTCTAAACCAAAATGGTGGACTTGCGAACAAGCATGTCCATCCCTTAGCCACTCTGCTACTGTGAGACAAAAGAGAGGACGGCACTGACACAGAACAGCATCTATCAAAATATCATCCAAGCACTAAAATAAACCTCAAACCTTTATAGGCTGCCATAGATGTGTTATTTTAGATCTGTATCTGGTGGACACCTGTTGTGTGTTGTCTTTTTAAACAGTCTGAGGCCTCTTGTATTGTCCCACTCTGTCCTGTGACAGTAAACCCTCCCAGCTCAGCCTCTATTGTCTTCAAACAGTCAGTGCATTTCCTGTGTGACTGTGTGGCCAGGCTTCTGTTTGCTGCATGTTTCCTAAATTGCTTTGTTTTCAGAGGAAGTGACAAATGTAGAGTAAAGCCTCCTGAGTATTGTCCTGTGTGAAAGTCTGTCTTTTTGTGTAGTCTGCGGGACACATTTGTAAGCCGTCAAAGAGACGAAATCTGCAGTGGTTGCTGGAGCTTTGAGTTACTGATCACATAAATCACGCAGGATGAGTTTTGATATTCCAGAGTTTGCTGGCTGATATCATGAGTAATTTAATCCTGCTGGAGTATTTTTTCAGAGTGGTGTGAGTCAGAGCGAGTTAGGTCTTGTGTTTCTGGACTGAATGAACTCTCCAAAGACACAGGCACAGTTTGAAAGGCTTTTTTGGTGGATCCCCAGTGGCTGATTGATTCACAAAGGAAACTTTTGTAAATGAGGCAACCCATCTGGGATCAGTGCAGCCCCCAGCCCCAATAACACTGTAGGGTCATCTCATTGTGGGATGCCGGGGTCCCTGTGGTTAGTTTACAGGGTTTACAGGATCCTTTGTTGCCTTTGAAATGTCATTGTGGGAAACCTGCTTTGCAGCAGCTGAAACACAATCCCCTCTGAGGTAATCTCAAGAACGTAATGATGTTATTTAACCACTGTATTTATGCTGCATGGTGTGTATTTAACACATTTAAATCATAATCACCTATTTTAAAAAAATCAGTCCAAACAGCTGTAGCTCTGGCGCGGCGTTCAAGATTAGGATTCAGAGATTTAAATAAACTCGGTTTTCCCCTCGCATTTCAATTCACGGAAGAATCTGTGTTTTCTAAAAACAGCATGATTCCCTAGTCGGTACTCTCACATCGCCACTTTCCTAAACTACTCTGTATGAACCAACACAAAAAAACAACAGTCTGACAGTGGTAAAGAAAACACAGGGCTGTGAGTAAAGTTCTGTTTCCAGGGTAGGGCCGATACCTGTGCCCTGAACGTGCCAAAGCATACACATGGTGGATTTTGAAAAGCAATCTGTCACCACTGATGACGACGTTAATGCTTCACAGTTATGTCTCAACTCAGACTCCAACTGCAGCCACCTGATGAACTGTTGTAATCACTCCTGCTGCAGGGCGTGACTACAGAAACAACCATCATCTAGTTATTGAGATGGAAGCTTGGTTTTCACAGCCTCAGGTTGTACTATTTGATAAGCGAGAAATGATGAGTCACAGACCGTCATTATGATCTAACCACCAAAATAACAAACTTGTCAATACTAATGAAGCCTGAGGTTCTGTGAATGAGCGCATTAATACAGTGGAAACCGCTGTGGTAATCAGTGATCAACTGTTTGTGTGGATCAAAAAGCTTGAGACAGAATTATTCCTACACAGATGGTGTTTAGATTATTTGCTTAGAGTAATCAAGTACTCCTCTTGCATTTGGGGTCTTTTCTTTCACTTTCTTTTATTTCTTCTTACTTATTTTATCTTTTTAATTTATGTGTTATCTACTTTATATCCTTAAATTTATGGTGTGATTGCTTTTATTGTTTGTTTCTGTTGTTGTTTTTGGTCTATTTGTATTATTTTATATCAACAATATGCATCCTGCACCTTGCTGACTTTACCCTTGTTTCTTCTTGTTTGTGTTCAAAAAAGCTGTTTGGCTTTCTGTTGTATTGCAGTCTATGTATTTCATTTCTGCTTTGCTTTGTTTGTCAAAGCACTTCATAAACTCTATTTTTAATGGTGCTATATAAATAAAGTTATTATTATCATCGTTATTATAATTATTATAAATGACAAAATAAAAAAATTAATTAATCTTCAGTAAATCTTTTTTTACGCTATATTTTACCTCACAGAAACGCATCTCCTTCCAACCAGCTACCTGAGGCTGCTGCAGTTTGCACATTGACATTACAATGGGAACAAGAAAGTTACTTTCTCCAAATGAAAAACATAGTCTCTTCAAAGCTTATGACAAAAACGAGCCCTTGAGATGCAGCAGCAAAACATTTGTTATTCGGGTTACCTTGTGTCGTCTACTCAAACACCAACAGTCATGTTTGCCAAAGATGGAGACAGAAAACAAATTTGCACCTGTAGCTGAAGCCACCCTCATCAAGAGGACTGATAATGATTCAGTAAACGGCAAAGCTGTCTATTTCATCACTTTATAATCCCGTATTAATATACAAATGTCAATTAGATGATTATCTGCATGAGAAGTGAAGAGAAAGATGAAAATTCCTGTCCACCAGCGAATATCCGCCAGATAAATGTGGGCGCCTTAACGCTGCTCATCTGTACACGTGGCCACACCGCAGTGACACAGACCTGACTGAAAAGTGTCCCTTTAAATGTGATATCTGTCGCAAGGGGTTAAACGTCAATGCAACATCACATACCTGACTCCTCTTTGTTGCTTCTCCTCTCAGAACCAGGAAAAGCCGCCTCAACATCCAGCTTCCCAAAACGAAGAGTGTAGCCATTCATCAGCTTTTTGGGCGAATTGCTAGCTGAGCCTCCAGAGGAGGATCGTTCCCGGTGGCCTTTAACCTGGCCTGCCTTGTTAGTCCTCTCCAGCGACTTTGAACGTCTTTCTGCTCGTCTCTCTGCGCTCCTCAACCCCCTCTGTAAGTAAAGTAAAGGTGTGCTGGGCCTGGAGTCGTCCCCGCTGAGCCAGCTCCGACCACCCAGCCTCCGAGATAAGTGTTCTCTGGAGGAGGTGCGGGTGTCGGGGCTGCTGCCTGGCGTCACTGTGCTCTCTCTCAGGGCCGCGCTGGGATCTGGGCTTTCCTCCAGGATGGATTCAGAGCTGGACCCGAGGCTCATGGGGTTCTGCAGGGCCTCCATGTAAGATTTCCTGAAAAGTCTCCTGCTCTCGAATGCTACAGAGTCCCTTGGGAGGCGGCGTCGAGGGCCTGGGTTACTGAGGTCCGTACTAAAAGAGAGCATCTTGGACCCTGGCCCTCCTCCCCTCCCACCATTATCCTCACTCCCTGTCCCACACTCTTCAGGGGGGGTTTCAATTTTAATGACGGGTGTAGAAGAGTCCAGTACGCTGTGGTTTTCACTGCTGGGGTCCGCGTGGTTTCTGTTTGGAGAAGTGGGCTCAGAGAAGATGGAGTCAGCTCCCTGAGAGTGCAGGGACTCTCTGGAGCTGCGGTGGCTGTCAAGAGTCCCCGTGGATCCGCTGGTGCTGCAGGTGCTGAGATGGCCACGGAAGCCACCTCTACTGCAGCGCGCTTGCATGATGGCGTCCGCCGTGCTACTGACAAACAGTGGGTTGACCACGTTCTTCCACGGCGTCCTGTACACAGTCGTACCAGTGGTGAGCAGACAGTTCTGTAGCGGGTGCAGATTTCGATCACGCGTTACATTCTGCAGGAACTCAGCTGTGAAAACGCTACCATACATGCTCTCTGCAATGGGGACTTCTGTAATGGCCTGCCCGCTGGCCGTCAGACATTTTATCACGAGCTTGGCAGTCTTACGTCCTAAAGGAACAATCTGTAGGTAGAAGTCTCCTTGCTTTAGTCGCACTTTGTGCAGAGGGGCGAGCTGCAGGACAACTTTCTCATGGATGCAGAGAGGCCACCCCTCATGATAGAAGAGCAATCCTCTGAACCTCACCTGAGAGAAAACAGAGAAATCAGTCAATACCCACTCCCGTAACGGATTATCATCGGTGTGTCACAACTCGGCTGCGGTACGACTGACATCTGCTAAGATGTGTTCAAACACATGTTTAACTTTAATGGAGTGGCGAGATGTTTGCATGGGACGTACTGGATGAATCACTAACAGCGATCACTCATCCAACAAGGAAAACCTGTCTGATCAGGCCTGGTTTCGCAGCAACCACAACACAAATCTTCACTACGGCAGAATCAAAACCATACCCTAAGAGAAAAGACACTGCTTTAGGGTTGGCGTTTTTCATATGACTGAGGATGTGATCTTCCTCTGAAGCCTCTCATATTGCCTGCAAAACAAAGACTCTTATGCACGGCAAGCTGTTCTCAGGGGCTAGGCTTAGGTGAAACTATTGCTCTACAGCTATCGTCACAGTGTAATCACCGCAGAGATGAATGCAGAGGAATAAAGTTTCAGTGCTTTGGTTGTAGAGCCCTAACACACAGCAATCAAAGCTTGAGAGAGCGAATATTGAATTTCACTTTGGGCCCAAGAGTCCATGGCAGCCTCTCAAACAGACCACAGTTTCCCTCTGTCTGTCTATTCAGAGAAAGATGGCTGCTTTTCAGCTTGTGTTCAGGACAATAATCAACTCTGTCTCAGTCTGATGCTCCCCTTTCCCACTCAGCAGCACTGTTCTCACATTCTTTTGTCACACAAACATTTTGTCTTATCACTCCAGTTGCTTATCTTTCAAGATGTTTATTATTCTATGTTTGAAGTCCTCGGGAAAGGACATGTCCTGACACATGTTTTAGCATGGCTTTAGGTTTCTTTTTCATTGTTTTACCCTCACTGCCCCTTTATTTCCATTTTCAGATTGAAGGCAAAACAGGAAATCACTGAGGTCGGTACCAGGTGAGACTGACTATATTGTAACTCAAAATTAAATCTGAAATAAATCAAGGAAGGTTAAACTGATTAAACCTCAGGTGCCATATCTATCAACAACTCACGCAGGTTTCTTGTTGGATGACCTGCAGGATCCTCTTAGCGGGAAGCAAGAAGTCAATGAGGCAGCGGAGGCCGTCTCCTCTGTACTGCCTTTCCACCACACTGAAGAGCTGCCACAGGACGGTGGCAGCGGTGGCAGTGAAGGGGCGGTAAAGGGCCGACAAGGTGCTCTGGATACAGCTGTCCAAAGACTCAGTGTCCTGAGGGAAAGAAAAAGAAAGGGGAAGGGAAAAAGAAAGAGCTGGATTAGTTTGGATATCTATAATCAGGTCATTCTTCCCAAGATGCAGCAAAACGTTAGAACATATCCAAAATGGACATGGGAGTCTATACCAGTGGTTCCCAACATTTTTGGCTTTCAATCCCTCAGTTACCAGTCATTTATTAGCTTACCATGGAAATCGATGACCAAATAAGTATTCATATGCTCCATTTCTCTATACCATTATCCCAGAAAATCCCAAATAGCGAATAAATAAAGAAATAATAATCCAACACAAATTATGAATAGTTCTTCTCAAATATGGACATTTAGACTCAGTAAGGAGATTTTGACACAGTTTGACTGCCTGTCACATGCTTATAGATGTGCTAGCAAGATGTGGAAAAAGTCAACTATGTGGAATAGTTTCAAAATTTACAAAGGTGGCGAGCTTCACAAATCATCTGAAAGCTGAAAGTAACAGCTATTGGATCTTGCAAAGTATTTTTTCCCTTGCTTTTATGACTAATGTTACCACAACCTGCACGCTGACAAAGTGGATAATTATCATGTTATTTTAAGAGCACAATTGAAAACTGATGTTTTAAAAAAAAGACATTTGATGTTGTCTCTTGTTGTTTGGCATGTTAGCATGCTGACATTTGCAAATTAGCAGTAAAAGTACAGCCAAAGCTGATGAAAATTTGGCAATCCATTGAATATTTGTAATTCACAAAAAAAAAGTCAAACTTCTGGTATCCTTTGAGGAAAAGTTAGGGGATCATAAAAGTCAGTAGGACTCATTCGCTTGAAACCATGAATGTCTGTTCAAAATTTCATGAAAATTCGTTGAATAGTTATTGAGATATTACAGTGTGGACCAAAATGGTAGATCAATCACCTGACGACTGATCGACAACGCCATGCTGCAAGTACGGTTAAAAATATCAAACAAACGTTGCAAAACTATGACCATATAATAACATGTGCTTACTGTACATGACTTCAACCAGATAAACACACGGTTGCATATGCACGTGAGTTACTGAGCATGATTCCACTTAGCAACACAGTCAGGAAGTTCGAACATGACAGGAAACGTTGCCGTGATGGTCTTTCCATCAGCGAGAGGGGAAACACCTGGTGGGAGTGACGTCACTGTCAGCGGACACAAACAGCAGAACTGGAAAGTACAGACTAGACTCCAGTTGCGGCTGGATGGTGCAATGCTACCCAGTAATAACAACCATGTCATCGCTGAATATTATCTGTCCCCTGCATGACCTGGACCACCACCACCTGTCCCCAACAGGACAGATGACACGTCCGACAACTTTAGTTACAACTTGTCTGGGACAAGATGGGACATTTGGGATTACAGCCTACCTAGATGAGGTTGACCTGATGTTGTAGTTATGATCATGGTTCAGGTTATGACCTTCCTCTCAGCAGTTGGAGCCAAGGCCAAACACCCCTCGGCTATCTGTCCTTCCCGAATGGAGCACAACAGTGACATCTGCCTCCAGTGATAACCACACAGATAGACAGCAATGCCAGGGAAAGTCCCACACTATGACAACTGTGGACCACACTGAAAAACGCAGGGGTTGAGCTCCTAACTCTTACTTGAATGTCTACTGTCCAATGCATTTACATGACAAAAAAGTTTGTAAAAAAAAATGCCTAGAAATCAAGATATCGCCTGAGCTGCGGTGAATTTAGCCTGTCAGACAGCCCATGTTTCACCCTTTGTAGGATCTGTCCTGTTGATCTAAGCAGCTCAGCACCATCAATTAGAGGAGAGTGAGTACAGTTCAGCGCATTCGTACACATGCCACGACTCTACTACAAGGCGCTCATTGTGCACTCCGCCTCTCTAAGTGGTATGTGCTGTACAGTGTTTGGTGCCCTGAAACAAAACGCCCACCTCCATTAGCAGTCAGCCTGCTTTTAGTGAGACAAAAATGTCTCTGGGCATTAGTCACTGTTGCACCCGGGAGGAGAAGAATAACACGGTGCTTTATTGGAGGAAAGCTAACAATGGGAGGAAAGCCCTCACTACAACACACCAGCAAGTTGCTCTTGAGGTTCCCAAGGCAGAAAAAAGCAGTGACAGAGGTGGTGTTTTGAAGAATGATTACTCAACCAGGGTTCTCACAGACAGGGGCAGGTCAAATTCAAGGACTTTCAAGTACTTTTTCAAGCACTCACTTTTATATTTTTAAGGAAAAAGAATTGTGCAGATTTGTAAAAGGAGCAAACATGCTACCAAGGCCTAAAATTAACTCAATATTAACTGGTTAAATAATTCAGGCATGTAACTGGCAATGGACAAAAAAAGTTTAAAAAAAAAAAGTTTCTTAAATGTTAAATGTAAATCTTAAATGTTTTAGAAAAGAAGTCATTATTTTCCTCAATTATATTTAAGTACTTTTAAGTACTTTTTACTTTAAGTACTACTGATTTTCAAACACCTCAAGCACCTTGTACAAACTCTGCTTAATATACCAGAGACTTGAGTTCAATGATAAATTCAACCTGTTACACCGGAGTGGCAGCCCATGTAATCCAACGCTACAATATGGACACAAAAACTGCACTCATCGGAACAATAGCTGCAATGTTTACATGCAAAGCAGTGGCAAATAGACATTACATCATCACTCTTTAGATAATGTCTTATATAAAGTACAACATGTGTAGCTTTCCATCGTCAGGAAGTAAGTAAAGCTTTTCAAAAAGTGTCACCTGGCTAGTGGGAGACATATCTGCATGTCTCAGCACAACGACTGAGCTTAGCCACCAAAGCTGAGCTTCCCATCCGCTCTGAGCCACAGAGGAATGCAGTGTGTATGGTTGTGTATGTCTAGCCTCAGACCCTCAGCCAGGACAGGAACACATTGGGAAGTCCCACCATTTCTGATGCCAGGTCTTTGTAAAAGCAGCCGCCTGTGTGATGGAGGACTGAGGTGGTAATTAATGGCTTTAAACTCCAGGTGGGACACTTTTGTCTGCAGCGTCAGTAAACCAGCTGTTCAGAAGATGCACGGAGACGGTGAGAGAGCTAAACGATGAGGCTTTTGTCTCTCAGTGAAACAGGAAAACATAGCTTCTTAATTCTCTTTCATGTCAAGTTGTGGTGGAAGTAAATATTGCAATGTAAGACGCAAATTATAAATATATTGTGTAAAAGTACAGCACCTTTTAAAGCATGTGTCAGAAGTGGAAGAAGAAAGGAATCAAAGTTAGAGGGATAAAAATGAGAGGGGGTGCATCAGAAAGAGAAAGAAAGAGTGAGAGACCTACGGAGAGCGAGAGCGAGAGCGAGAGGTGGTCACTGACACATTTAGTGGGTCAGGGACACAAAAGGCGCTGCCTACCAGGCCTCCAGTGGAGCATGAAGCCACCAGGGGAGTGTAACAGGAGAGCCTGGAGCCCCCATACAGGCTGCTCACTAACCAACCTGCTAGCAGCCTCAAAGGCAGCAGAATGACAAAGACCACAGGTTGCTCAGACCTGCCCTGCTGCCAGGTGCCAGGACGCCAACAAAAGAGCCTGGTGAGACCTTACCATTGAGCCCGCAGTTTGATTCGGCTTTTGATCTGTACCAATAGAAATCCTATCTTATGAGAGTAGGAGGGGCGAGGAGAGGAGCCAGGAAATAAAGTCAGACAAAAGATCTGACCATTTCACTAATAACTCCAAATACAGGTAATATGTAGCATAATAATGCCAAATATCTTAAATCAAAATATTTCTTAATGAAACTGTATTTAATGGGATTATTAAATTCTTCTCGATTCGTTCCATATCTTGATATCGAAGGAAAACTGAACTTGAAAAAACACACACATACTAGACACAAAGAAACTAAATCTCTCCAACACTACAAAGCACACTCTTCAGTCAACAACAGCATAATATTAGAACAGCACTGTAAGAGGACACTTTAGTAAATGTTATAATGTTATCTCAGCAGATAAACTTTAACCCCGAGAGGCCCACACTGATTGTGTGCCAAACACAGCTGGGTCTGTGAGGTGACAGCGAGATCAACAATAGGGGAAGTCTGGAGTTGATAAACTGGCCCTCCCACTTCGGCAAAAGTTACTATTTTTATCATTTCTGCAGCCATTGATCGATTAGTGGTCTACTACTGAATTAATCGCCAACTGATTTAATAATCGAATAAACAGTTTGAGTAATTTTTAAGGTAAAAAAAATTTCTTTGATTCTTGCTTCTTAAATGTGAGTATTTTCTGTTTTCTTTACATCTCTATGACAGTAAACTGATTACCTTTCGGTCGTAGACAAAACAAAATATTTGAGGACGTCATCTGATCAAAGTTTTTCACTGTTTCCTCACATTTTTAACACCACCCAACTAATCGAGAAAATAATTACCAGTTAAATCAGCAATGAATATCATCATTAGTTGCAGCCCTACTTTATTAATTTACTTACTTAATCAGTTCCTTTATTTATTCCCACGGCTTGACCGTAATTTAAACAAACACTTCTGCTAACCATCAGCCTATGTGATACATTGTAAACTGTAAGGCCTCCGTATTTTTTCAAGCTGGATCTTCAAAAAACATTACACAAAACAAAAGATGCAAGCTAAGAGACAAAGAGACAGCTGTAAACTTTCATTTTTAAATGAGACAAAATGAAACTTTTCCCACGTTGGTTTTCAGAAAGACTTGATTTATGTTGTCAACTAATGACTCTTTCCTACAGGAAGTAAACACCACTGACAGGATAGTGTTCCTGAGCAGCCTGACAGACCCAATAGATAGTTGTTGTACTGTAAACAACAAAACGCACACATTCACACACTTGATTAAGACTTTACATAAAGGAAACCATAAGAAGACAAAAAGTGAATAGAGCTCCTTTAACCAATCAGAGCCATGATGAGCAGCGACAGGAGAGACACAGGAGACCAACAAAGTCTGCTGATACCTCTGCAGGGTAAATATAGCACTGGGGCATACCAAAACAAGTGGGAGGATGATACAGGAAACTAACTTATCAGAAAGGATACAAACTTGTGTATTTCACTGAACTCAGAAATGATAAGTAGTACATTCATCACATCTAGAGTACTGATAAAAGCCCACCATCACTGATGAAGGTACGCAGCTGAAAATCACTGATTTCTGTATCTCCTAAAGAAGTAAATTTATCTTGTTAAAAAGCATATTAAGGAGCTCTGTGTTTAGCTCCCCATTAAAACTGCACTTTGTCTTAAATCAACATCAAGATTCACCACATTCAGTTTATGGTTGTCATACGACAGGTGGAGAACATGTTGAGGAGCCATCAGTGACAAATTACACTCCCTGTGCCCTTCAACGTGAACACAGAGTCCTGCAAACAGGCAAGTATCTGAGACAGCAGCAGACAAAAACTTGCTGAAAAAACAAACATCTACACACTGTGATGTACTGAGTTGTCTTTCTGAAAAAAAAAAGAAAACGAGGCATAAAATAGGATATGAATACTACATCAAGCAATAATATAATGCTAGATGAGTAAAAACATCTGACTCCCCTCTCTCTCTCACTTTATACATCAATAAAAAGCTACCTGCTATGTTTTGGCTACAGAACAAGAAGTCAAAATATCTGCTATCTACAAGCTGAGACATTAAAAACATCCATCCTCTGAATGTGCACAACACACACACACACACACACACACACACACACACACACACACACACACACACACACCACACACACACACACACACCACACACACACACACACACACACACACACACACACACACACACTTGACTGAAAGTTTCCAAGAAGCCAAGTTTACACTCGATACAGAAAAACGTGTAAAAACACACAAACAAACCCAGCAACTTCCAAAAAGTCTCAGCAAAACTGTAATGACGGCACATTTAAAGCTCGTACCTTAATACTCAGGTAGTTTTCACAGCTCCGGGACTTTGCTCTGGAGTGCATTTTGCCCAGTGACAGCATTTAGGCACCAGACAAAACACCAAACAATAAATAAATAATTGTCATCAACTCCAAGCGCTAAAATCCAGTGTGCAGTCCACTCTGTAAGTGCTGTTAGTCATTTCTGTGATATCGACAGGACTTTTTTCTCTCCTAACGCTCTCTGTCTGTGCTGTGGAGTTGGCAGCTGGAGCAGAATAAACTCCTCTCGAAGCGTGAGAGAGGCAGCGCGCTGGCTTCCCCGTCACTCACCCTCCCTCCCTTCAACAAAACCTCCCCCGCCCTGCAGCTCTGCTACTGAAGCCTCTTCCAGCTGGATAAATGCAAACTGCTGCAACTTCAGGCTCATCATTCAGAGAGAGAAAAAAAACACACACTGCCTAACCTGCACACCTCCACCACCCCCAACACTCCACCCAGCAGGGGTGACTAACTCCTCTCTGCCAACCCCCTGACCTCTTGCACCCCTACCTCCACCCCCAGCTCCCCTCCACCCCTCCTGCCACAATAGTCTCTCTTTGTCCTGACAATACAAATGGACTAGGGTTTCAGCTTATTCTGCTGCTTTTCAAAAGGAAAAAGAAAGGAAGACATCAGCATAGGATTGGTGGCTCAGGTCACTCACTACAATGGCGTTCCTCTTAAATATTGTCAGGGGAATACACAATCTTTGAACAAGCCCTGACCGACATATGCGGGACATCCTCTTGTCACATGAGACAGACATGACATCTTCAACTCTAGAAACTGCTTCTCTTTAAAGGGCAGATTTAAAGACATGGGACAATAAACTCAATTATATCATTGGTTAACATTCCACGATGATGACATGTGGCACGCATTACAAGAAAACTGTCACCGAGACACAAAAACACAGCAGAGGTGAGTGTGTTTGTGCTGTTTGTTAGCTCCCTCACAGCTCTGCCTAAACACAGGAAATCCTTGTTCGTTGAAAACGTGCTCTGTGAGAATGCACGCTTTGTGTGAAAATGCGGCGATCACATTAAGCCAGCCTGCGTAAACAGAGACAGTAGTGAGGATAGGTAATTGGGTTGGTTTATATTTGGAGAGAGGCAATAGATTCTTAATTAAAATGACCCGACAGAGAGGACGAAGACGACACACAGTCGCTGGCTGCAGTGACACACAGAGCACATGTGGGCTGTAGTTACTCTACAGCTGACAAAAGTATCAACACATCTCCACTCATCACAAATAAGCAGAGACGTTACTGTAAACTAAGATGATAAATCAGCAATAACACCTAATTTTATATATACAGTGAATCTACATTTAGTCTTATGTATATCTCTACTGTATAATCTGCTGCATAAACAGACACACACACACCTTGCATCTGCACTATGCAAATACACACTCCTCCCTCTCCAAGTCACATAATGTCGGTGCCATGTCTGACCCTATAATTTCTGCTGCCCCGGCCTTTTCCACTGGGCTGGTTTCACTGTCAACGCGGGCAGATTTTCTTCTTTTATGTCTCCTCCGTTTCCCGCTTTTTTCTCCTTTTCCTTCTTTTTAATTCTTACTTATCTCATTGGGTTGAAATTACGGCACATAAGCAACAAAACGGTTCAAGTCGGAGTCAACAAAGGTCTCGGGTCGGCACAAGTCCAAGATGCTGGCCCGTCAGCCAACTGAGCCAAGCAGGATGCCCACTGAAGCCGTTTTTAGTGAGTCCTGTATAATTTTGGGCAAGGAAGTGAGACTGCAGTCGTGTCTGTCATGGCTCCATGGTGAGGAGATTGTTTTTAAAATTCTGAAGCAAATGAAATGAAGTTGACAGAAGAGGGACGACAGGAAGTGCGGGGTAATGACATGCAGCGGAGCTCCCCTGAGGCTCTTGGACTGGGAACATTGTGCTCTATGGTTGGTGCCACAACCCCTATAGTCCACCCAAAAATGTTGAGATTTTTAAAGTATTATATTAAAATGGATGTTCAACTGCCATGTTTGATACAAATCCAGTTACTCTTGAAAAGGCAGCTTTTCGGTACAGACCCACTGAAATTGATACAATCTGAAATACTGTGATAATACAAAAATAAAGTCCTAATTTCCTTAAACGTGACAATAATCAAGTCCCAATGTCCTAAAATGAGTTCTTCACAATTAACAGCATTTTTTCACATTAATATTGATGAAATTTGTCAAATTTGTATGCTATATCAATTAACAAGCATTATTAGCAAAACAAGTTTTAACCATCAAATTTGACTTAATGCTCTTATTCAATTAATTAAAAGATGCACTTTGGGATCTATTTCTTGACTGCTGACATGCTCCAGATAATTTTCTTAATATATCTTCTGCATCATATAGTATGTACTGTATATTTACACCTTCCTTCTATAATCCCCCAGTTTTATCTGTTAACAGCATCTAGTAATTATGTAAATCAACCATAACAGATTGATCAACATTGTTGCCTGTGAGTTTTACAATTTAACACTGATAACAGGTGGTTTGAAAGAAATGAATTGTTTTCAGTTCATAACAAAGTTAATATTTTGAACATCCAATGACACGGGTAAAAGATTCAAAGTCTCTCAGAAAGGATTTTTGGTAATATGACAAACACCATCTCCATCCATCTTAACCCCCCCCCCCCTCTTTATGACGTGTGTTTCCTCTGCGGCCACTAGAGGAGGCCTCAGCGTGTTTGTATTCCTGGTGATTTAGGTCAGGATCGAGCTCTGCTGCTGCAGCGGGACAAACAGTAAACAACATGTATCCTGAAAGCTGTGTTTAAATGTGTGGTGATTTAGTCCACAGTGCTGATGTCCCTGTAACACACAAAAATAAATCCATGTTTGGGCTTCATGCGTTCTTATCTACAGTATGTTGATTCAAATCAACACAACAGTCGAGTTCTGGACAGTAAAACATCAGCTCAACTACAAGAATTAAACTCTTCCTGCTGTTTTTCCACGAGCAACGGTTGGGCTTAAAATAGCCTCGTTTACGCAGAATTCTTGTAAACAATATTTATGCGATCTGAAAAGGCAGATAGGGCGGTCCCAGGGGTGATACGCCATCTGATAAAGCAATCAGGGCAACAAATTAGTCAGACGACATGAGAGCTGCAGTTTCATCATTTTTCATCGTCATATCTGACCACAACTCTACAGATAAAAATACAAGACAGATTTGCAGAGGGAGGATGGACACAGGATTTGTTTGGATTAAGATTGAAAGATATTTGCAGTCCATTTCAGATGTACATGCCTGAACACATACATGTGTTCCACCAAATATTTACCCAGAATATGTTGGAAAATATATTTTAGAGGACTTATTGGTTAAAATGGAATAAGAAATAATAAGCATGTTTTCTTTTGTGTATAATCACCTGAAAATAAGTCATTTTTTCTTAACCTTAGAATGAGCTGTTATTATCTTCATAGGGAGCAAGTCCTCATTTACAGAGATTGCCATGTAGCACTGCCATGCTTCTACAGTGACCCACAGAGGACAGTCCAAACACTGGCTCTGGAGCCATTCGTGTTTTCGTGTCTACCACTGTAGTAAGCGTCTGCTCTGTGGCAAGAGTGCCAAAACCACTGCTTTCTGTTGTTTTTTTTTAAATGTGAAACTACTTTATTCAGCGCTTTTGCTGGTTTGAATCACCTGCTCCGTTTGTTCTGTAGGAGAAGAAGAAGAGACCTCTGCAGATAATTCAGCTCCTGGTAAAAACCTCCCGAACATAGAAGGAATTCTGATCAGGAAACGTTTCAACTGGCTACAACCTATGCACTTCCTTTAAATTTAAGCAAGATTAGGCCAAGTACATGCCCCGTTGTAAATAGATGGGTGGTCATTTGTGATGAACACACACACACACACACGCACACACACACACACCAAACTGTGGAATGTGACACCTTGGTCCTACCTCACTTCGTACCAACCTCACAGTGCCACACAGGCCACCCAACAACAGTTAAACTTCTTAAAACTTCACCCTTTTTCTTCCTCTTAAACTCCTGAACGGCAACACTTGTGGTAATTTACTGCCAGCAGACAGAGCAAAGTGAGTTTAAACTTCACTTTACTGCAGCATAATGTCTGTCAGATCCATCTCAACTCAACATATTTTTGCAAAAGCTTTGGAAATTCATACCAACTAGGGGTGCAACTACTTTTTTTTCATTGTTGTTATGTAAAATGATATAAAATACCAGAGAAACATCTCCAAATGCCTCATTTTGTCTAACCAACAGTCTAAAACTGACCATATTTAATTTACTAAAATGCAAGGAAACCAAGAAAAGCAGCAATTTCTTACATTTGATTACCTGAAACCAGCATTTTTGCTCATCTTAAGCAATTAATCAATCATTAAATAAGACCCTGTCTGAGCCTACACTTTCTTGCTCACAACATTACGTCAACAAGCTCAGTGCATGAGGAATAAAAATGACAAAATTCAACAATTTTCATATCTAACTCTTCTAGAAGTTTCTGTTTATGCCTGTAATAGCACAGAGGAACTAAAAAGAGCAGCATTTTGTAAGAAGTTTTATACTTACAGTCAGACCGTGAAGCAGCAGAGTCCATATAGAGGACAGAGTGAACGAGTCATCACTCCCCCTCTGACTGCCTCACACAGCCATGGGAACTCGCATCTCATCACCATCCAGGCTGAGCTACTGCCCCCTCTGCCCCTTCTCAACCGGTCCTAGCAGGCGGGTGAAAACACTTACTGGGAGCTCTGACTGAACCGTTCCTCCTCTCACAGACGGGACAAAGTGGTGCTGTTGCACTCTTTAGGCTCCAGGATACAGATTAATTACCTCGCTATACAAATGCACACAGCTACACAAACACACACACATACTGTAGCACCTCCAAATCCCAGCCTCCAACTGCCAAGCAAAGACTGAGACCAAAAACTGTATGTAGACATGCATACTGACAGGTTTAAAAAGAAACGCATCTTAAATCAGATCTAAAGTTCCTCTGTTTTTCTGATGTCTTTGTCAGGAAAGAGATTTGCCCTCCCCTCACATGGCGGTGTGGTGCAGCTGTTCCACCAGCAGCACGACCATATTCATGCTCTTTACTGCGGGGAGGCTCAGGAGGAGTATGCCACCTGTCATAGCCGCCTCATGTACCTTAGCCCCCCTGCTGTGTGGACGTCTCACTCCAACACAAAAGCCAGTGTTTTCTCTGAGCACGCGAGCACAGGTGGCTGGAGGAGGCAAGGTCGAATTACAGCAGCGGCTCCCACAGTTCAAATCAGCGAGGAGTCAAGGAGAGGACAAGCTCGGTCTGACCAAGAATGTGGACACACAGTAAACACAGAGACTACAGCATCTAGTGCTTAGGTTATAGATGCTTTCTCCAGTCTTAAACTATACTAATCAAGCTTTCCTTCCCTTTAATGTCTAATCACATGGAAGCAAATCTAATCTGTGCTGTAGGGCAGATAAACAGGTAAGTCATGAAAATATTTCCTATATTAAACGCACTGATGTGAGATTTTTTTGTCCTTGCACAGACTTGCCTGGGTACCCACGCACCCAGAAATCTGTTTCAACAAGCATTTACAACATACATCAACTAAATACTTAGTTGATACTGAGTTGGGGCTGTACTTTGTTGCAGTATTTATTAGGACAATAGAAATTCTTCTAACTAACGGAGTAGTTTGACATGAGCAGGTCATAAGATGTTTGTACTATTACACTTCAATCCGTTACACTGAAAACAGTCAGAACACCGACAGTCTTACATACATTTCTTTATTTAATAAGGGGCAAAAAAAACAGAAACATTTCAGGATTAAAGGCATCACCTGCGTGCAGCTTTGAGCTAAAACATGTCTATTTGTTTTTTTTGCCCACATTAAATATGTGAATTTATCTAGAAATGCCCAGGGTTATGTTTGTTTTTGGATCCTCGCCACAACCACACACCGCTTTATATTGTTTAAGATTTAGAGGCTGTGTGTGCTGCTGTTCTTCATATGAATTAATCTGGTCATGTGACAGGTAATTAAACTAGCCTAAAAGGCCAATAATGCCCTGCTCTTTCATAACTTTCATTTTTAATTGAATCAATTCAAAATTCCCTCTAAATATAAACAATTCCAACAATATAAACTCTCAACAATGACTGCCATCCTCTACACGAAACACTGTATCACAACAACAACAATGCTTAACTTTGCTCTTAGATTAAGTGCAATTAGCAGTTGCCGCTGCTCAACTTCTCCCTCACAAAAAGCAGGTTTAATTCTAAGAACAAAAAACAAACATCCCAAGACAGAACAATGCCCAAAAGGTCAGTGAGCACAACTTGACTCAACAGCTCGACACACAGGATCCAAATGAATCCCAGATAAAACTGTTCAGTTGTTTCTAAAATGAGCACTCACCTCGCTCTGCTCTCCTGCTTTGAAGTCTCCAACAACACATGGAGGAGTCGCTGGTTCTCTGGGCTCTGACGGGCTGACAGCTGTCTAACCAGAGGAGAGGACCAGCCCCCGAGTCCTGGAGGAACCTGACATGTTCCATCAAAAGCACTGCTTTGTTGACTGAGGAGAATCACAATATTAAGGCTAGCCAGGCAGAAAGTTTCCCAGCCCCCCAGGCATCCCAATTCCTCGGCGGGGCGTGACCCAGTCGTTTTATCTGCACCCATCTCCCTCCTGTGTGTACACTGTGAGGGGAACCATGAGCAGTGCAACTCCACTGGCCTGCTATGTCAACAAGGTCCAGACAACTGCACTTTACCTGTGCTTTCTGTTCCCCCATTTATGCAAAAGTTTTGATTGAGATTTATGTATTTTCTTATCAGTTCCATATATTCCATCACATTTTCTGCTAATTAAAAAGACATCTCAAAACCCTGTGGACTCCTCTATTGTGCTGTCGGTAATAAAAATGAAGGATTAGAGATAAATGCCACAATAAAGAGATCAACAGCATCTCGGCCACGCTGATCTGTAGAGACAATGCAGCGCCTGTAAGAGCAAACGGCTTAGAGCGTTCTCGATGACACCAGATGTCAGCCTGCATTGTTATATGGATTACTAGAGCCACTCAGCAAACACCTCCAGGTGTGCATTCCACACCAGGAAGAGGAAAGGTGGGAGCCGCTCCTTCGAATCAATAAAAAGAGCTGATTTTTCTCTCTCTTGAACTCAGCGTGCCTGAGCAGAAAGGGGAGAGACTGTTGGAACTGGGCTACGTGCTGGTGCTCCCCTATTCATGGACAATGAAGAGAAGATTCCTTGTTTTGAAAATGTAATCTGTGCACCCTCACAGAGGCGGAGTGCGGCGCACGAGCAAGTCGTTTATGCGGTCTAAGATGAAGGGAAGTGTGAAGTGGGCTAATCTTTGGTCTGAGCTGTACACCTGGTCTCTGCAGGGTCTTTAATCTTCAGAGGAAGGAACAGAAATTAGAGGCTCCTCTCCTACATCTCTCACATTTGAGGGTGTGTAAATATCCACCACGAATGAATCCCTGACAGTCAACGCCATTGTGATGCAAGTCAAGCTAAAGAGTGTGAAAAGATTAAGGTTTAAGCAGTGATAAGTTGAGGTAAAAATCATATTAATGACTATACAGTCAGAAAATATCTGCTTACATACATACTTACATTTTTTTTCTGCTTTAATACCACTGTAAACTGAAAGCCTTTGAGGTTTTTTCTGCCATTTTAGTAGTGCAGTGCACAGGATTTAGTGGGATATAATGGCAGAAATGGAATACAATATAATAAGTATGTTTTATTTTGATTATAATAAGAATCATTGAGTTTCGTTTTTAGAATGAGCGGTTTACATCTACATAGAGAGCGGGTCCTCCACAAAGTCTGCTACGTTGCACCGCAAGTAGCCCAGTGTGGACAAACCAAACACTGGGTCTGGATAGGGTCATTCGCGTTATCACATCAGACACAAAGAGAGCAGCAACAAGCTTTGTCAGAACGGCACAGATTTGTAGCATGAAACAGCTTTATTCACAGGTTTAAATCACCATTTGTTTTGTAGAGGAAGAGACTTCTGTGCTTAATTTGGCTCACGGTAAAAACTTCCTGAACAACAAACACTGAAGAAATTCTAACCGGGTGAAGTTTCAGCTGGTTGCAATCTGCAATTCTCACCGCAAGTCGCCACTAAATCCCCCTACATATTACACACTGTTCCTTTAAGGCACCACTTTAGTAATGGGAGTCTTTTTGGACAATATATAGACTAAAAGAAACCTATTTAATTTATAATGAAAATAATTGTGAGTTTTCATTGTAACAGGTACATACAGAAGAGCAAAAAGGTCAATTTTTTTTTAAACTGTCCAAACTGAATGTGCAGGTTGTGAGCTGAGTTTTTGGGGGAGAAAAAAATCAGGCACGAGCCATGTCCTCATTTCCAGTAAACCCAAAGATGCACAACACACTGATAACCATCACAGGACTCATTACAGGCCTTACTCTACGTCTCTGCACCTGATAATTTGTACAAATAAATGCACATCTGAGAGGAGGGGGGGGGGAGAGAGAGATAGAGAGGGAGAAAAGAGGGGTAAAGAGAGGAGGGGGGAAACGATAGGGAGGGCGAGGTGTTTCCTGTTTCCATAGCTCTAATTATACCTGTCTCCAGAGGATACGGCCTATCAGGAAGAGGAATTCCTCAATGACAGAATGCTGAGTTTCTATATGTTCCTATATCTATGTTTACATATCTGGATTAGATAAAGTACACAAATGAGCAACATGGAAAACTCAAGATGTTAAAGGGACAGTTCATACCCAAATTTAAAAAAGTGTATATCTTAGCTCAAACCTGAACAGCTATGTCTTTTTCCAGAAACCATGAACCTGTTACCCAAAATAATCCACAGACCCTGTGAGCAGATTCATGCAGGAACCTTTTTCTCTGCAAACTGGATCACACAAAAGAAAGTGTGCATCTAAACATGGATGAGAGGCTGATTGTGACAGCATGGGATGTAAACGTTCATGGAGTTTAAGGATCAGTGTTGCACTTGTTTTTGGTGGAAGACAGAGGAGCCTGAAGTTCTGTATGTGGACTTCCTCAGTATTGACATTTTAAACAGGGGGCATGTCACTTCATGTCAGCTTGTCTACCTTATTTTTTGTTTAATTTTCTTATAAGTTTGATTTTATTTATGTGATATTTCATTAAAAAAAAACTTTTCTTTGTATTTGTTTGTGTTCTATCTTTACTACATTTCCGTTTGCATTGTTTATTTAGGTGAGACAGCTTTATAATAACAATAATGATGGTGCTAATAATAATAATAATGCAATTCTATGAAATACCAGCTAGCTGCTTAAATTTTCATTTAAAAAAAAGACAAAAATAATACAAAAACTACTAAAACAAACACAGATTTGGTATGATGCTAACAGTTGGCACACTTGGTCCCCTTTGCAATTGAGAGTGCCTGCTTTTAAATAAACTTAACGCTCACTTCATCTGTGTGTGAGTTTTTGTCAGCGTAATGATTCCTTCCTGTTTAAAGATGCAAATGAGATAGACACTTCTGACAGACTGTTGAGTCTGGGGCAAAGTGTTTGTAGCTCCAGAAGATATTTCACTGACATTTTATTGGAGCATATCCCAAAAAAAAAAGTTAAAAGTAGATTTACTACTTAAACGCTGGGTTTACTCATTGTCAACAGCACGTGAACACTGCCCTCCTCTGGTAGACAGCATAAAGGTATGTAAAAACTTCTGCAAAATTCAACAGAACTATCACATACACATGACAGTAACTGCAGACTGGTAGACTTTCTGTCTACTGTATTTCAAAGCGAATTAGTGAAGACCATAAATCCAACAAATAACAAAAGAGTAAGTTCCCATAAACTTCTGTCCCAGTAAATGGCCCACAAAGCGAGGAATATTAATAATCAGTTTGACAGCCCTGGTTTGTAATCAGCCTTTAGTCCATGTATTAGTATGCAGAGGAGGAGAGGCAAGCTATGAGGAGAGGTGGGGGGGTTGTGAGACAGAAAGAGATGGAGAGCAGCCTCCATCTAGCAGTTCACATTGCCTGGCAACCTCACCACCAGACAGAGAATGTGTACAGTGGCCTGCAGGCTGCTTCTGCTTACTCTCACCATTACAGATAATTACGAACAAACACTGGAAAACTAATGCAGAGAAATGGATTTCAACTACGCCATTTAGATTTGGACGATATCTGAGCATGCAGCAACATTAAGAAGTTTCTAAACAGCCATAAAGAGTGTCTCGAAGAGGAGCTGTTGCAACTTTTTCCTGAATTGTAAAGAGCAGTCATAAACTGCATTGGTGGCATTCACACTAATCCCTGAAAACTCTTAAATGAACAGCAGTTTTAACTATTATTTTGCATCTTTTATAGACTGTTTCACATGCATGATAATGTATGCTGGATAATAAACACCTGGCTTGGTTGCTAACATTAAGATTTTGGTGTAAAATGCAGACAGTATAGCAGTATGCGTACATGTTGTTGCTGATAATATTCAGTAGTTAAAGAACAGTGTGGCTTCTAGCAGAGAGGATTGCAGACTGCAACCAGCTGCTGCTTCCCTCATATGCCAAGCATAAACTCCTGGTTAGTATTCCTTCAGTGTTCACAGTTTAGGAGATTTTGTATCGGGCGCTGAATTATCTGCAGAGGTGTCTTGCTCACCAAAAGAAATACACTAGGTGATATAAACCAGTAAAAAAAAACAAAATAAAGCGACTTCATGTTATATATCAGTAATTTTCTGGTGCTGCTCGCCACAGAAACATGGAAAGATCACTGAACAGGTCTACTAGGCAAAGGGCAAGGGAACCAAAGTGTAGGGAGTGCGCCCTGGCCCTCACCTGCAAAATGTCACTAAAACATACTGTCCAGGAACAGATTCAAATTACCACTGTAGCTTTATTCCCACTGCCCAAAAAAACTGCTAGCATCCAGGTCAAATGACTCTGCAGTAGTCATGGGTATTTATCACCTCTGGCTTTGATTGGCATTGATGGGAACACAACACCTACATGAGCGCACTAATGTCAGCTACTTAACCAGCGAGATGAAGCGCCGCCATTAATTACCATCCATTTCCACCTAAGCTGTGGACGAGTGTGGCAGTGACAGTGGATTCAATCAATTTAGTCTGCACCAAGTTTGAAAGAGAGACTAAATAAGTAAGAGATAAACAAGGAAGTAACCACCATAAATTTTTCACAGGCCTCCATTAATGCTGCTCTCCACTGTGAACCTGTGACCTCAGTCCATCCATGATGTCTCACTGACACACTAACAAAACTCTCCACACACACAAGAAAAGCATGCTCATCTGCTGCAGAGCCGCTCTGCCCTCCTGACAGGGGGAAAGCAGACTATAGCCTATTTTCAGCAGGTTTACTTGTGTTCAAAAAACCCACGATCCAAAGGAACTGGAACAAGACACAAAATAATTACGAAAAGGTGCAAAACAACCACAAAAACACAAAATGACCACATAAAAAGATGTATTACAACTACAAAGAGATGCAAAACAAGGAAACAGTCTGGCTAAACAACTACGTGTCTTGAGAGGTATGTGTGTGGGGGGGTGCTTTTTGCATCTCAATTCCCAGGGGCCCATTGTCTTATAATGCGCACCTGCCCAGAGGGCCTGCTAACTACGGTGGCTGGCACGAATAATGCAAAAACATGGGTGGCCCTATCTAGAGCCAGTGTTTGGGGCTATTGTAGAAACATGGTGGTGCAACATGGCGGACTCTAGGAACAAGGACCCACTACCTATGTAGATATGAACAGCTCATTTTAAGGCAACAAAAACACAACAGTTCTTAATTTCATGTGATTATAACATACTTTTTATTTCTGCAAATCTATCCCCCTGAATCCTACACAATGGGCCTTTAACAGCCTGCAATCAGGTACACTGGTTTTGATGCATTCTTTTCTTTGTTCATACAGCATGCAGCATTACATTTACGCATCCTGAGTTTGTAATATCAAGCAGGAACTGAATGATTACACTGAAAAATATGAAAAAAAAAACCTGAAGCTTTCCGTCGCCTGTCACCTCTTCTTCCGTCTATATTTTGTCCAACAATATGGTTTCTTATCCCAGCAAAGAAAACTCTCGGCAACGTATTTAATCAGATTTAAATTAGAACAGCGAGAACAGCCTTCCTTCTTTTGTGTCATAACTTGAGAGTCAGAATTAGTGAACCATTTTCCCTCCAGTTTCAACTCTGCTCAGTTTAGGGCTTAATCAAGTGGAAATTGGGGATAGGGGGTTGTGGGGGTGGTCGGGGTTGGGGTGCAGGGTAGAATGGAGCAATTGTTCAGATAAAGGCCTCATGTTGAGTCTGCTTTGATGTTTCTCTGGGGGGATATGCTGGGACTTTACAGTAGCATTTCACTTTACTTTGCTGCTCACCGCTGGCAGAAAGTGCAGGCTGCAGAGATGATGCAAAATGGGGGTCTAAATTGACTTCACTTTAAAAACAAATACAGACTGCTCTAACTTACATTTAAACATCAGAGGGTCAAACTCACACTTTGCATGCAATATTTCTCCAGAATCTCAGATTTACACCAAACAATATCAACATTCAAGTGAAATTCCCCTCCTGTTCGCCCCACGTCTATACAAGCAGACAGGCTCCCACTGATCTATTATGTTGCAAAGCCTTTCTCATGCATGTCTTGAATGAAAGCCAGCGTATCGATGGTCTGAGGATAATCACGTTTTCCTGAGACAGGCTTAGCTGCACTAAATAAGCCGCACAGGGAAAAAAAAGGTGGAAAAGCCCCAAAAGTTTCCCCCTTAAGGCTTCGTACACACAAGTAGAACTGCGGAATGCGAAAAAAGGTGGAGATTTACTCTTGAAACTACCGAAAAGAAGTGACGAAGAGAGTTTATTTAGTACTTTTTTAATACATGGCGATGCTGCACTTTTTGGACGTTTCTTACCTCTGTGTTTCGTCCTTCAGCAGGTGCACTTGGCACATTTCAGAGATGCTGCACCACCCTGTCTCCACTCCGCCTTCGCCACTTGTTGCTAAAGCTCAGGGACCTCCATGTGAGAAGTTAGTCCGCGATTTCGAGCAAAAAAAGCGATAAAACCCCTAAAACCTGCGCTGTTTTGCAGTCTGTAGTGCGTACTCACTTTGGGTGTAAGTTGTCAGTGTTTAGTGCAGGTTCTCCAAGGCGCACAAAGTGGATATTTGCATTAGGCCGACCCTCCCCTCGCCTTTCATAGCTGCCATTGTTTGTCTCAGTCGGGGCTCGGATTCAGTCCTTCCCTAAATCCCTGACGACCGGAGCAGGGAATGCTGCTTTCTCTGAGCCGGCCTGGCAATTAACAAAAGCGCGTTGATATGAAGCAACACAAAGAAACTATTATGCCGACAGTTTTTAAATTATAATACATTAAACAATCTGGTCGTTAGGGAAAAGTTAACAAACACATGTCTAACACAGATGAGCACTAGTTTACATCCTGCTTTGGTTTTTGTCATGTTTTAGGCCGCTTGCTCTGACAGGAAGGCTCAGACTGTTGCATCTGTGGTCACGTGACACACGCATGTTCAGAGAGGTGACAGCTCAACTCGACCCCGGATGGAAATACCTGAGATAGCTGCAACCTGAACCTCTTTTACCAAGAGGAAGGAAGCTGAATCTATGGAATTAAATACTGACACCATGAAACGTAATTATAATCACTAATGCCCGGGGTGTCCAACATTTTCTGAATGGGGGCCAGATTCAATAATGTGAATATACCTGGGAGCCAGCTGGTTTTCACTCCAGCTGAAAAAAAAAACAGTTTATGTTGGTAGCTGGATTTGGTTGGTTTTAGTTGGTCGAAGATGGGCCTGACCCAGTTCTTGCTGGTCTTTGATGGTTTGAGATGGTGGTGTGAGCAGCTTGTCATGCCGAGCACATTTATCTTTGTGGTTATACATGACAGAAGACTGAACTGATTTATGCCCTTTGCTTTTCATACTTCCTCCTCATGACAATTATATTTCTGGATACTCAAGGACATTGATTTGGTTTCAGTTTTATAGGAACTTTAATGGAAAAACCAGCTTGAGTGACCATCAGAAACTGGTTTGATCAGCTAAACCATCAAAAACTATGCAAAAACATACACTGAGCTGGTCAAAAAAGCTGTCAACCAGGTTAATCATCTTAAAATTGTCAAGCTGTTTTTTTTCAGCAGGGACATCAAATAGGTAATCATCTTCTGTTTCATCTTCTAGTGAAAATGAAGTCAACTTCCCACTGTGCCTGAAATCAGAGGTCCTAACTGTCCACTTGACGTTTCTTTACTGTATTCATGTCTGGGACAAGGCAGAAAATGTCTTCTTTTAGGTAAAGACAAAAGTCCAAAGTGATCATGCTTCTTTCACCAATACTGTGTGGCAGGCCATAGTATACTTTGAAAGTCGAGCCGAGGGCCATTTAAAATTGGTCCACGGGCCATAATTGGCCCCCGGGCTGGACTCTGGATATGCCTGACCTGTGCCGTTGAGTTCCAATAATTGATTTAGTATCAGTTTTGTGGTTTTTGGTGGTTTTGGCCTGTCTTCATTGGCTCCTTGTGACTTTGACCCCCCCAAAAAAAACAAAACAGCAACTATATGAAAATAAATAAGTTATTTTTTAATATTTAAATTTTCATTTATCATTGTTATAGGCCTAAAGTGATTCTTACGTTCTCCAGTAAAAATGTGTTGCATATATACCGGATATATTTTCAACTAAAATGCAATATACATTTGCAGCCTGGCACCTTTTCAAAGTCTAGCAGGAAAATAGAGAATTAAATTATTCCCATTCATTTAAAAAGACCAGAAAATAAATGCAATTGGGTTTTTTTTAATCTACTTTCAAACCAAAAATGATATTATAATTATAAAAAAATAACTATAATTGTATTATCATTAAAAAATCTAGTATGTCAGATTTAATGGCATCTAGTGGTTGCAGAACTGAAACATCTCCCATGTGCCAAGCATGTGGGAGAACTAATGTGGCCAATGCTAAAATGCAAAAATAAACAAACAAACAAATAACAAAAAAATGAAGTGAAAAATGAAGTGAAAATGGCCTTCTCTAGAGTCATTGTTTGGTTTGTCTGTTTTGGGCTTTTAAGAACAACATGGCAGACTATAGGACCCACTCCATATGTAGAAATAAATGTCTCAGGGTAAAGGAACAAAAATGCAACAATTCTTTTTTTCAGGGGATAATACAATAATAAAAGCATGGCTGTAAGTATTATATTGAATTTCTGCCAAAAGACGCCCCTAAATCCTACACACTATGTTAAATCCCAACAAATAACATCATACTGAGCGACTGTGGCTCTTTTTCTGTCCACACAGTGGCAGCAAACACACTAATATAAATTGTTTTATGAGCAGAAAAACACAAACTGCCACTGCAATAATATAAATGAACTATATAACGTTTATTAAAATATATAAAAGACAAAATACATTATATGCATAATTATATCCATGATGACATATGCATAAACAGTATAATAATTATACAGTAAAATGTGTTTACATATATAGATTTTTTTTATACATATAGCAAGATATTTTTGCATTAAAACTGGCAGTGGTGATTTCATACTCCCCCCTCCCTCCCTCCCCCCAAACAGGAAACCCCTCAGTCCACATCAGGCCTCCCAGAGGAAGAAGCCTCTGTGAAAAGCATGAGAGCAGCAGCACCTTTACACCTGAGATCCATGTTTTGGAAAGGTCTCACACAGAACAACACACCTACTCTGACATATAGCTTCCAGGGTCGTCAACCGACAGCATCAGGAGGGAACGTCTCATTAAAAGTCCTCTGATCTGTTCCTGTGTGGCGTCTGTACCCTTATTGAACATGATCGCTGCAGTCCCAGCAGAGAATCTACAAAAACTTCAAAAGTGTGTCACACATTACACAATAACTGTCCGGCCCACTATCATCAGCTGTCAGACTACACGATTCCCCAGTACATCTAATCTCAGGATATATCTGTATAGCTTGGCAAGAGGAGAGTAAAAAGATCCTGGACAGAGCGTGAGACACTCCTGTGGGATGACGATTAGTCCTTCAGACTGGTGTGGTTGGTTGTGGTTGGTCCTGTACAGTTCAGTCACTGCACACTGAATGCGGTCATGTCTGATGGTAATGGTGGTAGTGGTGGTGGTGGTGGTGTTCATGGTGATGGTGGTGCTCGTGACGCTGGACCACAGGAACCACAAACCCCGGGCTCCCAGGAGGGCCGGACGCTTGCTCTCTCTCCAGGTTTGGCAGTACAGAGGGCACAGGGGGCTGCTGGGGGTGGGACTGAGGGGACAGCGGGGTTTTGGATGGGGACATGGCCTCTCGGGCTTTTGCCCTCAGGCGTTTGCTGTGACTGTATTGCAAAGGGTGCTGGTGGTGGCCGGAGGACTGGGCTTGGTGCGGCAAGTGGTAGACATCCTGGCCCCCGTGTCCTGCTGCGCTGCCACTGTGCAGCATGCTTTGCAGAGGCGGGTGGTAGCCATGACATTTAGTGGATTTGCCACCTCCGCTGCCCCCATTATTCCCTCCGCCTCCCTTATAGGTACCTTTGGGAGATTTGACGAACTGTGTGCCCTTGCTTCGAAACTCTGGGGGGTTGTAGCTGTCGCTGATGACCTGTGAGCGGCGCTGGTGAACAACTTGGGTTTCTGGTTCCTGGGAGCGGGAGCGGCTCTGGCTCTGAGAGCTCCGGACGGGAGCCTCCTGAGGAGGTGTGGTTCCTGCAGGACAGGCAGCAGACACAGTGTCAGACGGTTATACAACTATCGCTTATAACACTGTAGTTGATATCCCCCCCCACCTCCCCCCCAGTATCCCCATAGTCATTTCTCAATCTGCCACTCACTCAAAGAAATTATTTGGTCATTTTTGTCAGATTTGCGTATTACAAAAACATATAAAATTCCTATCCAATTAACTCAAGCAATTTTAACAAAAACTAAAAAATACTCTTTTTTGTACAGCTCATCAAATTGACCTAACTTATTTTAATAAAGTTTATGTAACTGCTATTAATAAATGATATGTATTTAAAAAATATTGACGTTCATTAACACATTTGAACTTATTTATAGTAAATGTATAAGTGAATTAGGTCAATTCTACCAGCTATAGTTATATGAATTCCCAGTCTATTCATCTCAATTTTACTCCATTTATTTATACAATGGTGCTTGTTTGTTTTTTGTTAGAACAACTTGATTCAGTTTGGTGGAATTTTTATATGTAACTGGATTACATACATCTAAAAAGATAGGCCAAATAATTTCTTTGAGTGTTGCAATTACAGTCTACAACAATCACGCCGTAAAACAGTATAAATGACCCTTACCATCAAATCTGGAGGTGTAGTTCTCGATACCAGCCAGGTCCAGGTAGTGATTCCTCCTCTCTGTGTTCTCGTCCACACAGTAATGCTGACCCTCGGTGGCTGGCGCCTCATTGCTCTGCCCTTTGCTGCTAAAAATGATTAAAACTCTCATGACTACAGGACTGGAAATTATTTCCACAATTAAACTACATGTTTTTTCTAACAGTACACACAGGTGGCCTCAGTACTTGATGTGTACTGACCTGACAGAAGAGGAAAGCCGCTTGTCAGCTGAGCGCCCCTCGTCTTGGTGACAACGATCTAAGGATGGAAAGTACAAAAACTCAGACCAGGAAAACAAACTGACTTTTACTTTTATTGTATTTCATAGAATAACAGCTGTTTGTATTTGGCAAGTCCAGAAATATTGATAGATGAAAAACCAGATACAATTACCACCAGAACTTCTGAAAATGTGTAGAACTAGAATTTTGTTATAGAGTTACATATTATGGCCAAAAATGTATTTTTTGAGGGCATAGTGACCTTTGGCCACCAAAATTATAATCAATTCATCCTTGAGTAGCAGTGGATGTTTGTGCCAAATTTGAGGAAATTCCCTCAAGGCGTTTTTGAGATATGAGACATACGTACAACTTCCCGAAAAGATAATGTCTCCGGCCACTGCTATCAGAGATTGATGATTGCACTGGTTGATTGATAAGTGCACATCAACAACTTCACAGCAATGACTGCTTGCTAAACACCAAAGATGCAGACAGAAGAACAGAAAACAGAAAACAGTCATGAATATTCACCTGTCCCGGTTTCTCTTCTGAGACATCTGGGCTCTGGAGTGACGGTCAGTTTGACGCGCAGAGTCTTGCTCTTATTATGGCAGGATTGATTCACAGAGGCGTCCACCACATCATAGATGGTGTGCATCAGACTGGACATATCCTACAGTGACAGATACAACACAGTTAGTACAGTTTGTGGTCCTTTTTTTGACAAAAAAGAAACACATTAAAGGGGCAGATTATTGAATATTATGAATATATGAATAATAATAATAATATGAATATTAAGAGGACACAGCTAATGAGGGTGCATGGATAGAAAAAAAACTGAAGAAAAGAGGCGTAAAAACTAATAAACACGCACATCTTTTGTAACTTTCCCACTGTTGTCAAAGTCATAAAGGGTGAAGATCCACTCCTGACGGTTGTCATCCTCCACAGACACGTCACACTCTAAGTCCTGTGGATACATACAATCATACTTAATACACATCAACAATATGAAGGTTTCTATCCACATCTGTTTGTCAATAATACGCGAAGAACTTAAGTACAAATTTGAGGCACTTGTACTTTACTTTAAAATATACTTTTCATGTCACTTTATACTTTTATCCCACAACATTTTCAGAGGAAAAAGTGGTACTTTTTATTAGAACACTTTAGTTAGTTTACAGATTAAGATTTTCATATAAAAGCATAACAAGAGTTTAAAAAATATGCTGTTTTGTAATAAATTAAATTACCAAACAGTTTATACAAGTACAGCTGCAACAATTAGTTAATTAATCAGTCGATTGACAGAAAAAATTAGTTGCTAACAGTTTTTAAAAAAAAAAAACAATCTTTTTTTTTTTGGTTGGTTTTGTCATGTTCTGTTTTCTAAAGATTTTTCTGCATTGGGTACTCTTACTTTTAATATTTCAAGTATATTTGTTTATACTTTTACTTGAGTAACAATTTCAATGCAGGACTTTTACTTGAAACAGAATATTTTAACTATGTGGTTAGTACTTTTACTTCAGTAAAGGTCTGAACACTTTGTCCACCACTGAAGCAAAGTAATAGTACTTGCACAAGACTTGAAAGACAAAACACAGCCGCATTTATGACTACAGGGGGCAGCAAAGTACGTCCAATTTCATTGTCACGGGCTCCGTGTGATTCATAAACATTTTTACAAAGGAAATGAGTGCTGTCATCTTCACTCTGCATGAGACTTTATTGTTTACAAGAAGGATTGTGACACTGTTGTTTTCACAATCAAACGAAACCTTGTCTGGATGGGCATGCCCTTTTTCAGCAAATTTAAAGACTGCCTTCCCCTGCAAAGAAGAGAGAAGGCGTGGAACACTTAAAATATTTTCTTTAAGTATTCATAGATCTTTAGAGGAATAGAGCAGAGGCCAACTCTAATTCTGCACAAGTAAACAGACCACTTCTCTGCTACATCTCCTTTGTGTTGGGGAACACAGAGGAATAAGTCAGCGTGGCGGGCCCTGCCACCACCACCTTCTCTTACTACCTTCTTCCAGGAAAAATGAGCGCAACCTCTTCTCTCAGTTACAACTTTTTGGCAGTAACTTTGATTCTGATGTATCTAGTAACATGGCCATAATTGGAAAAATAAACATCTGGAATATAGGCCGTGCTGCAGGCACGGTGGAGAGCTGACACTGTGTGAAAGGCAGTGTACATTAACAGGGGAGGAGACCCCTGGGAGAGAAGCAGCCCTTTATGGTTCTATAATATCTCCTCAGCTCACATAACCAGGAGTGATCACCAAAGGGCAGATCTAAGCAGTTGTTTAAAACATGCAAGTCTAAACATTACAATCTATTTATTCTATTTATTGGTCCCTAAATTCAATCAGGATATGGGCTGGAACAGTGTCAACATGCAGACAGATGTTCTGTGCACAGGGTGAGGGCGTACAGCCACGGCTCGGATAGAGGTTACCCACCGTGCTTTTCTTTTCCTCACCTATGTTTAAATTATTTTTGCTCACTGGAACACAAAAAAAGTTGAAACTCTCGGTAAATGCTTTAGGAGAGACCTTTTTTTGACCCCCCCAAAATCTTGTCACCTGAAGCCACACTTTAGTATAATTCATTGTTTCTGGAATATTGCTTGTGCCTGTTCATAGCAGAGTGTTGCAACACTATAAACAGTTCTCAGCACACCATGTGGCTAGCAGAGATAGCCGAACCCCCGTTAATAATGATAATAATAAAGCTGGAGTTCCAATTAGGCCTGGGCATAGTTTAAAAAAAATATGATACCAGAACAAATAGCAGCACCTTGAAGTGATATAGATACCAATAAAGTACTTCATTTGATACATTTTCTCTACACCATTCAATAAACATCATGTGAATGGAGGTACTTTGTATTAAGTTGCGTAAAATGTCACACTACAGACTGTATGGGTTGTTGCTGCTGAGGGCCAATCACGTCACATTTAATTTAATTAAAGAATGCTTGTGGTGATTGTTTGCAAGCAAAACTATGCAAATCATGTTTATAAAAATCTGGGTACAGATGGATCAAATGCAGGGATCCTTTGACTGGACGAGTGTTTGTTCTTCCTAGTATTGGCTTATTTTGGTTGATACCTTACAGTTAAACTTTGAACGAAACCAGCTGTGACGTAATCCTTACTGGCAATTGTACATCATCAATTATGTTTTTGCCACTAACAGGCTAACATAACGAGAAAGCCTACAGAGATATATAACATTTTCTGAAATTTCTCTGACATTTTCACATTGTTGAAATCAGCTTAAATTCAGCCATGACAATGCAAATCTTTTGGATAACACTAAGCTACACTTTCTGTACTCCAACACAATGCAGGTGTTTAAACAATTCATCTCAAGCTAAATTTCAGTACAAAACTTCTCCTTAAATGAGACTTGGTCACAGTAACAAACAGACCATGTCAACAAAAGGTAAGGAAAAATGTTTAATTTCGCTTTAAGGTGTTTTCAGTCGGGTTGTGATAACAATCTGAGCCTGTCAGTGGTAAAAACAAGCACTTTTACTGGACGTAAATTGACGTTGCACAATTGCCCAAAGGGATTACATTGCATCCTGTTTCGCTGCTGCAGCTGCTCAATACTAGATGAATTTTAAAAACTGCTATTGCCACGAGACACTCAGATACAAAAATGGGAAAAGGGTCCAGGTTGAAAAACACAGAATTTTCCTTTTATCAGTATTGCGTGCCAGTACCCAGCTCTAGTCCCAATCCACCTGAGCTGGATGTTTCTGGTATAACTTTGCTAAAATTGGGTGGGAAGGCACCTTCTAGAGGAACAGGCCTAGATCAGAAATAGAACCCTGAACCTTTGGGCTACAAAATGTGTCCCTTTGTTGTTTATGCACGCGATAAACTAAACCACATGACTGCATTGCAAGGTTTCCAGGTCATTTAACTGCTTACATCCAGACTGATGCGTTTCTTCCCAGGAGCTTTGGTGGAGTCTCTGAGAATCTCCCGCTCTCCGTCCTCTGTGTGCAGGTACTGCAGGTAACTTTCACAGCCCTCGGCCTTCTCTGGAGGAAGAACCACTGTCAACACATGAGGACATGTTAAAGTTAGACACAAGGAAGCATGCAGAAATGAGACAAGATTTGTTTTGGCTCCGACTCTACAATTCCAAAGAAAATCCAAAACTGTCACAGTATCATAAACTTTACTTAGATGTTGATTTTTAACTAAACTGCTCACCCAACACACACCTATTTTGTACTTTTGTGCCAGTAACACACATGCATTGGTGTTGTTCTAACGAAATAAAACCCAAATATACTGGATTTTGCTGTATCTGTAAATAATGAATGCAAACAGCGATATAATCCATATGTTTTTACACCAGCATTGGGGTTGTTTAATTTATGTAATCGTAAATGCTAATTGCACATACATGCTCATCTGTCACACAAAGTTTGATCTGTTTCTGCAGCATAAAATATTCAAAGATTGTTTCAGCATATAGCTCATTAAAGACTGAGAAGACATCCTGCTTACCCTCTAGGGGACAGTGTTGATCTGTGAATGGTCCTTCCTTAAGCTCACCATTTGGAAACTCCTGGGACAAGGAGAGAGATGAGGAGAGAGGGAAGGGGAGGAGGAGGGGGGTCAGAGATGTAAGTGAATCTACAGTTCAGACCACAGACACAGAGAAAACAAACAGTTCCAGCTAAAGCATTTCCTACTCAGATGAGAGGAGAGGACTGGAGGCTCCAGCGCGGCCAAACACTTTGAACATCTGCACGCTTATTGTGTTTCACTGTCTGGGACGCAGCAAGCGCAGCCAAAGCCAAGCTTTCAAGATTCCTCCAAGCCCTTCAAATGGACCCCTCTCATCCATCAAAAAACCCATAATGCACTACATCGTCTCAGCTCTGTCTCTCTCCGAGCCAACCTGTTTATTCTCATCCTGTCTGACATGGAACCCAGCAAGGAGAGTTTGATGGAAGAGTTTAGGGAAAAGATTTTGTTGTATTTCTCACTGACAACTTGACTCTGAGAAGTTTGGTTTACATAAAACAAACCTCACAGTGAGCTCTCAGCATCGTGTGTATTTATTTTGAATGGAGAATAATTGCCACATGGAAATTTCCATGCAGATAGGATGGGACTGATTAAATACATTATTCCATAGCCATAAAACAAAGGCAGGACAAAGGGGTAAAAGGAGGGGGAAAAACACCGCTGTCATATGAGAATAATCTATATCCTGCATAAAACAGAACCACAATGTATTCACAACCATCCCACACATGTGCTAATGCTGAGGCACACTGAGGCAGAGGAGACGGGCACGCGCTCACACACACACACACACACACACAGAGAGCCATTCTTTAATTACAACTGGATTGTGGAAACAATGAAAATTAAGTACAGCACAGCCCCTAAACCACAAGTATTTAAACAACAAATGATTCATCTTATTTACGTCATCTCAGTCCTCTAAGCTGCTCGGCACGCACTTTGAAATAAAATCCCACCAGATTGAATCAAGGAGGCCCAGTGAAACGAGACAAATAAAAAACAGATAGATGCTAGAAAACAAAAGAACTCCGTGTACCTTCAACAGAGCCGGAGCTCAAGCGAGAGTCGCAACATCTGCATGCGTTTAGGTGAACGAGCCCCCCACCCCCCTCCCTTCCCCTTCCCCTTCTTTCTCAGAGTAATGACAGCGCCAGGGCCTGTGGTTCTATTTAACAATCTCAGAGCCCGTGATTATTCCTCACTTCAGAGGATGATACCTCCAGCCTGTAATCTGGCCCTGACCTTCACCGCTGAAGGGGGGGGGTGCTTGAGTCTCAGGGTCAAGGCTCGGACACCCCCTGCAAATTAGCCACTGGAGACATTGAGAGAAAACAGTGAAAAGAAAGGAGAAAGGGAATTGGGCCATGGGGAGAGGAGAGGGAAACAGGAGAGGGGCAGGAAGTGAGCGGGAGGAATAAAACAGAAAGAAAGGAAAGAGGGCACAAAGGGGAAAAGGAGGGAAGGAAAGATAAGAGGAACAAAGATGGGAGAAGAGAGAAGCAGATAAGAGAAGCAGGGGAGGATGTGGTTTGTTAAGGGGAGATATGGTCTATCTATTGCTTACTCCAGCCACCATGAGCTCAGTGGGAGAAGTGGAGGTGGGTTTTTATCAGTGGTGGACAAAGTATCCTGATCTTTTACTTACTTAGTAAAAGTACTGATACCACCCTGTGAAAATACTCTGTTACAAGAAAAAGTGCAGTGTGTTAAGTAAAAGTAAGTATGATCAGGAAAATATACTTTAGGTATTAAAAATAAAAGTACCCAATACAGAAAATTCTTTAAAAAACAAAAACACGCCACATCCTTACAATTATTAGTAAAAAAGAATTTAAAAAATAAAATAAAATAATTTAAAAAACAAAACAAAACAAAACAAAACAAAACAAAACAAAACAAAACAAAACAAAACAAAACAGGAAAAACACCCCGAACCCTTCAATATTGTTAAATTAACAACCAAAAACTCAAAATTATATGAGACAAAACAACAAAAAATTAAATAACTAAAAAATAAAATAAAGCACCGCCCAATAAACTCAAAATTATTATTATACAAAAAGAAAGAAAACCCCTTCCCACAAATCATTAAAAAATAGAAAACTCAAAATTATTATGAAAATATACAAAATACCCCCAAACTTCATTTATCAAAAGACAAGCAATATATATATCTATATGTTATATAGATATATATATCTATATATATAGATATATATAAAAAAAAGCAATTGCTCCCCCCCAAAAAAAAACCTAATCTGTTTTTAAAAAAATAACTGATTAATTTACTGTCAATTGATTGATTATTTAACTAATTGTGGCAGATGCACTTGTATATAATGTAAGCATTATCTCTTTTAAGTTTACTTTTTGGGGCATTTCCCTTTATTTATAGGCAGTGTGAGAGAGACAGGAAAGGCGGGAGAGAGAGGGGGGAATGACACGAAGCACAGGGCCACAGTCCAGACTTGAACCCGGGTCGCTGTAGAAGGCTTTGGCACATGGGGCGCACATTTTACCCAGAGAGCTAGAGGTCGCCCCAGCATTATCTTTTTTAAATTCTACCCATGCTTTGATGCAAAAGTCTTATTTTGCAAAGTAACTAAAGCATTCAGATAAATGTAGTGAAACATAAAGTAAACTATTTCATTTTGAAATGTAGTTGGGTAAAAGTATTAAGTGGCATGAAAAGAAAATACTCAACTAAAGTACAAGTATCTCAGATTTGTACTCGATTACAGTACTTGAGTAGACTAACTTTGTTACATTCCACTGCTGGTTTTTACACACTCTGGGTGGCTTCTGGGTAAGGTGGAGAAAACTGGTACAAGCTGCCATCTTTAATCACCAAATACGCACGCTAGAAACTAGACGAGTGTGCATCCCTACACAAACACACACACACACACACACACACATACAGTTTCCATCTTTTGTGGTTTCTGCAGCCAAGTTGTTGTTTCCTTTCTGATGCTTTTATCTCCCGCCTTTGTACCGCAGTCCCTTAATGAAGGGCAGTATGTAAGGAAGAGGGAGTTCACACAGACGCACTGTTCTGCAGCTCAGAGGAACATCAAAGACAAACCATTGATTCTTCTTATCCGTGTTCCCATGAGGGTGCAGAACAAGGTATAAGCACCTCTAAATGAAAGACAGGATTCAGTGTTAAATATAATGAAACGAGTCAATCAACCAGCTGCCAAAAGTGAATCTCATCTCTAATTAAAATCCTGATATCAGGAGACGTCTTGCTGAGTGCACAAGGAGGGGACCAGCAGGGCCTGTGTTGAACACATGGCTCCCCCCCTCACCACCACCACCTCCACGCTCATTACATTCATCGGGGGAGCTAATGAGAGAGCAGGCTGGGTCCGACCGCAGTCTGCAGTTTAACGTCTAAACACATGGCATCTCCATCCACATCGCCCACGGTGTCGGGCTCAAATCTGCCCACCACATGTGTAATTAACTGCTTTCTGGCATCTAGCTGCTCTCATTCTTTCACTATCAGATCACAGACTGCTCTGTAGGCTGCGCAAATGTGTTAGCGTTTTAGAGCAAAGTGTTGCTCGTTTTCCACCTGAAGCCCATGATATACACATCTACACAGTGTGTGATATTAAGGGAGACAGATGCATGTGTGGGACGGACGCTTAAACCAGAATGACAAGGAGATGATATTAGATCTCCGTTGCTTTAAAAAAAAGTGCACTGAAAATATGCACTGACAGTGTTCCATGTAAACAGGTTCTGTCTCCCAGGCGCCTTGACATAAGAGACAGACAGAGAGGTGTGTGATGTTTGTTCCTGTTTAATGCAGCAGTTCTGCCAAGCTTCCCTAAAGCCTCAGCCTACTGCCAGACTTTTATGTGGGATAGGGTAACCAGGGGAAGCTTTCATAGCTCCCTACCAGGTGACATCAGACATCCCCCAGCAGTCTCTCTCTTTCTGCCTGCCTACCACCCATCCTCCCGCTGGAAAACACTGCACATCTTTGTTCTCACATCCCCCCTCTTCTATAGCTCACCCCCTAAATATAAGCATTTCTTTTAGTCCATTCTTCATATGATGCACAAGTGATTTTGAAAATCATCCTCAAATACAGTGGAGGCTAACATGAAGATTGTTTACACAGTTCCTCTGGCCTCGGGGTATGAAATATGGCAACATGATCAGATGTCTGGATGCGTATCCAAGTACAAACATATGCTGGGAAAAAAAAAAAACACAAACACAGGATACTCTCTGGATGCCTCCTCGTATCATTTTGAAGTTTTCCTGAAATAGTTCAGATAGCTTATTTTTTTATATAAAAGAGTAATCAGTTTAAAAACAACTTTTGCAGTACAGTAGGCGCTGAAATTTCTCATGTAATTCTGTGTTTGCGTCTCTTCTTTTCTCCTGTGCGGTTTCTTGTCCGAACCAGACCAACAGCTATTTCCTTAATCTGATGCAAAGAGTGTCTTGGGAGACAAACACAGAGTGGCTAACAGTGGGAGTTCTCCAGGATGTACACAGTTTCAAGAAACACAAAGTCACCTGGAACTGACACTTCGGAGGGCGCCACAGGAAAGCCTTGACAACCACCAGCCGACCAGCATTCCTGCTCCCACTGGCCATTAATTGGGGATGATTGTGGGGTTTCCCAATGATGGAAATAGGGATTGAGTAGAACCAATATGAAGAAAGGAACGCTGGTTCGTAAACAAACTGCGTACTCTTTGCCGCAGAATGAAACTGGAGAGGGAGTGGGGCCATTGAGAAATAAAAGCCCTCCATTCCAGAAGAAACCAACCTGGCCTTGACTCAAAACCAGATGTGAGCGGTTACACTGAAGAGAGGCAGAGTGAAAGAGATGAGGGGAAGGGGGGGCTGAAAATATGGGAAGCTAAAGAGCGAAGGCCAGTTGCACAACTCCTGCCTCTTCTCTTGCAAGATAGTAAAAGAACAATATGTAGGTCTCCTGACGGCTAAACAGAAAGCTCTCTCTCCCTCATCAGGGTTCAGTTTTCAGTCCAAATCGGGGTAATTATGGTGCTCAGAGTCAACAGAGCAGATTGGCTTCAGCTAGTATTGAGTAGCAATATTAAAACAAACAGCAGATACAGTGAGCCTGCCTAATAATGACCACCACAATATAAACACTAGCTAAAAGGCAGTTTTAATGATTCAGTTTCTAATGGAGCGTTTCCACTAGCAGGTCGGTTCAGTTTAGTTCAGTTTGGTAGGCATTTTGTAGTGTTTCCATTGTGAAAAGTTGTAGATGGTACCTTAAGTACTTCTACAGGATTCCTACATAGAGATGGCAATTTCAACACTAAAGATCAAACTGTTTCAAAACGTTTTTTCACTTCCGGCTCCAGCACGTAGCTCGAGACGGATTTCGAAGCATCCCGTGATCGGTACCAAACCCAGACAGATTAAGTCTCTGTTAATGAATGAAACCGTTAAAATGTTCTCTAAACTAACTGTAACATAGCACAAGACTATTAGGTCAATTAGGTCACACAGCTAATAATGATATGAAATAGTCACCATATCCTACAAGAACTAAATCAACAGCAGTTTGATTTGATTTGCATGAAACCTGTTAAGGTAGGCTTTTGGGCTGGGGAAAAAGGGGAGCTTACAACAAAAACAATGATAAATGGGTGCAATGCAAGCTTCTACCAGCAGATGCCAATGTAGAGTGAACAGGTTTTGAAACATTTTAAAACATTTCAAAGCACTGGTTTAAAAGTATTGAAACATTTCAAAGCTTCAAATTTTCCATCTCTATTCCTAGGAAATTTAAGTTTATTTAAATTTAAGACTAAAGACTTTTTAAGACTTTCTATTGCTTTTCAGAATGACGTTTTAGACCGATTTTACAATAACCAAAACTAAAGGATAAATTCATACAAATGTTCATGTTACCATCTATTTTGAGATTTTACAATGCAACATCAGTTACAACAGTTTATAAAATCCTACTTCTCATGTCCCAATATGTTTTAAACTTTTGAAAGATTGATTTAAGACATTTTTATGACAATTAAGGCCTTATCTTTAGGCTAATGAATACAATGCTGCCTCTGGGATAACTAGTATACAGATCAGGTACCAAAAGGTGGAGCTAGAAATGCTGCAGTTTGTTGATTGGTCAGTAGGGAATTAACACTCTGTGCTCAGGGCTGAGCTGTGGCTGGTTTAACCACTGTTCATACCGTGACAAGTTTTACATACATTAGATAACTAATTATAAAATGAAAGGATGTTTCGCAGCCTCTACCAGAAGATGATTGAGAAAAAAAATATATCATATAATTCCCTGGGCCGACTGCTTTGACCACTCCACTTGTTTTCTTGTCTCTCTTGGATAACGTACACTTTTAGTATTAAGTGAATCTTCAAGCTTTTAAAAAAGTACCTCACGCAAGCCCGTAGCCCTGTTCTGTGGACGATAAACAGGGTAAAGACTCCACTCTGTATCACCGGTGAACAAGTGAAATACAGCAAGTGCCACTGGATGGAGCAGCCAGTAACAACAACAATACTGACCATATGTAAGAGTACTGTCTGCAGTGGAAACAGATCTAGGGTCTAGGTACCTGTTCGTAGGTGTTACTTTTAATTCCATTGGTACAATACTGAAACCCCTTGATGGAAACACAGCTTAATGTTGTTACCACGACTGAGCCAAGGACTCACAATAACGGTTTGGAGCATTTTCAAGATGAGCCTCAACTTTAACTTTTCAATCCCTGCCATTACTCAATAGCTAAAATGTGACTCTGTCTACTAATTACGGTATGTATGTGCCCTGACATGTCTTTCTATGAATGGAAATTAGATCAGAGCAAATGCCATCCTGTCATCTGGACCGACCCCATGTGGCCAAGATGGCCCAGATATGGCCCTTTCAGGGTAGTGGGACTCTCTCTGAGGTCAAACAGGAGGCAAAACCTCTCCCTTGGCAGGACATGAATCACTGGGGCGAAGCCTCTTCGGTCCTAGTATAACAACAGCTGTGGGGAGAGATGAGCATGCTTGCCTGTCTATGTCAGAGCAGCACGTAAACCACTGAAAGTCACCCGCTCGCCTTCAATCAGGAGAGACTATCTCCTAAAGTCTGCACGCCCCTCTTCACCCCTCTCAATGATCTTTCTCTCACTTTGATTATGACCTGCTGGATGGCATAAACAAAGATTAGCATCACTGGCTGACCACCCTGCATCTGTCACCGGTGCTGTAATCAGCTTGCCTTCATTAAAGTGGGCTTTGATAGGAGTCTGATGTAATGGAGTGCCCTCCTCTCAGCTGTCACAAAGGCAGCTACTGTAGGGACTTAGAAACCATGTGCTTCATACCAGTGACTGGAATCACACTCATGAATCTGGGTTAGGCAAATGTATTGAATTATAGAGGTAGTAGATCATAATACTGTTCATGTATTTGATCAGTTGCTGCAAAAGAGTTTTACAGAAAGACAAAAAAGCAAAGTTTAAAATGTGGTGACACACACACGTGCGACACATGGAACACGCTGCTTTAATTCTGAGGTAACAGGGCTTCGTGGTAACGCAAAAGCCTCTGTGTGGACTTCTATATGGCCATTGCCATGTGTTATACGGACTCAAACATTCAATGATCTACTCAAGCGAAAGTTTGGTGAAAGGGGTTCTTTTGAGAGTCATAAAATTATTTTGTTTAGGGATTTTAACGGGTAAAAATATAAAAATGTCAAGTCTTTAGAGGTTCATGCCTCCAGTCTACATGTCTTGTGATAAGGCATACTACTTCTATGTATATAGCATCTTGAAGGTCCAGTATACAGATTTTAGGACCCTGCCTGCCCCTCTCTGGAGTCCCTGCTTCTCCCACAAGCTCCCTGCCGTAAGTGTTTCTGAAACTTACATGATACATTCACCTGCCAGTGTGCTCCACATTCACAATTTCCCCTCTCGAACTCTGTACTATCACCTGTGGACGTGAGCTCACCCAGTCTGTCTACAAACCAGATTTTACTCAGCTTTGCTCCATTCAACCTGCCAAAACATTAAATTAAGGTCATTACTAACTACTCGCCTGCTCTGTTGTGCTGCAATCGGGTCCTACCACACTGCGTTACAGCTGTCCATTTTACATAGACGCTGATTTTGCACTGTTATTACCTCCGTTGCCAGCTTAACCACCTTAGCACCTTGAATGGACAGTGTAAAACGGGCTACTAGCTCTAGAAAGGGCCATTAGCATTTCCATATTGGCCACTGTAGTCCTCTCATATCCTTAGCACACAGGATAAATTTCAATTTGTTGCAGCGTATAACCTCACCGCTCGATGCCACTTAATTCTGCACACAACACCTCTAACTTACTATGTTAAAAATGTTTAGTCTTTAACATGTCAGAGTAATGCCTGTCATAATTTCCCGAAGCCAAGGTGGTGTCTCTGCATATTAAAATTCTTTGTTTAACCAACAATACAAAACCTGGAAAATATTTTAGTGAATATGCTAAATAAACTATTTAATTGTTTGAAACCTGGACTGACATGAGTTTCTTTCAAAAATATGGGGAAAAGGGCAAGACCAACTTGGCAAGAAATAACCCACAAATTGTACGAAATTAGTGATCAAGAAAATTACTTTAAAAACTAGTTTTAATAAAGAAGGGAGGATTTCAATTAAATGTTCCCCAAAAATGGGGGAAAATGTTTGCGTTTTTTCAGCACTTTTTTTCCAGGTTATCTTCTTGTTTGTGTTTTGTCTTTTACTTCTTTTTGGACTCGTTTTTGGGTAATCTGGGTAAAAATTTTTTTGCAAATTTTCAAACCATGTCTTAAGTTGTTCATTGCTCTCTCCAAATGTTTCTGAAAGAAATCAAACACTTTTTTGCTCAGGTTTCAAATGGTTAAACAACTATTCCCACCAACCTATTTATCAATGTATTAATCATTTCAGCTTTAAAATTAACTATATAAGTCAGCACCAGGCATAAAAACTGCATAGAAACTAGACAGGACATTAAGAGTCAGGATTTCAAACACACACACACACACCCTGACAAACAAGAAAGAAGCGAGTGCACAAGGCGCCGGCATATCAAAGCCAATGTGGGACAGGCGGTTAGACTCAAACAGGATGTTCCTCTGTTTCTGGCCTCCATGTGAAATTCTGTAAGCTCCCGCGCAGGCCCCTGGCTCTTAAGCCTGGCCAATGGGGAGTGCGCCCAGGCCGATAAAGCTGAGGGGATTTGTTCCACATTCCTTAGGCCCTTTAAACAACACAGTGGATCTGAGAATGCCAGGTTGTGGGCGAGGTGGCTGCAACGCCAATCCCATTATGGTCCAAAGCAACTCCACCAGGTACTCTCCACAAGTGTTCAGCTGAGCTGTATTCAAAACTGATCAGCTAAAATGATCTCGTGTCGCCAGTGGCTTGGTATAACTATTCAAACTGGCTGTCTGTCAGTTACAGTCAACAATGCATTTGTAAGCCCCTCTCCACTTTGTCTGCTCTGCGAGGAAAAATCCATGTCAACACAATCACTCTCACCTGTAAGGGTGCTTTTTGTGTACTGTAGCCAGTGTCAGGTTTCCAACTGTCTGTCAAGTATTGAGATGTCAGTTATAATTGCTCTCACCTGTGAGATAACCACCGACACCGCTGTTTTCACTGCTCGTGTTGTTAAGCTGAAAGGGATTTGAGTCACAGCTTTGAAAACCAGGCCTGGCAGTTCATAGGGGCGAGGCTCTGTGGTTGGAGGCTGGTGGAACTACAGGCGTTACAGTGCTCCTGTGGGTGACTGAGAAATGTAAACAAACCATGTTGGGGAAGGACAGCTGCGCGGCAGTGTGGAAGAGCTGCAACACTGGCCAAGCTTTACATGTAGAGTAGTTCCCCAAATTTTTGTCCGATGTACCCCGACATCAGATGAGTTCAAGGACCTTTTAGCATGGTCCAAATCGGTTCTTATGAATGGATTATAAACTCGATGTCAGATGGAGATTATAGCAGATTTTTTTTTTTTTTTTTTAGAAAATTTAATTTGTCATTGTGTTGATTGCTTTGTCAAGTTTGGACTTGCACTAATAATGGCAGAGGCTACACCATGTGTCAGTCATGCTTAACCCTTTAATATCTGAATCAACATCAGCTTCCTTATGCTGTGATCAGACCACTTTCACAATTTTAATCTCTGAAATCTGAGAAAATTGGTTTCTTTTTTTAAAAATGTAATAACTTGCTCAGGTTGATGGGGAGTTTAAACATTAAATTCACTAAAGATCAGAGCCACACCAATTTTTAATCATATTACTTGACAAACTACAAATTTTATTTTGAGTTAGTGGAGTTTATTTTAATTGAGCTTACCACATAACTTGGAAAATGCGTACCCAATGGGAATCACCAAAGAACACACTTGAATGATGCTCTCTCTCTGATCCACAATGACTTTTTGGCTGCTCACTTAAATCTGATGTGCTCCTCCTGCTGTTAAGAGCTTGTGGGTTGGTGGGTGAACTGCATGCTGGTTTCCTGAACATGTCCCCCAGCAGGATAAGAACAGGTTCAGGGTCAAAACCAGTGCTCTACCGTCCACTAGTTACTGCTCCCTATGGGTAACTTACACAGAGAGGTGCGGATCCATATGACTGACCACGATAAGAGGAGCTTTTGCAGCCATGACCAATCAGCCGGTAATGTAGTATGAAGTCTCAACACGTCCATCTGTGAGGCATACTGGGCAAACACAGCCAGGTGGCTGTTGTACAGTACTATTATTATTGCATTCATCCCTCAGGGAGAAACAGTCTCGCTGGTCACAGACCGCCAAAATACAGAGTTAAGTGCAGTAGGATGCAACAAATAACCAAGGTAGAACGGCAAGTACACAGGCAGAGCTCCTAATAACTCATCTGCTATAGCCTAACTATTCTCAATGACACTTGCCAAACCTCAGGTCCCAGGAGACGCCGCTTGTTTGCATAATTGGTAGTGTTCCTCCTTACTGTGAAATATTTAAAGCTCTGGGCGAAACATGTCTTGGCTTTGCAGATTGCTGCCCAGTTTTTGACTTTAAATATTGTGAATCTGACAGAAAAAAAGAGCTGCTAAATATACAAATTAGCTGCACCTCTTTTATCTCCGGTCTCTGTGTTGTTGTGTAACTCTCTGACTGTCTCCTGCAGCCGGTCAGGATTGCCAGTCTCAAAGACCACGAGAATTCTTGACACTGCATGAACAGGCTTAATTCCAAGCTGTGAAGTTCCTCACAGTCCTGGAACTGGACAGCGGGTCATCCCAGGGTCAACACCAAGTGTTTTCCTGAGGATTCCTAAAAATACACTCCTGCTGGGCTCAGGAAGCAGAGGAGACTCCACGATATTCAGACGATGTGAAGGAAGCCTGGACATGTAAAATGGACCGCTGCCAAAGGGCCACTGGCTGTAATGCTTTGGCATATGAAATGCAACTTCCCATGAAAAAAGGGACAAAGTTGAAAGCTGAAGATGAACAGACGGGGGGAAAAAAGAAAGAAGCACATGGGCCAATTACTGGTGCACCAAAATCATGCAAAGCTCATTCATATTTCTGTTGAATTATTCTCAAAGAAAATTACTGGTCGAAAAAAATAAAAAAGGATATGAGGGAATGTGAATGATGAATTACTTTTGAAAATGTAGCTACAAGACAAGAATTTTAAAGCCACATGGTGCAAACCATGAATTATAATTTTTATTTGTGACACATCACAGACACGGAAATATGCCGAGCAGAGATTTTGAGGCCACAGTCGGCGAGACTGCAACATCTGTGCTTCTTCCTTTTGGACTGAAGCTGCCATGTGTGCACTTTAGTGACCTCACAGACTAGCTGTGTGTGTCTGAAACACTGTTCCCCAGTGTGAAATTCTGGAACGTAATTCATCCATGGCACAAGCAGAGATCAAAAGGCTATGGTGCAGAGGGCAGCTCAGCAGAGCGCACAGAGAGCTGCTGCTTTCACAGCCATAATTACTGGAAACCAGGGCCGTTAGGCAATATGAAAGAGCACTTAAACATGAGCTGAGTTAGCTTAGCTTAGCTGCTTGTGTAGTCTTATCTTATCTCAGGTATAAAGCTACAAGTCTGATAGAGTCTTGTGCTCTATCACACAGCAAGTCTGGAGGCAGCCCACTTAAAAGCACTAAGTGTGACACTTAAGGTTTGATAAAAGCACTTGGAAGACGTTTTATGGTTCAAAAAGCTGAAGAGGCTGATGTGCAATAACACCTTTAAAGCTATAAAATAATCAGGTGCTGCCCGGATAGAGTGGTGCTCAAAGCTGAGCACATGACACTGGGGGTAAAAGTTCAGATATTCTGATACACTGGCATTCTTGAAGTGATAGGATCAGTCAGCCCCGATCAACATGAAGACGAAGGTGCTGTTATAGAGAGCTGCTATATCTGAGATCTTTGCTGTCTTCATTTATATGCAAATCTACTGCTTACTGTTAATGTTTGTACCACAAACTTTCAAAAGCAGATTTTCTATGAGCAAAAGATACTTTTTTCATCTTGTTAACACTGTTTTTAACACAATGTACTACGCTGTGTGCTTTTTTTTCAATGCTACAAGCTTCAAAAGTCACTCAGCAGCGATATCATGAAATGAAATCCTGATTTAGAAGAGAACGTTTTCTTAGTGAAGCACCTCCTACAAGCAGATGGTGTCTCTGAAAGGCTCTCAGTGAGGGGGGCAGGCATCTCAAGGAAAACTGCTGTTTATTTGAAATGAGCCTTTAGGTAAACAAGTTACATGGCACACACAGGGCCAGATCAGCTTTTGAAGTGGACGAGGCTCAGGAAAGAAATGGGTGGGGGAAGAACAGAAGGCTGCCTTCAGAGGAAATGAGAACAGTGGGCTCTTTCAGCACCATTTCATCCTCTCCCTCCCTTTTTGTCACATATAGTAACAGCACAAAAGGTGCTTCAGTATATAAATACACCAATGCAGAAAGTTAGAACTGCTGTTTTGTTTTTATCATTTTCCCCCGAACAATCATTCCTTTCCGAATTAAATTCCCCCTGAAAACTTACCACCCATGACAAAAATAAACCACTTCCTTTCAGTGGAGACCCATTTAGGGTTTCGATAACGGGGAACAGGTTTGTGTAACAAAAGCGAGTTTGCAGCCATTCCCCATCGGAGAGGAATGTGATGTGCAGAAGGACGGGCCAGGCCTGTGCTGTCTGTAGAGCCTGGATCCAAGCTTTGAAGCTGTTAGTGTGTTTCAACAGCTAACCACTTTCAGATGGAACTGTGGCGTTTTATGAGCTGAGTAATAGCGATACCTACATATGTGCAGGCTTGGGGTCCCAAAGAGGGGGAGGCTCAGCTCAGAGCAGAGGAGAAAGATGCCTAACTCCTCAGGGGGCTGGGTTTGGGTGTGTTTGATAAATCTTGTACTGTGGCATTCTGTATATGAAACTGGAGGACAGGAAGATGGATGTTATGTAAAGTGTGTTCACCTATGAGCACACTTCTGCTATAAAGTACACATTTTTTCCTCCGATGTTCTTGAAATGAACCTAAGGTATTGACTCCTTGTTTGGAAAAAACACTCGGACTCATGGCAATGCTCCCAAATCTCACGAGGGACACCTGGAGTGAAAATTATAAGGCTAACTACCTTGCAGAATGCTTGAGCTACAACCAGGCCCAAAACATTTTTTTCCTTGCCCAATAGTTTTTTCTTGCCTCACTTGTGCCCAGTGTTTTTCAAACATAAAAGACTCGAGCTCTATTCAAACATAATTTCAGCATCCCACATGATGTGTTCAAGGACCGCTGGAAATTATGGAAAATCTAACAATAATTTCTGTTTTTACAGCTTCTGGCTGTAATAAATAGTGTTATTATGGCAATTTTTAAAGTAAACATGTCTTTCAAAAATTTAAGAGAAAAAAACTGCCCCAAATTTAAAAGAAAATAAAAATCACCAACAGCAATTTAAGGGAAAAATGTAGAAAAAGGTTTTCTGTAAAAAATTGCCAAAATTACACAAATAAAAAAATCTCCATTAAAAAAAACATGCAATCTTAACACCTTTTCTTTAAAAAAGGAAGAATCGCACATTTATTAAAAATAAAATGCCATAAATTAAAAAGAAAAAAATAAAATTGTCAACAATCTTTGTTTCCTATAAAAATCATAAAAAAATAAATAAGAAAGGCCAACACTTTTTTTTTTTTTAAAAAAGAGCACCTTTTGGAAAATTGCAGTGAAATAAAAACAAAATACAGCCATTTAAGGTTGTATGCCCTTCTCCTAAAGCCAAGGGACTTAAAAGTTTTTTAACCTTCTTCAACCCTCGTGGGCATACACGAATGGAGAGATGGTACGTAGAGAGAAAGCAAAATACTTTCGAGATGAACTCACTTGAAAAAACAACCAAAACATTGTCACATGTCGACACATATTAAAGCTACGTTATGTTGTCAGCTACAGAAAATAAATTCATCATTATGTTATATCAATGTAATTTAATTTATTACACACAATGAATATCCAGGTTTTTTTCAGGATTGACTTTTCCAGGCCTGGAAAACTTGATTATAAAATTCCATAATTTTTCCAGGTTTTCCATGACCATGGGAAACCTGTACAACTATATGTAAGGAATACTTAAAACAGCACATCATCACAGCAATGAACAACAATGCCAGCATCTCTAAGTGCCCTCTGTCGACTAAGCTTTTTTTTTTTAAGCATACAGGAAGCCAGTGTTTGTGGTGTGTGGTGTTTCACTCTCCAGCCTCAAACCTAGCAGGGCGTCAAGTTCAGGAATGTGGAGCAAGAACAAAGTTCCGAAGCATTCAGGGGTGACTGAAGGCTCTTCACGCAAAAATAACAACACAGAAACTGAATGTAAAGGGCCAAAAGGAGATGCAGGTAACATCACAACACTAGGAGTGTTGATGAAAGCGAATAAATTTTACACACATTTTAGAGATTTCTTTCTACATATAGCAAAATTTTGGTTCTTTAGTGTAGATTGAGGTGCTGTATAGCACCGCTGCCACACAAAAAAACTTTTAAGCTTCTGTTTGGATCTTTAGAGCTTCTCTACTGGTTCTTTTCCCCGTAAACTAAACTAAGATGAAGAAGCTGTACAGAATCTTTTAAGCCCGTGTATTGTTCTTTTAAGTGATTTGTCAGCTTTGTTCAGTTTTGTTTACTAGGAAAATAAAACACAATATTAAAATAGCCTACAAAAAGAGAATGGCCTAAAACAGTCTTGCCCCCATCTGCATGGGAATATTCCAGGTTTGAAAAGGTGTGATATTCTCAATAGGCAAGGCAAGGCAAATTTATTTGTATAGCACATTTCAGACCCAAAGGCAACCTAAAGTGCTTTACAGATTAGTCAAGTCAAAATCCATTGTAGCCCAATCACAAAGCATGGCCCAAAGGGCTGTACAAATAGTAATTTAAATATCCCTCTGCCCTTGGACCCTCACAGCAGATAAGGAAAAATGGTAAAATCACTCATGTTATAAAGTAAAACTGCCATTTAGAATGATTTTGATTACTCCATGGTATATCAGTTAATATGATATCCAATGATTCTTTATGGCACTATTTGACCAAGGTGCTGTGTAGCGCCTTTATAAGATGGGTAGGCCAATGTATAAGTGTGGTTCCCACATAAAAACATCAACGGGATTTTTCCACTGGATTTTGGAATATAACAGAAACTAAGCTCTGTAGCAAACAAATGTTTATGATACTTACACGTTTTGTTCAGCAAAATAATCTTGACATGTGAACGCCACTTTTATGATTATTGAAGCCTTGATGTGATCACCTGAGGTAAAAGCAAATGTTAAGCTATATATGAACTACAGCACGGTTGGACAACTTCAACATCGCCACCACAATGAGGCTATAAAGCCGTGTTCACCGTGATGATGCTCTGTAGTCTCATGTAGACATTTGTTAGCAACCAGCTATTTTTAAGACACAAAAAAGCTTCATAATTCATGAGGGAGATAATTACTGACAGATCTTGTGTCAAAAAACAAGAGTCTCTTAAGTTTGTGTTAACCAGAGACCTTATTTCAGGAATAAAAAAACAAAAAAAAAAAAACATTAAAAAACCCATTGTCTTCAAGATGAGGGGATTCATTTCTGCATTTTAGGACTCATTCCTGGAGCACTCATGATTACGGGCCAAAAAACTACTTTTGGGTACTGTTTTGTTTAGAGTTAATGTATTTGTTTTCTTCTCACACAAACAACTAAAGTATAGGTATTCATGGCAAAGATTTGTGTTCTAAGCCATTCATGCCTATGAGCGTACTGTGCTGCACACTATTTGTTTTCCTCCTGAGCTTGCATTGTGGAATATATGTCAGGTCAGCATCTGACCTTAGTGGAGACAATCTCAAGTTTCCTCTGGCTGAATTTGTAGGATAACAAACTCGTGTCCAAAAGAGGAATCCCCTGTCCCCTTTCAACAAACAAGCAAAACCTCTCCCTCCCTTTCAATCTGCAAATATTTAAAGCAACTAAATATTGAGCAAACAGATCTGCAACGCCTCTTCTGATAATGTATAGGCTGCACGTTGAAGCTTTCTGTGTCCTTACTGAGCTGAAGATTTAATTTAAACAATGTAATCAATTAACAATGGCTATAATGACAGCATATAATAACACCACCAACAACCATAACTGAAAAAATATGATATTCCCCTGGCTGCTCTAAGGCTTGCAAAATGAAGTCCACTTGGAAAAGAGCAAAAGCTTTCTAAGCGGGAACAGGGGTTTATGTGGAAACATACCTTACACACTAAAATGTAATAACCTTTGAGTCTCCCGGTGTTTTACTTGGCTGGGAGAAGTATAAGATCAAACACAGACTTGGATCCAGCAGCCTTTGCCAAAAATGTCAGCGCTAAGCACTGGGCTCCAGCTTCAGGTATTTTCTTTCCCCTGGCAGAGAGTGAGAGCAAAGACACAGACCAGTGTTAACCCTAGGCGGGGCTGCCCCAAACAGCCACCAGCGCACTAACCATGAAGGGGAAGCGAGGTCTCTGTGCTGTCATCACTGACCACGCACGTCTAGGTCATGTCGTGTCACTGAAAACCCGCAATGGGCTCCACTTGGGAAGTTGAGGTATTCACATATAATTGCCTGCTCGACGACTTGCTGCAATCTGGTCCTGTAAAGCTACACTGATCTCTCTGAAGTACTCAATCAGATATCTCATAAATATCATGAAAGGCAGTGACAAGAAGCGACTTCAAAGCCACGATGATGGGACTGAGCTCGCTCTAAAGGCGACAGAGCTTCATTCCATATGTCTGCAGATAAGAGCTCCACTAATGAAGGAAGCGACTGTCATTTCTCATGTCTAAATATATACTATTCTCTTTTAAGCCATAGGAAAAATTAACATAATATTTATGCATCATATATACACCATATGGATAAAATGCTGATGTGTGTTATATTTATTTTAGCTATTTCTATAAAAACCCTTGGCAAAAAATAGGCATTTATATGCTATTTTACAGGCTTATATTATTGACTGCTACCACTCTGTACAGTAAACATGATGCTGTAGCCAGGAGACAGTTAGCTTAGCGTAGCACAAAGACTTGAAACAAGGAGAGAGGGCTAACCTGACTCAAAAAAATCTGTGTACAAACACCTCTTAAGTGCACCAATTAACACATCTCTTTTTTCAGGGACTATTTCTTTGGACGGAAGCAGTGCCTTCCTACACAAACAAGATCTAATGTGTTAATTAATGACCTTCACATGGTGGAGCGTGTTGTTTCCTGTACTGGTGACACATGAAATTCGATCGAGGAAGTCCAGTTTAAATAGCAGGTAATCTTATATGCCAACACTGCAGACTGTATAAATGATGGACGTAGCTATCTTGACATCACTTACTGGTTCATGGTTTGTCATTTTAAAGTCTGAAGTTCAACATTTGGGCCATAGCCATCTTGTTTTTTTGGAGTCAGAATTGGCCATAGTTGAAAAGAGAGGTTGGAGCTGTGGAGCGAGGGGTGGATCTGACCATCGGCCTCTGATCTGAGTCACCCACTGCTGCAATGCCTGGTAGAAAGCCTGTCACTCATGTGGACCCCTCTGAGATTTGCGCAACGGGTGAGTTATTAAAAAATTAACCTCCTGTACTGGTGTCATGAATGTTATCATTAGCCACAGAAACCAAAACCGTGTTTTGTATCAGGCTGTAAACATGCATATTTCTGCTGTAAAGTTGGGCATTTTAACACGGGTGTCAATAGGTATTTACTCTGTTTTAAAGCCAGCCTCAAGTGGCCATTAGAGAAACTGCAGTTACGGCACTTCCGCACTGGCTTCATTTTTCAGCCTTGGAGGTTACCAAGGCCATAACACCACACAATGGTTTATAATACTCTAATGGAGGTTTTACACATCTGGCAGCAACTATATTATGATTTGACAATTGCAAGCTTAACGGTGGAAATACATTGTCCGAAGCAAGAAAACAGGAATGTAATCTTGCATGTATTAAGCTGGTCTATGCAGGGTTTGCCACACTATTGTGCATTGCATCAAACGTTAAGCCAAGTTTGACATTTTTGCCAGACAACCCTTTTTTTTTTTTGCTGGGGCCCATTGTTTTGGCAACACAACCAGACTAGATCCATTCAAATGAATGAAAGAGTTGTGTTTTTCAGACTGTCAATCTGAATATGTTCTTAAGATGCTTTCAGACGGTGGCAACCACTCACTGTCTGAAAGCACTTCTAGTACTCATAGGAAGTTTGTAGATTTTGAAGGTTTTTGGACAGAGTCAGGCTAGTTGTTCCAATATGCTAAGCCACTGGCTGGAGCACCATATTTGTCTGTAATGATGTGATAGTTGTATCGATCTTCAAATCTAATCTACTTCTCAGCATGTGGCGTAAATAAAATTAACACCTGGATAAAATGGGTAACAGGGCTAAAGACTTAAGGATCTCTGCATGGCAATTTGGAGCTTTCACATCAGGGACCTGGGCCCAAATCTGAGAGCACATGACCCCAGTATCCAGTTGTTGATTAGTGTGAACACTCCTTATATTTCCCCGGCACAGTAAGACGATCAGTGCCCAAGACAATGACACGCATTGATACGCATCAGGTGTGAACACCAACTATTCCACTACAAGTGTTTAACTGGTTAACTGGCCGACACTAGATATAAAAAAATCCAGATTGTGTTATATTAAATTGCTGTGAGCTGTAAATTCCACTCTTTGAAGCAGAGGAGAGAAAATAAAGTTATCTTGGAGCCTTGCAATGCAGAGTGTCTCTTCCTCTGTGCCGCTGCATCACGTCCACTGCAGCCTCTACCAAAGAGTAGTGTAACAGTCAAGAGCACTCACTCTGCAGGAAAGTCTGGGGACCACAATGTCAAATGAATCTATCTCAGTCAACTGAGGGTTCTCCAACTGAAGATTCAAATCTCTGACATTAAGGTGCTGCCCTAGGTAAAATGCACCACTAAAACACAATAGAAGCCAAAATGTTATGATACTTAAGGTGGCCCAGGGATTTACCCTAATCAGGGTGAAAATTTAGTTTGGACCCACAAATCAAAGGTGTTGGAGGGTTACGAGGGACCCACAGCTAAATTTTTCCCAGACGCCTCCTGGTAGATAAATTCAGCCCTGGTTTGTGCTAAAGGATTGTGAACCAATGTGTGATGACTCAGATTCCTCCTGATGGCCAGAGAGAGAAGCCTTCCTCCCTTCATGAGTGCAGGTCACAGGGGAATTAGGGTGAAAGTGAGCAAACTGCTTCAAAGTACTTCAGGCCGTATAAATATCCTCAGAAAAATAAACATTTAATCTGCCTGCAGTGTTTCTAATGTCTTTCTCCATTAGGCACAGGCCACACAAACCACACTCTGCCTCTCACTCAGTCATTCCCTCACAAACACACTGACAGAGAGCGGGAGAGGGACTCGACCTCTGACTCACAGGTGAAGCCATGTGGTGATGCGCACTTAATGAAAGAGTGCCTCAAACAAGCATCTCGCACTTGTGACGAGTGTTGGAGCCAGCCAGGTGATGATGTTTACACTGACAGAGAGATGAGTGTTTGTTCTGGACAAATGGCAACCAACACAGAAAGAGAGAGGGAGCGGCGTGATTTGGTAAGGTGAGATCAATGGTCAGCTCCTGCCTCCCCCAAACAATGCAGAGGACGAAGCGGATGAGGCTCTCCATTACTCCCCTTCCCCCACTACTTTTAAAATCCCTCAAATATCTCCCCCATGAAAAAAACACCTTTAAACCCCCCCAATTCCTCCTTCTCCTCCTCCTCCGCTTTTCCTCTTCTCCACCACCCTCTTCCACCCCCATCCCACCACAGCCCCTCTCCCTGCTCCAGGATTTTGCTGTACAAACCAGGAACAGATGTCTGCCGGGGCCGTGCTGAAAGACCCCGCTGTTCTGGATGCCAGCCACATGCTTTTCATTCAGAGATGAAGGCTCACAGCTAGCCTTCTTGTGAAGCCAATTTCCAAAAAAAAAGAAGGGGTGGAAAAAAACAAACTCTCCAAATGCCTTCAAGTCCCTTCAAAAGCAGTACATATATGAGCACACCTTTTTGTCTCCTCTCTGCCATGTAGGCTATTGCTCCCTGGTAGTGCTGCATCAGGGACAGGCTTTTTTTGTAATTTCTGTTCATAAGATAAGTGGAAGGGAGAAGTCATGAGATGTTGCTGACAGGAATATTTCTTGAAAGAAGACTTCAGGAGCTGCGCTTTTATATCCTTTGCAAACAAATTTTAAAAAAATAAAAGAAATGACTTCAGTTTTAAACTGAAAAACAAAATGTCATTTAGGGCCACAGCCTTAAGATTACACAGATATCCCAGCCTGAGATCCAAATCAAATACTGCAAACTCCAAATGAACATGGTGACTAGAAGATATCCCCAAATGCCCAGCGGCAAAAAATGTCCAAACATAACATCCATTTTTGAGCAGCATTGCCAAATGAGGATTTTTATATATGGGAAAAGTCTTATTCACAGATTCCAAATGAATGTTAAAAAAACATTAGCTTACAATTAGTTGAGTGAGCTTCTTGGGAACTCTGCTCTTAAACTAAATTTATTATTGAGAGGTGAGTGCTGTGTAACTCTCGGCAAGTCAAAATAAATTTGCGTCTGGGTGCTTTTGGCACGTCGTCGCATCCAACCAAATCCCTAACCGAGCCTTTTTAACTTCAAGTGTGATATTATTAACCTTTCAAAGTGGAATAATAAAGGTCTTTGTTGTGGAATTTAAAATGTTGACACACTCCCTCTTCACAGGCCAAGTCTGTGGGAAGCTTTGAGACAAAAGATGGTGCTGAAAGGCTGAATTAGCCTGTCATTATTTGGGCATCCAAGCATGTCTGTTTGAAGCTCCAAAATGAAGCACTGTGGTTGTGTGTATGTGTGTGTGTGAGGGTCTGGACTGTTGATGTGTTGATGTTTCCAAAGGTGAAACACAGTGAACCTTCACAGAGCTCTTCCACTAATGAACGCAGGTTTGGATAAGTACAGGGTAAGGAGTTTTTCTGCATTTTACATATTCAATAACCACAGACTAGACTCATTTCTTGAGGGTGGGGTGGGAGATTATACATCGGGCTGCCACTTTGATCTCACCTGCAATATTTCTATATTACACCAGGTGCTTGGACGAGTTAGACTTGTTTTGAGCACCTGCAAAAAAGTGTCAAACTCCTGATGACTATAGCCGGGATGAGCCAAGTCATCCTGCTGAATCACACTCTCTTTTCCTCTAGTACCACTCTTTAAGGAGCCTATAGAGTTACACACTGACGGCAACATGCCAGCTGTGATCTTGAATCAGCAGCAATATCAATATTTAAACAGGTCTTTCATCTTTTGTTATTTCTTGCTAAGGTGCAGCAAAGCATTCACATTTTGTTGAAAAGACACTGCTTTACTGAGGAGATTTGTCAGTTTACACAAATTGATGTTAGCGCTTGTTTGTTGTTTTTTTCTCCTGGTTGTACTCCATCCCTCTCAGCCCATCCCCCAGGACAGGGCAGGGGGATAGAGGGGTGAGGGTTCGGAGGCTCCACTGATATCAGAGCCCTTTTATAACTCCCAGCTCTACGCTTTGAAGTTGCAGCCAGACAGCTCAGGAATCCTACTCCCCCATTTGACAATGAGGAGGGGGATGGTCAGAGCTAAACAGTGTGTTTGGCCAATCTCCTGCACAAAATCATAAGTGATTTTAACTGTTCATCAACCAACAAGCTAGAGAGCTATATGTTAAAACACCCCAGAGGAGAAAAAATATGGCTAAAATACATCTAAAAACTTCAAATCCACCTTTAAAAAAACCAGGAATAATTACTGACATGTTTTATTTGACTTGGACTTGTTTAATCACAGTCTAAACCTCCGGACATTTGAGAAGTCATAATCCAATAATTACATCTGGAAATGTGACAATGTAATCCGATCTTGGTGAAGAATTAATTAACAGTATGTGGGATCAAAAGAGGAAGTGGCGTTATCGTCTTACAGCAGAGATAAATTCTAACTGTCACTCTGTTGGATGGGAATCTACACAGCATGAGAAACCCCTGGAGTCATCATCCATCTTAACATTAATGCAAGCATGAGCTCATTTTAAACAGCATGAACAGAGCTGTCACTGTATATGAGCAGGCGGTCAGATTTTGCCTCTCCTATACAACACTGAGCATATATGCAACGTAACAGCATTGTATCAGTTATATTTGTGATGCTGGATTATTTGGTATTTGATAATTTGATACTTTGCATCAGGGCTGCAAATATTTAATATTTTACAGATAAAAGATAATATGTGCATAATTTCACATTCATCAATCATAAGTGTAGATTTTGGGGGGACTCAGGGGACATGCCCCCCTCAATATCTAGAGCATGTGCAGTTGTCGATGAAAGAAAACCAATGCCCTTGTAACTCTATAAAATATCACAAAAAAATGAAAAAAAAAAACCCAATACAAAGTAATACTATTTCCCAAAGCCCAAAGTGATATCCTCAAAATGATTGTTTTGTCCAATCAACAGCTCAAAAAAACAAAGACATGTGACATGAAACAAAGACATCCTCACAACTGAGAGGCTGAAACCAGAATCTTTCTGTTTGAAAAAATAACTTAAACTTATTTGCAAAGTATTTAATGAATTTCCTGTTAATTCAATAATAAATTAACCTACTAACTGTTTCAGCTCCACTTCGCATCGTGCTTTGGGTTGTGTTACACCCAGTACTGGAAAAAAACTTGTATAGCACAATGGTTCTCAACTGGTGGGTCGTGGTTCAAAAATGGCTCGCAGGTCCACTCTAAATGGACCTCAAGTGACTCAAGAACATGTCAAATTTTTAAAAAAAAACCAAAAACACACACACACAATTAATTTTGATGTGCAGTGAAGTGCCAAATTCTGTTTATTCCTGCACTATGTTTTATTTCTTTGTGATTTAGGCCAACAAAATTATGTGGTAACTTATGATGTGCGGACCTTAATCAATGACTAAGGAGTAATCTGAACCCTGTGAGTGGAGCAGTTTGGTATACAACATACAGCTAGAATGATATGGCCCAAAAAAGCGCATTACAGGAGTAAATGAAAGTCATTTTTTGTGATATTTTCTGGCTCGAAAAAGCATTTCTTGCTATTCACTTAGCAATATTTTACCATCAATACTCATCAGGATCAGTATGTCACTGATGCAACTGCATTTTCCACCTCCTCTTAACCAATCCTAATTTAGCCTCAAAGCAAAGAAAGCAGAAAGAGTAATAGGCTGGTTGGCTAAATGCTGATAGTTATCCAGTTCTGGTCTGTGAGTGAGCCTCTAATGAAACCAACTAATGACTCAAAATAAATCAGGGGCCTGACTTTGATAGAAGCGAGGGTGGGACCGACCTACTAATAAGTGCCAAGCTCATGCCTTTGGTGGTTTTCCTTGAGGGGAGTGTGAACTCTGCCTCCTCTGAAGCAGAGTAAAGTTCTCTTTTAATTTGCCATGAGTGGGCGGTTTATAGCCCTGATATAATCCATAACTCTTTCACTATTACAGCCACCCACCTCACAGATTGTCAGTACCTCTGTGTGAACCTATCACAGCTTTCTGTCCGTGAGCTTGGGACTCTTGTACCCCTCAAAAACGACACACTAATTGAAGTGATGTAATGTTATGCCACAGAGGGCTTCCCACTGGGAGCCGCACTAGAATGGGAGGCATTGAGGAAAAAGACACAGCCCTGAGTCACGATGCCAGCAGCCACAAGAGCAAGCGTTATATCCCTCAGTCTGAGAAACGAATACCTTTCCATCCAGGCTGTGTGTCTCTCTCGGTGTGTGTGTGTCTGTGTGTGTGTGTGTGTGTGTGTGTGTGTGTGCGCGCGTGTGTGCTGGATTGCCAAGCCGCTTCACTCACGGGGCTCATGGCTGTCATAACCCATCCAGTGATGCTGGCAGGGGAATAACCGCTGCAGTGCTGTGCCGGAGCCAGACATGACAGAAAGAACAACAACCTACAACTTTGCAAAGACACCAGCGTGTCTTCACACATACTTATGAATACAGTTTGCCTTCCCCTCAAGTCAAGATGTTCTCAGCTCATCTTTCAAGAAGAGGGAATGTAACAGCTTCAATGCATACAACTTTGAAGTCACTGACAGGCTCATCTCATCAGCAAACACACACTCACACACATCTGGCACACTGTTTTTTTCTTATAATGAATTTAGTTCATTTAAAGCTGAACATGACTTAATACATGCAGCTTGACAACAGTGAGTTCAATTATGTGTAAAAACATAATAACAGTCAACATTTTACATTTTTTAGAATGAATAGGATTAAAGAATCCTCTCTGCCAAAATAAATCAGAGAGCAACTTTGATTTTTATTGCATGCTTTTCTCTCTTGGAGATACTGTGCTTAAACTTGTTTCCACGTAATAGAGGAAGACTTGATGGCATTTAAGTGTTTTCATTTCATTTTAATGACATAGAAATAAAGCGAAAATGAATGCCTTTTACCTGCATGTTCTTCAGCTTGTGATCCGTCGCGCTGTACCTTTCACATTCCTCCATCCCTCTCCGGAGGAAGGCGTTTACAACAAAACTGTCCCCTGAGACATGTAGAAAACACACCGATCAGCAGGTACACATCTCAAACTCAACCTTCTTCACCACATTATTAACATTTATTAATCCTAATATATATATATATATATACACATAAAAAAGGCTCACCTTCAGGGTTTTCTCTGCGCTTACACGCTTCAGATCATAAGAGACAGGGATGCAAAACAGACAATCGTTAGTTTTTATAAACTGCAATCAAAATATTTCAACATTTTCTTTCCCGGTGCTGAAAAACTTCAACATTTATTACCATGTTTTGACTGAAGTTTCCCCATTTCTTAAGTCCCTCTTCCCCGGATCAATAAAGGTACTCCAATATCGGACAACGCAGTCACTGATTCAGCATGGTCACATTGTGTTTGTTCTGCAAGAAGAAAACTCCAACTTCATCCAAAAGCAGGTTATAGAGTCGCGTGTTCATTGAAGCATCGGTTGTCCGCGTGCAGAAACGAGATAAATGTGTAAGTAGGGGTCTGTGGGGGAGACAGGGCAACACGCTGTCTGTCTCCAGACTCCCCTTCAGTCCAACTGAATGTGGAAGCGCTTTGAACAGCAGCGATCACGGAGCGTTTTCTGTTTCTGTCAACGCACACACAGCAGGTACGGCACTTCCGGTTACTGCCTTTTCAAAACACATGTCAAGATTGATGACAAAGTTGAAACCAGCGTTATCAACTAGCAAAACCTTTATGCAGTGTGGCAAGTAATGTGTCAGATATTAATGACATTTTTAAAAAGGGTAGTTCCAAATGAAATAGTTTGACTTAAGCAGACATAGATGTTAGATCACCGTCCATTCAATCATAAATCTACTTACCATAATGAAGAATCTCTATTTTCTTCATGTCACCAGGGTTGCTTCAGTCATTTTATGATGCTTAATCTGAGTCAGATAGCTGTGTTTAATAACTGATCACTCACCAGACCTACACAAGTGTCTAAAATGACAAATACCTGACACATTTTTGCAGATAGGTCAAAGTTAAGTCTTAGTATTGTTTAGGGCATTATAGTGGGAAAAAGACTGATCAACATAGTGCAAGGTTTTTGTTGTTGTTTTCATATAATGTAGCATAACTGTATCAAAAATGATAATTTCACATCAGTAGATGTGCTCCAGCCCTTTCCCCTTTTGAAATTTGTGGTCCTTGATCTAAGAGATGTCTCATTCAACTGCACATTACTGGGAGAAATGTGAAAAGCTGTCAGAAATTTAGCAAGATAATAATAAATCATAATAATAACAATAATAATAGATAAATATGTTTAAATGTGTTTTGTTTGCAAACAATTTTTTGATGATCATTGTATTTTTTTTTGTGCATTTTTACCATATGCAGTGGAACCTCTGAGTTGACTATTTTAATCGGTATTTGTCCTTCTACATTCAATTATGTTTCAAGTTCTGGCTTTACCAAAGGTTTCATTATTTTGAAAGGCACATTACTTGATTTCCGGTTGTAGGTCTTGTTTACCTTGACACGCTGAACACTGGTTTGGCAGCTCATGCGTCGTTGAATATTAAAACCACGTCCTCTGTTGGTGTGATTCTCCGAACAGCTCCATTCATGGTTTTTGTGTAGATTTATATTTATTTCGAGGACACGTATTGTTTTGATAATTTATTGCATAATTGTATTATCGTATTAGACGCATGTAGGCCTGTTTATATCATACATCTCTCTCAATCTAAGTATAGGTTTATAAGTTATTGGATCAAAAAACAATCAAACAAACCAAAAAAGTTGATTAGAACTGTGATTAGGCTACATATTACCAAGATTAGAGAAACATGATTTATGCTGAAAAATTTCAAGCCAAACTAAATGTTGGTTTATTGAAAAAAAAAACAAGGTTTTCCAGCTTTTCTGGTGTGTAGCTAAAAGCTCAAAATGCAGTTAAATTAATGTTATAATTTAACAAATCATTATTCGACTAGTTATTGTGCTAACCACACACTGATATGCTGCCCATTACAATTTCCAAAGTTTGTTTTAGAAGTGTTCACAACAGACGCTAAAGATAAACTGTTGTTTATAAAAGAAAACCAGGAAGAACATGCTGTACTTCAACCTCACCAGACATCAAAAGCTCTTCAGCAGTTTTATAGTTTGTTTCCTTTGGCAGGGCGTTGAAACAGGGCCCAGCCGCAAGACACATGCCAACAGTTATGAATATTCATTCACTAAGGCAACCTTTGGCTCGCTATGAAAACATGAATGTTATGTTAGTGTTTTGTAAATATTCCACTCCTGTGCAGATTATATTCAGAATGAGGAAAGATTTGACTTTGATCTTTGCACGTTATCAAGGCATAAGCTGTTATTATGCACTCGGTGTCTGTCGCTCACTCACTCACTGCTCCAAAGAGCTGCTGTCATTGAAGAAATTACAGCCCATGCACTAAACCTTATCCTTTATTACCTAAACAAAGCAGCTCTGCCTAGAGGAACATAAGAGACATGCTGAGCTGCTGGAAGAACATCTTATTTTTCTCTGAAAATGCTACTATATCACAGTGTCCCAGTTTCACTACCATACCTTGATGAATGTGGAGTGGAGCTATATTGCTCATCCTGTCAATTTGTCTGCCATTTGACTTCTCACAGACACAGGACTCTCAGATCACTGTCTGCGGCTGACAGGATGAGCCGACATTTGCATAGCTCATTGATGGCAGCTTTCTTTGATCCCACTTGCCGTGCCTAATTATCACCATTTCTTTATGCAGCCTGGCTCCCAGGATTCTGCCTCTTTACAAGGTACCTCTCCCTCATCCTCTTTCTCCCACTCCCTCTTTAACATCCCACTTAAATGGATGACATACATATGGGATGAAAAAAAGTCTCAAGCAGAAACAACAACTGTTCATTTCTGACAGGATAGTTTAGATTGGAAGCAGAGAGAGAGTTGAGGCTGTCTTTTAAGAGCAATGTTCACTTGGATAAAAGTCCTGGTTTATCATCAAAGGCTGTCATGTAGATGAAAAATTGAGCAGCCCTGACACAGCTTAAGTTTTATGGGCTCTTTTTCGCACAAAGGATGTGGATCATTACACTGGCAAAAGCGCCAGGATCTTCTAAAATGTGCAGTGCAGTATCAGATTTTAAAGGACTACTTCAAACACAAAATGACTATTTGTCAATCAGTCATGCTGTGTTACCTCGAATTCATGAAGAAACTTTGTCTCGCATACCACTGTGGAAAACGGCAAACATATTGATTTACTGATTGATTCGGAACCACAATTAACAACATCAAAACTATTTCAAAACATTTGAAGAACAAAGAATCCAAAAGCAGAAGTTCTTAATGAATTCAAGTCATGGGGTTCATGTTTAACAACTGCATGATTATATCACAACATCCATTTACAAACTCTCACACAACTTTGCACTATAATCTAAGTCTCATTTATCCAGTCATATGCTCAGTACAGCCCAAGCACATGCATTTTCACTTAAACTAAACAACAAAAAATTAGACTGAAAGTGAAATGTATCTATCCTCTTACACAGATCCGGTGATAGGGCCACTACAAAGTCCTTTCTTTATGACGCCATTGTATTTTTCACAGAACCAATCAACAGTGGCATCAGCCGCTCCAGTACGTGAATTTATATGGCATGCCGGCATTGTGGAAGCAAGAGAGGCAAGACAGGCTTGACGTTTAATACAACAGCATTGGCCCCTAACGTGACATACAACATAAACGTCTGCAAGCACTTTACAGTGTAAATAATGACAATGGCATAACATGGCAATAACAGTCATTCACAGTCCCTGTTATATGGTGGCTGATATTCTTGGATAGTGAGAACCTCGAATCTCCTTGTTTTCCCCTTTTGCGGACATTTTTTGGAGGTAGTTGCTAACTGCTACTAGCTGCTTTTTTAATTTCCCATGGTGAGTCGCAAACATAACACACTGTTAAAACCCTGTCACACCCATCCCGCACATAATCCTGTCTCTACATAGAAACAGTTTCAGAGCTGTTACCACCTCCATAATGGCTAAACGTTTGAAAAAACTGTGTCCCCATTCCGCACTCTTACCTTACGGCCATGACACACCAAGCCGACATCCAAGAGCTAGCGGCATTTAAAGCCTCCTGCGGCACACCAGACCGACGGCCAACCAGCGCGTACTTTCTGAGGGATTCCCCTCCACACCAGCAGAGGGCAGCCATCTGCAAACGTCTTTTAAAATAGGAAGCGCGCCAGTTAGCGAGCTAATGCTAGTTAGCACATTAACAACACAACCCAATATTGAAAGGACAAAGCATATTTGCTGTGCGCCAATGACCAACAACACAACTAATCAGGAAACAGTTCTGTTAAGAGCTAAATGGGTAAAGAAAAACATTCTTACCTCATGTAACAACTTTGTTTCCATCTCGCTCTCCCCTGACTTTAGCCCTTTGTTGACATTTTTCACTTCCGTTTCTGTTCTCGCGCGCTGAGCAGAACGGCCAATCAGAGTGACCTCATTCATCGACGGTCACGACCGCAGCCGATTCCTCATGATGAATCGGCCGACGAGTGCACGCTTCTTTTTTCTTTATCGTTTTTCCAGTTATTCCATAAATAGTTCGAGCATATTTACAAATTCAGTTAAGTAACAAGAATAAGATAGGACAATGCAAACATAAGAAAAACAAACAAACAAAAAAACTAAACGCAAAACCATGCAGGACAAACTACACACAACTATTTACAAAAATAGTCCACATATATACTCTACATGGGAGTATTGAAAAAAATCTTAAAGGAGTTACAGATGTCCAGTGTCCATTTTTTCAGCTTTACTGTCTTTCACTCCGTGTAGTGTTTGGCTGTAAGGTTCTATTTCTATTTTAAATTCTTGTATTTTGGGTTTTTTTTATGAGTCCCATAAAAAGTAAATAAATTCAAAATATTTTTCCTACTACTTTTCCTACTAAGTCCATTTTTATCAAACAATATTATTATATTTCTTTATTGAACCTTTGAACTAGAACTAGTGTGTTTTTTTTTTTTTTTTAAAAAAAAGTTCAATTTCCATCCAAAATAATTTAACTCAAAGGCATTTATAAAATAAATGACAAATACTTTCGATTTCATTATTACAAAAGACACAATTTCTATCCACATCTCTCTGAATTAACTACAAATCAGTGTACCCAGATCAAGACAAAAACATAGTAATAAAATCAAGAGCAGAAAAATTTGTAAATACATTTACGTGTAGAATGGTAAAAGTAACATAACATATTGAAACATAAGGTTGTTCGTTGGGCAACTGCCTGTGTTATCGCAATTTAATGTCCCTAAAATACATGGTTAATCATTCAGGAATATCTGGAAAGTCCAGCTCTCCTATTTGTTTGGAAAAGGGGTCAGACATCATGCAAAATTTCATCAGAGAGCCCTTCATTATGCAAATTAACAAAGCTGAGGGCTTTCCTTATCCAGTTGAATGGATATTTTGATACTATTCACTTAAACATGGTCGCCAATCAATCAACAAATTAATATCTTTGACTTTTTCCATAGAGGCATGTGAGACAAACTTTTCTTCACAGATCCAAATTAACACAGCATGATTTACCCTACAAATAATTTTGTGGGTGAAGTATTGCTTTAAAATCATGTTACCCATCATATCAGTGTAAACTGTAAGCTCTTTAAAACTTAATCTGTGATTTTATACTGAGAGAAATGAGTGGTAGTTTCCATGGCTTTGTGTGCAGCTCTGTTTGGTTTCATCTTAACATGCCTATAAGTATGTGTGTAAGTTAATTCCCTCCCTATGTGAATCACCATTGGCACATGCAGCGATATTCCATTGCTTTCAGCCATGTACCTGAACAACGGTTGAGAGGATAAACATCAGACTGTTTGTTTTGTTTGGAGTTTTCTGACATTTTCAAACAGCTTGAAACAGTGATAAAACCCCTGTAACAATAAGGCTTTTGACTTTTCTTTCCTTCTGCGTCTTGATTGCCTTTTAACAGCTGCCTGGTTTTGGAGCAACTACAGTCAAAAAGAAAAAAAGGCCTCCAGACAGAGCAATTATGGTTTTATTTACCATGCCCGTTCCTACAGCTCTCCCTTTCTCTACCTCCCTTTTTTCTCTCTTCACTTTGTGATCATTGATCAGATTAGAGAAAAGTAGAGCTTACACATGTGATTCATCTCACATAAAAACTTCATTGACGTATAAAAATAGCAGGCACCAAACAATGAGGTGTAAAAGATACAGTGGCCTTAAAGAGATCATTCACACAAAAAGTTGTTATGAAATGAGCGCTTTGAGGGGAAATCCATTGCGTGTTTCTTGTAAAACCTATTATTTAAGAAAAATTTGTCCTTGAAGGTCTTGATTAGTGTAAATCTTTTGCTTGATCTTCCACCGAAATGTCAAATGTGCTCAACAAAACACCCAAGAAAGGTCATTTTAGAGGTGACAGTGGGACTGAGATTGAGCAGGAATGAATGTGTGAATGAAGATGAACTCCAACATTTGCTTTCTTTTTTAATTCAGGAACAGCCTACAGAGTCCACCTTTGAAGTGGAGTGAAAAAGCTGTTGCTCAACAACAAACAAAGGGCACATTGTCTGAACCCGGCAGCTGACATGCAAAGCAGCAGAGCATTCACAGAATGCAAAACATGTTCATACGAACAATGGAGCCACTGATCTGTCGGTGTAAACTGTGTGTACGACTGATACATTTCATAACTGAATCATCTTTCAACAGTTTTGTTTTCTGGTCTAATTGGAGGCGGCCACTCACAAAACACAGACAGTATTACCTTACATCACTTTGAGTCCTCATGCATGAACACATCCGATAAAAGACTGCACAACTGCACTCTTAGAAAAAACCTACAAGAGGTCTTTTTTACTTCAAGATTTGCAAATGTTCGTTTCATACTTGACAAGATTTATGTTTTACTCAGCAAAGCTATTTAGATAAGCAACATGAGACAGCTTCAAGGACGACTGCAACCTGGTTTTATTGCTGTGAGGCATTTTCACTCACTGCCGTCATTGAGATTATTGCATGTCATAAAATACACTATATACTGTAAAATCAGTCTTTCCATGTTTAAATCTGTACAACAGCATTGGTGCGCCACCAAGTGGTGGCCTGAAGGACTTGTTTAAATCTCCAAAATGAATCTGAAGTATTTCAACACACACAAACATAAACTATATAGTTTATTACAATATTATGTACAAAATAAAGTTGCAACGAACACATGAATCTGGAGAGTTTAAAGAGGATTTGCTGTCAACATAAATATAAAACTGACAAAGACAAATGAACATTTTTACGTGATGGTATACGAGGAACATCCCTTTTTAAAACATACAACACAAGTACAAAAACATGGCATGTTTAAGGGACAATTCACATTTTTCAGTTCAAACATGACCATTATTATTCTTATTCTACGGGTCCCGTGGATGTATCTCAGTGAGCTAGCAACATGCATGACAGAAATGAACCCAAAAAAATAGAACCACTTCACAACACATTGCCATCTCAATGGGATATCGACAACAAAATCCAGCTAATGTTTGAAGAGAGTAAATGCAAATTTATGCAGGAAAAAAATGTGAACTACCCCTTTTAAAATGTGAGCCAGACAAAGCTGAATGAAGGTTAAAGCTGAATGTTACATAAAAATATCACTTTGAAAGTAAGAACAGCGTAAACACAGAAAATTCAAGCATTAGGTACTCCCCATCTTAAACTGCCAATACTGAAATTGACTTGGTACTTTAAAGTTAGTAGCACCATCAGAATTACCTGAATAAAGACTTAGGATGTAGATAGCATTTGTTAAAACAATGTTACTTGTCAATATATTCAACACTGTGCTGCCAAATGAATTAATTGAACTTAATAAAAAAGACGTAAGAGCTGCAGTTTTCTAAACTACAAACAAACGAGGCATGGTATTGAGAGCTCATGAACAATCATGTGTCAGCCTTTGGGCATTGTAATAAGTTCAGACACCATTGACCAGGTTAGATTTCTCCTCTCTCTGTTTATCCACTGCTTGGTCCATAGCCTCCAAAAACCTCTCAAGAGTCACTGTTGGTGTCTGCAGGCAAACAAACTGCATTAAAAGACTATATGACTCTTTTCCTCCCACACTCTGTAGAACAAAAACAAACACTTACCTTTACAAACAGCGCGTGGGCTAGAAATGGCAACTTCCTGAGCGCTCTTCCACTCAAACCTCTGCTTTTCCTGGAAATGAGAAGAAAAACAAAACATTAGCCTCTGGCAGTGCTGAGACGGTGTGATTTGGGCTCTATTGCATTACGGAAGGCTGCACTTACAGAGCAATGTTCCTCAGTTTCAGACTGTGTTCGGACACCTCACTCTTTGCAAAGCCCATCGTCTCAAGCTCAAACATGGTGAACAGCTGCTGCCGAGGGTAAATGATCTGGCACTGCACATATCACACATCATAAAGCACAGGCATATAGGAAATTCTACTTCAAATACTTCACTTGCACAGTGACCTTCTGCATATCAATAACTCACTGCGTGTTACAATGAATCAGCTTTTTTTGCACACCTTCACTGTGAATGGAGAATCCAAATGTGAACAATTTTCTCAAATCGAAGTAAACAGGGACTGCATTTAACAACAGCAAATCTATATCAAAACATCCGTTTACAAAAAACTCTGCAGTATTATTCAGTCTTATGTTCAGTACTTCTCAAATGTATGCATTTTTGTAAAGATATTGTGATTTTCAAACACTTATGTCTAGACTAGCACGTCCTGGGCGTGTGTGTGTGTATTAACTCTGCTTGAGCGGAGTTCAAAGGCGTGTGTGTGCCCAGGCATGCTACACCGACGTGCATTAGGCTGTTTTAAATCAGATTTTAGTGACAATGCATATGTTTGGGAAGTACTGAGCATACAACTGTCTAAATGACACTTGGATTATATTGCATGTGACAGTTTGCAAATGGATGTTTTGATTTAGTGTTGCTGTTGTTTTTTAAACGTAGCCCTTTCACTTCAATTCATCAAGAATTTTCTCCAGTTGTGGACTCTCCGTTCACTGTAGAGGCATGAAAAGAAAAACTTTGCACAGGGTGAATAATTGAAATAGAAATGGTCATTTTGAAGTGTAAAGTATGGTGAAGTATTCCTTTCAACAACTCATCCTATTAAATCAAAAGAACAGTTTTTTGTGCTGTTGCTGCTTCAGTTTATGACCATTTTAAAGCATGCTGATAATAAACCACAGGGAGGATTCAAGGTCTTGCTCAAGGACATTGAGACATGCGGACAGGAGAAGTAAGGGACTGAACCGCCAACCCACTGAGTCTACCTACTGAGACTTGTATCCCGTGGACACAATTATTTTGTCTTGTTTTAAAATACTGACCCTCGTTTTTATAAAATGCCCAAAATAAACAAGTAAAATCATCATATCCACGGATACTGAGGTGTTTTTCTCAAAAAAAAAAAAATAATGAAGAAAAGCTGCTTTGGTCACCTTCATCAGCTCCTCCAGGCAGGAGAGGTAGATGTTATAGATGCCCTTCTCTGATGGAGGTCCGATGTACTGCTTGATGTCAGCCCGGTCCACAAACGCCAAGTCTATCTTTTCTGTCACATTGGAGGTCGTCAAGATCACTACGTTGGAATGTCTAAAATACGAAAAAGTCAAAACAAACTTGTGTAATTAGGACAAAATGAAAGCCTGACGGAAGGATTTTCCAGTGGAAAGAATGCAAAACTTGTGGTGTGACATGCTATAAGATAAAGGTTTAAACAGTACATAAACTGTTTAGATTTCTGACCTTTTGATCTGATCCAGTTGAGTGAGAACCGAGTTGACCACTCGGATGGCATCAGAGGGCTCTGTCCCTGCCTGGCAGGCATTCCTCGCCGCTGTCAGACTCTCCACCTAACCACCACGAAAACATTAAAACATTGTCACAAAAGGAACAGCTTTTTGTAATAGAAAGAATTACCTTTTTAATGAGACTTTAGGAAAACTAATTTGGAAAAAGTGGATAATGTATATTTCCCTGAAACACCCTTCCTTTGTTTATATATATTCAACACACACACACACACACACACACACAGAAAAACAAAAACAAAAGGAGCAGCCTTTGTTACAGCAAGGACGCTCCTGTTTTCCTCTTTTCCAATAAGCTGATTTTTACCTCATCAATCAGAACAAACACAAGAGCATCTTTGTCGTCAATCAGTTGTTGGATCTTTTGAAACATCTTCGTGACCAGCTTACCGCTCTGTAACAAAAAGGCATGATGAAAACTTACACCAGCTCTAAATCATCCTCCAGTTAAACAAAGTAACGCAAAAAGGAGCCAGCTGTACCTCTGAGAACCACTTTGAGAACAAGCTGTGGCTGTTTATCTCGACAAATTGCCCATAAGAATACCTGCAGGGAGAGGAGTGTACTTTAAAATGAAAAGAGCAGGTGGAGCTGCTGCTGAAGCGGTTTCACACAAATGAGGATTGTCTTACCGACTCGACAGTCTGATTGACAGCTTCTGGGCGAGAGCTTTGCAGAGTGACGTTTTCCCTGTGCCCGGGGGTCCTGAATGTGGGAATGCACAAAGTGATAAATCAGTTATATTACGCATATCCTCCCTCACACGACCTCAACTAATTATAAAAGACTATTATTCTTCATTAATTACTTACCGTGAAGCAGAACAACACGGTTCCATGAAATCAGGTTGCTGTCGACATTTTTATCTGAGAAGTAAATTGTTGTCGTGACGTAATCCAAAAGCTGGAGGGAAATGAAAACAGTGTGGATTTTAGCAGTTAGAAGTGAAAAGGCTATGTAATCATTTTCATTTATCTCTCAATCATTTTTTTTTTCTTACCTGAGTTTTGACTCCGCTCTCATATACCAGACTCTCCCAAATCCCATGGAACTCAGCTGTTAAATAGAGATCATCATTTTAGGGGAACATTGAGCAAAGACTGGATTGTAACAAGCCAAATCTAATGGAAAGTGCAAATTAAAACAATGAAACTGAAAATATGATTTATTTATCACTGTTACATTAACCCATTGAAACCTGAACTGACATCAGTTTTCTGTGCTGCGTTCAGACACCTTTTACAAGCTATTGAACCCTTTGAAACCCGAGCAAAGTGGTATGATTTATTTGAAAAAAAAAAAAAAAAAACCAAAAACGGGGAAAAAAAAGGCAACGAACAACTTGGCAAGAAATGTCCCACAAATTTCAAGAAATTAATAAAGGGTGACAACAAAATGACCTCAAAAGAGGGTGGTTAGAAAAATTATTTAAAAAATAGGAGGAAAAATGTCTGGAAAACAGTATTTACTATTACTATAGATTTTTCATTTTAAAATTATCTTAAACAAAATATTATATATGTAGTTTTAAAATAAATACCAAAATAAATTCTTGGGGGTTATTTTCTTTGTCGTTTTTGATTTCTGCCAGATGAAACACGCTCAAAAGAACAAAGTCTTTGTTCAGAGCATATTGCACACCGCTTTATATAGCTCGCTGGTGATCAAGGTACAAAAAGGCAAGTTTACAGAAGTTGCAGGTAGCTTCTAATGATGCCATGAAAATATTACTCGAGAGACCTCGGTGGTGTAGTGCAAGTGAAATGTTTGTTGCTGCACGAGTCAGTACCATCCAAGCCGTATAAATGTATCTGCTGGCTTAATGACTGTGAGAAGGAAACAATACTAGTTCTATCTGACATAAGGTACAGCACTACACGCTGCCACTCCCAGCTGTGGAGACACTGGTAAAGTTGTCTCTTTGTAAGATATTATTTTTATGTTGATTTATTTCTTTCTATACCATGTTTTTATACTGTGTTTGTGTATGTTTCTATTGTATGTGGTGTTTTGTCTTTTTTGTATGGGCCCTGAGCCTGGAGTAAAGGATTGAATTAAAATTGAACTGAACTGCCTCTGAATGAATATTGTTTGTATGTGAAGAAAAAAATGCTTTCAGCCGATTTATCGTTATCAGATTCTCCTCAGTATCTGTATATTTAACTTAAAAATAATCCAATATCAGGGCTTTAATTCATACGATCTTGATTTGCTCCAAACAGTCATATCATATCATACTGATAAGCATACAGATGCATAGCATGAATGCATGAATCTAATCTTACAACAGCATCTGTTTTCCATGAAAAACTACAAACTTTTAACAGTCATCAAAGTATTCAGGTAGTGTGAGTCAATGTACTTGAGTCCCTTTTTGCCATGAAATTTGTGTTTTGAGGACATTTTGGGTCAAGTTTCACATTAAGACATACTGAATAACATCAATAACAATAATTCTTCCTGTGTTAAGTTTTCCCTGGCTGTCCAACTTCAGCTGGAAAGAAATCAAACTAAGAAAGCAAGAATTTCACCATGCTGTCCTCCACAGTGTTACCTGCTGGCAGCAACCAGTGATTGGCTGCTGAAAGCTCCTCATCGTCCTCCAGACTGAGCATGCTGGGTCCATCCTCATTCAGAGTGAAGATGTGAACGGAGACAGAGCAGCTCTTCAAATCAAGGGGCTGAGGGGGAAAAAAGTTAATGAAGAAAGAACAGATAAACAATAGCAAACAATAGCATATAAGATATATATGATGGGGAAAGAAACCCAAAATAACAGACCTGTGTTGCCAATTCCTCAATATCAACTATAGCCACAGATTCCACATGTTTCTGCAAAAAGTCTTCATCAAACTCGGTCCATCTGTAGTTTCCAAAAACCATGCTGTGGCGACTCAGTAGAGACAGAACATGTGTCCTCACCTCAGCCAGTTTAGCTGTGCTGAAATGTCAGAAAGAGTGGGGAAAAAATACAATGCCATTAAGCTAATTTGCTTATCATTAGGATAATAACTGATTATTTGCCCATACAAATATCAATATGCATATTGGTTTCTAGAATTAAGTCATTCCATGCATTTCTGTATGTATGCAAGCTTGCCTCTTTTTCAGATTTATTCAAAGACAAAGACAGTAACAGAATAACTAGGAGCAGCATGAGTGGCAATTGTAAAATACCATATCGTAAATCTAAATTTGGGCAATTAGCTTTTTCTACAAAGGGCTGTCAACACATTAGCAACTGAAATCAAACTGAGTCCTGGCTTAAAATCCTTCATAACAAAGGTTGAGTGCTGGTTAAAAGCAAACCAGAGCTGTACACAATCTTACCTAATGTCGCTGAAAATGTCCAAAGAGTATTAAATCTCTTGGTGTATTGTGGTATGTCTACTGCAATATGTGTATTGTTGTATATGTTTCTATGTATGTATTGTGGTATATGTACTATAGCATGTGCATTGTAGTATTAGTATCATGGTATATGTATTTTATTGTGCCCTCCATGTTTACAGTGTACCATGATGTTTGAAATTCAACATTTTAATAACGCCAGGTCTACATGTAAAAACCCAACTAGGGACAAGAGTTAAAAATTTGCAACAGCTACACCCTCTTTGTGCATCAGTCTCATATTCTGTATTGGAACTATGTTAAATTGCATCGTCCCTATCATATGAAATAAATTTGATTCAAATGTTTGGAAATACGACCTTAGCTCAGTTGTTTAATGGTAGGATGACACAAATGCCTCAAAACACAATCTATCATGGCATACTCTCCTGAAGGTTATGTTCAGGTAAGCAGTATTCGAGCGTGTGTGTGTGTGTCTTTGCTAGGGGTTAATGATACCGATAATGATTATTAGTACTTGATGAGACAGATAACTAATATTTGGAACCGATATGCATTTACAAAAACTATGAAATTATTTCTGTCGAAATTTAGACTTTGGAATATCACAAACTCCAACACAAAACTTTGTTTAAATGCCTTTAGCAAATCTTTATTCAAAACGGAAACTTTAAACATCGTATACAACAAGTTCCCAGCAACCTTTTTTTTTTACAAAGTCTAGTGGAAATTTAAATAAAAAATAGATAAATAAAAATATCTCCCTGAGATTTTACAAAGAGATTTTAAAAGTCCCTCCCATGCTGGTACTTTATTTGCACGAACTGCAGACTGCCTTTCCTGGTATTAACAGACGCACACTTTTACAATAATTAATGTTACCTGTGATTATAATAAAACACAGATAAAGATAATCGGCAGAATGCCAAATATCGGCTCCGACAATCGGCCAGACTGATAATCTGTCGGCCCTCGTCTTTTCTGTGTTCGGTGTAGGTTCTGTGGTTGAATATGGACTCCATACACGTATTCACTGACCTGTTTTTACAAAAAAAAACCCACCTGTGAGATTTAACATGGACCTCCACATTTATGTTTCGTTTGTGGTTTTCCACCTCCATTCTGTCACCGTCCATCCCTGTGAACCTGTGGACATAAGAGCAACAACGAAGAGCTTTAAAAGCAGCATTTTCCATTTTGTTGACGTTAGCTAAGGACGTTAAGTTGTAGCTAGCTAACATAGCTGGCTAACACTAACGTCCCTCAAATAGTAAAGCGAAACAGTTTGCAACATCATTAAAACAGAGAGCATACCTGAAACCATAAACGTTGTCAATATGATTACTTGTTTCGACCAAAGCTGCGGTGCTGAAGAAACTATCGACGGTCCGCCGTACTGTCAGAGAGCCGACTCGAATTCAGCGCGCTGATTTGTGACACCGGAAGTTCGGGGTATTACTTCCGCCTGACGCTAGCTTTCTTTCTGCTAAGAGTAACGCCAGTGAGCAGGAGCAACATCACTGAGATAAACACAAGTCTTCGGATTTGTTGATATCGTGAAGAGATGGGGAAAAAACACAAGAAACACAAACCGGAGTGGAGAACAGTTGATGGTACCCGAGTGCATTTTTGTCTTTGTCACCTTTTGTTTCAGCTAGCTTTATGTAAACTAGCTTAGCTTAGCTTGGCTGGCCAGCTTAAATGGAAATAACAGCAGATTTGCATTGTTGTTTTTGTAAAAATGTACCTCGACCAACGAGGTGCACATCTCTCATCTTTACTTTTCGGCTGCTGGTGATATAATATCCCTCTAACACGAGTTAGCATTTGATCCGTTCGTTTTAATTTGGTACTTATATATTTTTTGTAAGTTTGTGTTGTGTTTACGTTAATGTTGAGCTGTGTATTCGTGTTTTTATTATTATTATTATGAAATTATTATTTAGTTTGGTCTAAGTAACCACATAACCAGGTAAGCAAAAACACGAGCTATGAAGTTACCGACAACAAAACAACACAGCAGGATGCAAAACAATCCGATCTAACTACTTACAGCAGAAGGTTTTCTTCAGACTACTAGAGAAGCTAGAGACTATAACAGACATTTTTTAAATTATACACAACCTAAAATAATACTCAAAACTTAGTTACTCCCAATATACTAATGTCAGCATCATTCCATATGCTCCCCTCCAACTTCCACAACTTTTGACTTTGCACCATGAATTCCCATCTTAACTATCACCTTCATGTTGTTTGTTTTGGTTGTAGATTATGAAGACAAGGCTCTTGAGAAGCCCTTGAAGCTTGTGCTCAAAGTTGGAGGAAGTGAGGTGACGGAGCTCTCTGGCTCGGGCCATGACTCCAGCTACTACGATGACAGGTCAGACTATGAGCGAGAACGCCACAAAGAGAAAAAGAAGAAGAAGAAGAAAAAGTCTGAAAAGGATAAAGACAAATATGTGGATGATGAGGAGAGAAGACGGCGGAAGGTTTGTTTACACAGTCGAAATTATAGCACCTGTTTTTGTGTCTCTATGAGTTAAAAATTGGCTTTCATCCCATCCTATAGGAGGAAAAGAGAAAGAAGCGAGAGCGAGAGCAGAATGAATCAGAAGCAGCAGCCTCTACAGTTGCCAGCTCTGGTGTGCCTGTTGAACCTTTTACATTGACAAAAACTATAAGTATTGCATTAGAGGTAAGTAAACTTAACTTAAGCCATACAATATGACTGTTACGTTTGTAATGACTCTTCTAACAAATCACTGGCATCACAACTTCTTCCTTTCAGCCAGAAGAGAAGAAAAAGAAGAAAGAGAGGGAGAGAGAGCTTGAGCTGGAGCCTGAAGTGGACGAGTTTCACCCCAGTGTGAAGTTGGAAGTGGAACAGCAAGGAGACAGGCCGGTCCGAGCATGCAGGACACAGCATGGTAAGAATGTCTGTCTGCGAGGACAATGTGAATTGTTTTAACGATAACTCACTTGTAAATGTGCTCATAAATATCTGTATTTATTTTTGTTTGCCAAATGCAGAGAGTGAAACCACTCCTCGTCAACAACTGCTGGAGCACTTTCTGAGGCAGCTGCAGAGGTGAGGAACTCTGATTTAGCGTAATTACTGCATCCACGTTTAATGTCGGCCCTCGTATCCTTCGAGCACCACAGCGCTGCTGCTTAAGTGTTTTGACTAGATCACAGTCAATACTTAAAGATCCAGAAGACTAAGGGCTGAGGTGGGACTGATACTAGTCTCTGAGGATGAATCCTGATGTTTTCGGTGACCCAACCTTTCCTAGTACACTAACACCATCAGGCTCATGCACACAAGAAATATCATTAAATAAGTGGAATATTACTGAGCATAATCTAACTCCTCAAAACATAAAACATTTACATTTTCAAACACAAGTTTATATTGAATCGCTTTTGATCACATTATGATGTCGTCTGGTTCCTCAAATCACAGCACATGCAAGATCCATACATATTGATCATATTGACCTGACAGATAATGTACACCTGCAAGATCACACTCAAAAATACAAGTCTAAACACATGTGGTTCTGTACTGAATAACGCCATGCTTACCTTTCCAGGAAAGACCCCCATGGATTCTTTTCATTTCCAGTAACAGATGCAATCGCTCCTGGTTACTCAATGATCATCAAACATCCCATGGACTTCAGCACCATGAAAGACAAGATTAGAAACAATGACTACAACACAGTTACAGAATTCAAGGTGAGGATGCTTTTTAACACAAAGAGGGAGTACGGCATGGTAAAAAAAAGTTTTTCTTTTGAGAGAATTATAAACATGTGTAAACAAAGTTTGCCTTCATACCTGTTTGAACACTTTTTTGCCTTCAGGCAGACTTTAAACTGATGTGTGACAATGCCATGGTGTACAACCGACCAGAGACTGTCTATTACAAGGCTGCCAAGAAACTGCTGCATACAGGATTCAAGATGATGAGCAAGGTAATGAGGTCTAATGATGTAAGGATAAACACTTTTTTATACTAGATGTGTCCTTGTAACACCAACTGTCTCCATGCTAGCTGTCTTGTGGTTTTAGCTTTTGATTGTGTATTTTTATAGGTAATTTTTGTGACTTAAAAACTTCAAATTATTAATTATTATCAAACTATCAAATGATCACTATAACATGCAAACATAAACAAGGGACTTGTTTCTGCCTCAAAATGTATTTTCATAAATTGTACAATTAAGTTTTAATTTGTGAATTTGAATAAGCTGAACAGCAGACAGAACAGACTGCAGTAATGTTGTCATCTTGAGTCAAATCATGGCACTGCTCCATATACAGTGAATAATGAATTATAATCAAAGCACTACAGCATATTGTAGTTTCCAGCAGCTGAGCAGTGTCAGTCCTGTACATACATACAACTTATTTGGATGAAGAAACGCAAACAAAGTCAGCACAAAAAAGTCGGTCACAAATGTTTTGTCAAAAGTACAAAGTTCATCATCTAATGACAATCAATAATTCTATTTCAGGGTTAAAAGATTACTGTAATAATCATTAGAAACTTTCTGCTGGCTGCTTCTACTGCATTGCCCTTCTTATCCTTACATTTCCTGCTAAGCAAACGAAGTTAAGTGTTGCTCCCTTTTCCTCTGCCCTGTGTACAGGAACGGCTGTTGGCTTTGAAACGCAGCATGTCTTTCATGCAGGACATGGACTTCACCCAGCAGGCAGCTATTTTGGGAGATGAAGACCTTGCAGCTGATTTACCTCCCCCAGAGATAGTCCCCATCCCAGCAGAATCAGCTAAGAAGTCCAAGAAACAACCAGTCAAAGACATGAAGGAAGCCATCAGGTATGCTCTTAATTGGAATATCTACATGAAATACGACTTTCTGTGAGCATTCAAGGAATGAAATGTGGTCAGAAAGGCAAGTAGGGAAGTCCTGGGCATTTGACGATCTGTGATTTAGCACCCTGTCAGTATAATGATCAGTGTCACTTCTGTTTTCTCAGTTACCTGTTTGAACCAGAGGGAAACGCCTGCAGCTTGACTGACAGTACAGCAGAGGAGCACGTCCTGGCACTGGTTGAGCATTCTGCAGATGAAGCTCGGGATCGGATCAACAGATATATGCCCAACTCCAAGGTTCTCCTCTTAACTTACTGTTTTCATTTATGCATACTGTGTCTACCAGCTATACCAATATTTTATGACATGAAATGAAAAGTGTTAGTAAGGGTTCCACAGTTAAATGAGTTTCATACTTTGAGTGTAGTTTGTAGTGACGAGATATTTGTCTGTTCTTTGTTTTCAGATGGGGCACCTGCGTAAAGAGCAAGACGGTTCTCTTCTATACACGGTCGTAAACCAGCTTGATCCTGATGCAGAAGGTTTGTTATCACTGTGTGACTTTTACACGTCTTTCGAAACCTGATGTTACACAGTACCAGCACTATGTTTGTGTGATTATTCTTAATTTTTTGCAGAAGAGGAGACTCATAAAGTGGACCTGAGTTCTCTGTCAAATAAGCTTCTGCCTGGATTAACAACCTTGGGTTTCAAAGATGACAGGAGACACAAAGGTATGGAATAAAGATCACTTTTTTTGATTTTATTCATATTAGACATTTAAAGCTGATTATAAACAATTACCAGAATTGCCACAAAGTCTATGGTTTATAAATGATTTTGCTTTTTTTTTCTTGCTCTGTATAGTAACGTTTCTGAGCAGTGCCTACAATGTTCAGACCCTCCAGAAGAACTCCATATTTTCAGACCTGCTACCCGATGAGGTGGACACACTCTATTCAGCATACGGAGACGACACAGGGGTACAATGTGCTCTCAGGTAGGAGGACCTTTCTATAATGGGTTAAACTTAGATTGACCTAGTGAAAAAAATGTGACTCTGTTTTCAACTTGTAATGTTTTTACTTTCACCCAAAGCATACAAGAGTTTGTCAAGGGCTGCGGAGGCGTCACGAAGCGTTGGGTTGACAGACTTCTGGACAAGATGACAGCGGGCGATCACACTAAAGCTGTCGGTCAAATCCGACAGGTATCTGACTTATGCTTAACACACATCACTTTATCGCGTCTGTCAGTCTTCAAGGTTTCCTTGACCAACTCTGCCAGCATAGTCTCTGGCCTTTAATGTGTATGTTGCCTATTTTACATTTCAGAAAAGAAACATCACGCTTAAACCTGATGAAACCAAATCTAACATCTGTGACATGCAGGTATGTTGGAGTTTGTGAAACAGTGATGGTGCATTTAAATAGTTGCCTGGCTGTCTGATTAAAGCTGGTTTTGCTCAGATGGCAGATGGCACTGGCCTGGGAGAGAGTGGCTCCGTCCTGGACTTCATGTCAATGAAGAACTATCCTGATATGTCTCTGGATATATCCGTGCTGAACTCATTAGGTGATTATCCCCATCAATCCTATGAGTTGATTCATTCAAGTGTACACAGATAATCCAATTATAACCTAATTAAGGTTGTAAAATGAGCAAGGAGTCCATGAATTGCTAAACTTGCATCAATGGGATTAGGCCCTCAGTCTCAGTTAGAGAGTAAGATGTGTGGTGTTGCAGTGTTAAAGGGCATTAAGCTATGTAATCACCTTAATCCTATTAAAACTCAGGTTTTACTTTAGTTTTACTACATTTTGGAAAACACAGTGGTCAAGCTACTTGAAAAATATATTACAGAACTTCTTGATACAATGCTTCACTCTGTCTTTTCTGCTTTAACTTGTAGCAGTGCCTTTTTTTCTTGACCCTTTTAATGTCCTACAATGATTTTACCTTTCCTCTTTCTTTTATCAGGTAAAACAGTGAAAAAAGAGCCAGGCAACGAGGAGGGCCAGCAGCACTTTGACGATGCAGACAAACTCCTGCAGGAGTTCCAGGAGGCTCAGGTGGACAGAGTTGGCTCCAGACCCTCATCCAACCTGTCCTCCCTCTCCAATGCGTCAGAGAGGGACCAGCACCACTTAGGTATCTGTAGTAGGGGTCAGATTCAAAAACAAAGTGCTCAAAAAGGAGCACTGGTAATGCTTTTCATCATCGCTTACATCATATTATTTCCATTAGTTTGCTTAAAAGCTGTAATACTATGTTGCTTAACTTCTAGGCAGATATCAAATTTTATGTTCCACTTCCACGTTTCTGCAATAGTTTCATCACTCTCCGTTAAACGACGACACCACTGCAACAATAACCACATTTTCTTTTATCTGTAGGGAGCCCACCACACCTGGGTGTCGGAGACCAGTCTGAAATGGTCCATGATCCCTACGAGTTCCTGCAATCTCCAGAGCCAGAGAGCACAGCCAACAGCTGACCACGCACACTGCCGTTTTATTATCCTGGTGTAAACAGTACTGGGTGCTCAGTCTTGGACTGTTTCAACACTGTGGAAAAAGCAGGAGCCTCTGATCTGTTTTAAAGACTGATTGTACAGACTGTGTAGTGTAATCTTATGGTTTTGTATGAGTGCAACACTTTGAAAATAAATGCTTGTACCTGTATTTATATTTCTGTTTGGTTCAATTAGAAACTATTATCCAGGGGTCCTGTGAGTCCTTAAAAAGTCTTAAGCCTGGGAAGACGGATTTTATGCGACAGATATTTTAGAGGTTGTGAGGCTGCAGAGTCAGATTTCAAAGCAGTATACCTCCATCCTTAAATTGAGCAACATTTGCTTTTGTACGATATCTCAGTATGAGAAGACAAAATAGGGAAGTGAAACCAAAGCAATATTTATTTATCATTTACATTCCGTGTAAAGTTACATGAGAAACTTGAGATGTAAGTGAGCCATGAAAGAGTTTGGCTTTATTTTGAAAGCAGAAGTGTCATATCAGTTCCCTTTTGCTCTTATGGGAGAAAGAGCCGTAACTATGTTGAGGGGGTTATATTCTCCAAGGTCTTAAAGTATGAATAAGAACTGAGAAGACTGAACAAGATAAGTGCGCACGTATCCAGTCAATGAAGGGACACAATAAATATGGGTATCTTGAAGAGTGCTGCAGTGCGCATGCGCAGCAGGACAGTTTCCATAGCGCCGCTCCGACCTGCTGAGTGAGTTGATTCTTCAACTTCTGATTCACGTCCTTCAGGGACACAATAACGAGGACGGTGTGGCATTTTATCCACGTTACCGAGTGTCTTTTTTAATCGATTCGCTTTGTCCAGAAGATATGTCTTGTTCATGATGTGAATTTTATTTATTGGGACACCTGCTAGGCTGATAAAGCAATCATAGGATGTCAAGCGTTGGAAATCTCCGTCTTTATTTGAACAGGAGCAGAATGTTGTAATCTCATGGTCGTTTTCTTTCAACGGCAAAAGTAAGTCATTTTTCATGGATTAAAACTTCACACAGACATAGTATTCTATAGATTATTAATGTCATTACTTTATTGCTTATTTTAAGACGTAAAAAATGTTACTTTAATTGTGAATTTGACACAAAATGCGGGTGGAGATCAAATTAAAGCAGGGAACCTTTAACTTGGTTAACTAACGCTAGTATCTTTAGTTTTTAAGCAAATTAAAGACAACAAAACAAACCATAAGGAAGAAAAACAGCCAGAAAGCTTATTAGCTGCTACTTCTAGCATTAAATGCAGTCACTGGCCTAATGCAGTGAGGTACAAAAAGCATTATTCATTGTTTAAAAGCCCACAAATTGTTGTTTCTTTTCAGATTTTTGGCTAATGTTGTTTAACTTTGGTTAGGTTAGTGTTGTGTCATGCTTTAGGCCAGGAGCAAAACCTGTGATCTTACAAGGCCTTTTACGGAGAAAAGGATGTAGCACTTTTACTGTGGATCAGCTGTTTTCTGTAGGCTATGTCACAATATCCTCCTTGTTATTAACATGCAGTGGATAAGGCGCTTTCTACTGCCTCTATCACATAATACACAGCCAGTTTATTAAAGTAATTTGTCTAAAATTAATGTAATGTTCAGGTTTTGCTGAAACAGTTGAGAAAGTTGTTGATTCAACTTTATGGTCATTTTGTGGGCTTTATGTGGTGCTTCTATTAAATTGTGGTTATGATTTGTTTACCCTGTTTATACCAATGAGGTTGTTTTCGTCGCCAGTGTATTATGTGTACCAAGCTTAAACTTGTGTACTGAGAGTCCATAATGGCTGAATAGTCACTATCATTATGCTCAGCTTATTTTTCTAACTCATTTCCCTAGCAAATGCAGCAACGCTCTGCTAGAGCTAGACTTGCGTGTAGTGTGTGTGTGTGTGTGTGTGCGTGTGCGTGCGTGTGCGTGTGTGTAATGTGTGGATGGATGTTTCAAGGTGCCTAGTGGAAACTTTCTAGACTGACAGTGTTTATTTAACTCATGTGCTGTCTAGATGAACTGCTTGAGTCAAAGGCTAAGAAGGACAGCTCCCATGCAGGGCAGCAGTAGAAATGAGCTGGTCCCCTCCAAGCCTCCCAGGATGAACGGATGGTCGTGGCCCCCGCAGGCTTTCCAAGTGATTGGCTGGCTGGTGTACAGCTACCTCGCCATAGTCAGCTTTGGCATCTACATCCCTCTTCTGCCTCTGCCATGGAGCTATGTGGTCTATGCCGTATCCTTAACACACAGCTGAAACCTTGCCGTCTTTGTAACTGACTGTTAAGTGTGCAGCAATTGGTCTTTTCAGATTTGAATATGGAGCAAACATTAGTCTCTGCTACGGTTTTGTTTGGGCTGCTGGATAAGACAAGGATGCTCTTGTGTGGGCTGTCTGTATGGGCTCCAGTCACACCAGACGTGACTCTGTCTCTGTTTCTGTGGTCTCTAGTAAGCCCAAAAGACATAATCAGTGGTGTTTTTGTCACATGTTGAATGCTGCATGATGTCAACACTGGTTCATTTAGCTGAAGCTTTGCTCAGCTATAAGAACAGTTGATTTCTTCACTCAAAGGATCCAAAATGCAACAGTGTGCATTTTCTTGTTGATTACTATTCTGCACTATATTATCACATATTGCTGTATTTTTCCCATACTTTTGCTATTTTCTTTGACTCTTGTTGTGAACAGCTGACGGGTATAACATTTATTGTACACTTTTTTACCCATATTGCTGCTATGACTATAGACCCGGCAGATGTCAGTGTGAGGGCCAAACCGAGCTATTCCAGTCCAATGCCGCTTTTTGACCGGAAGAAGCAACCACATGTCATCCAGAACCTACACTGTTATCTGTGTGATGTCAAGGTGTACGTATCAAAGCAATAGTCTCTAATGTCATTTTGCTGGTTAAAGGGACAGCTCACCCCAAAACCATATAACATATTTAAACTCTTACCTGTAGTGCTACTGATCAATCTAGATTTTGGTGTAAATTGCAATGTTGTAAATATTTTCCGTAGAGCAATCAGCCTTCTATGAAATGTAATGGAACGAGATGGCACTTGGCTTGTATACACCAAAGTATACATTTGGAAAACTCAACAGCAATGTTTCTCTCCAGAAATCATGACCCGGTTACTCAAGATAATGCAATTTTTGGGTGAACTGTTCCTTTAAGTCAATAGAGATATCATTCGTCTGTCATGAAAATATTGTGTTTGGTGACATTTAACATAATCAATCTTTCATGTAGCGGCCCCAAAGTAAAACACTGTAGTGTGTGCAACAAGTGTGTGGAAGACTTCGATCACCACTGTAAATGGCTGAACACCTGTGTGGGTGGCAGAAACTATGGGTAAGTTTTGGATGAACTAGTGTGCTTTCTCTATATGATTTCATGGCTGATGTTCGAAAAAAAAACTTGGAATGCTTTCAAATTGACATCAGGTTTTGTGTGTTGCCTTTAGGTGCTTCTTTGTGGCACTCCTCTCTGCTACACTAGGTGTCTTCCTGCTTGTTGTTGTTATCTTGTTCATATTTATTCAGCATTACCTGGATCCAAACAGCCTGCGGACCGCTCCACAGTTTGACAGTGAGTCGCCATAATATTGAAATTTCTTAAAAACTGCTGTGATAATAATTTATGTTAACTGCATTATTAAAGGCTGTATGTTTGTTGTTGTTTTGTTCCTTCTTTCTGTAGGTATGCTGGGGAATGGTACCTGGCTGGTATTTTTACCCTTAGCACCTATTAAGACTAGTTCAGCTGGTCTCCTTATATTAGCCTTTATAACAGCCATGCTGAGCATCACCTGCCTGCTGCTGCTTGGCCATCTGCTTGGCTTCCACTTCTACCTCTGTGAGTCACAATCTTCAAAACAGACATTCTATGGGACTCTTTTTTTCTTCATTCAGTCATTTATCCTCACCACTCTGCACTTGGCTTCACAGTTTATAAAGGCATAAGCACATATGATTACATAAAACGCCAGCGCCAAAAAGAAGCCAGAAACGTTGAGGCAGGGAATCCACAAGATGCAAAAGTCAGCTGCAAGACCACACAGGTGAGATCTGTCCTTTGCCTCTCACTGTCACACACTTGTTCATTCTGAAATGTGTAAAAATGTTGTTTTTTTTTCCTTTATAAAGAATCAAGAGAGCTCAATTGACTGTGAGCCAGCATTATCGCAGAGTGCAGGGTAAAACAAATTGCTTACGTTTCTCGATAGACTATTATTAAATGTGATATTGCAGATAATTAATTCCGGTCTGGTTTCACTGCAGCACCTGCAAATTTGATGATAGAGGCCCACTCACAAGCCGATTTTCGGAGTCCATATGCACTGAGGTAAGCATGTCAACTATCATTTCCTTTTGAATGAATTTACACATATCAAATGGGTAATACTGCATTAAAATCTGTTTTTGGTCCAGTTGGAAAACTTTAAGAAGTCAGCAGAAAAGGAGAATAGTTTCCATTATGGCACAGAAAATCCCAAAGAGAACACAGCAAGTAAGTATTTAAAGTATGTAAATGACCTGGAATTGAATGAATGAATGTGCATACGGCTTCATTACACAAAGATTTGGACTGTTGTCAGTCAATTTTTCTTAGTATGGAGTACCAAAGAACAGTAGTCCATGCAGTTTGTGCATAAAACGTATCTCTTTTTGTTTCCTGTGTCTGAAAGGGGAAATGTCTATGAGCAACACCAAAAGCTGGAAGCCTGACACTGAAGAGGCTCAGAGCGCTGATGTGAAGTCTGCTCCCCGTGTTCCAGGAATGCAGGACCCTCTCGGTAGCTCTGTTATGACTCCACACGATACTGAGCAGTAACTGAAGTCTGCATGGTTGTGCATCAGGATATGCTGCTCCGAGGAATGATTTATTATGACGATATGCTTCATGAAACTGAGCCACACAACCATGGAGCATTGCTGATGAGGACAAAGGACAGTTTGATACGCATCATGGAACTTTTTTTTCATCCAGTGGATATTTTGTATGCAGTCTGATGTGGACTTGTCGTATTTTGTTCCTTTTTATCTGGACTGGTGTTTTTATGACGACAGATGAATTATTTAAAGCATTGTTTTATCTCACTGACTTGTACAGAGGGCCAAAGTCCAGCAGCTCCACTTCCAGTTTAGCCTCTGTTCCACTAGCGTGAGTCAGATTGGTGGATTTTGGCATCCTCATCAAAGGCTTAAACGTGATACTGGAGTTTACTATTTATATTCTAAGCCAAATGGATCATCATCATACATCTTGTCACTTTATCTGTTGGCTAAAATGAGAGCCTTATATGGTAAAATACATTGACTAACTTAGTAGTGAAGCTGGTACTAGCCTGAAAAGGGCACAGCACTTCAGCTCTCTATTGCTGTTTTATTAACTGTTGATTTCACAAAGCTGACAGTGTTCAGCGACTGTTTTAACTGGATTTGATAGTAAAGAATGTTAATTTACATTTTCATGTTTGCTGCATTGTTTTCTTTAGCCTACTGGCCCACACAGTGGCACTATAGACAGCCAAACTCCCACCACCTCTAACTTCTACAACTTTATATTCTAAGCTGAATACAGTAGACATTGACTGGTTGGATTTGCCAGCAACATATGAACATTCATTCATCAGGGACAGCTTTATCTATAGCTAAGACTCATGTTGGGTTAGAGACAGAGCATTGCAGAGGGTCTTTGAAGATGAGAATGCAGATAAAGCCCTGTCTGTTTATGTATTTCTCTCTATTTTAACCATACCAGAGGAAAAAAAGGCACCACTGGACACATCAATGCAAAACACTCAATTTAGGGAAGTATTCACCACCTCAAAATGTATCAGTCGAGTTAAATGGATATCCTGTTAATTGCATGGTTACATCCACAGAGGAATAGCAAAAAATTATCTAGCAAAAAATTATCAGGTGTTGCAGATGTGTTCCATAATCCAAAAGAAAGATCATTGTGCTACTGAAAATGGCTTGGGAGAAGACCACGTAACTTGAACACACATATCTGAGTAATTTGACAACAGAGGGATACATGGCAAAATTAAAGATAAAGATCACAAGTGTTATTGGTCAGCAGAACTGGTTCAACAGTTTAGGATTTGAAGAATGCACAACCAGGAGTATAAAAGATAGACCTGAGAGAAATAAAGACGAGCTGGAGATGGTGCAGAGGAATTGTCCACAGATTGTTTCCAGTCACAGCTTGTGAATGCAGCCACTCTACTCTTCAAGGTTTAACTCTAAAGTACTTTAACTCATCAGCACCTGGAGGCGTTATACTTGCAGTTACTGAGCAGGATGTGATGGCCCTGGATAGTGACCTGATTGCTGGTGGCATAGCAAAGAGAATTGACCCGCTGCTGGTATTGCATATTCAACGATGAGGTAGGACATGCAATGTTTATTTTTTCATTTTATGACAGACCACTTCAGACAGTTGCTGTCATTGGCATTTGTGTTATTCACACCAAATTCTTTTGTATGCAGCAACTTTTTTTCAGGAATTCGACATTTAATGTATAAGCCAGTTCAAGTGTTGTCTGTATTCTTGTTTGTTCAGTAGTAGGCTGTCATATTTTCATCACTAGAAGGCTAGAGGATGATGTACATGTGGAAAAGGGAACAGTTAGAGCGGAAATTACAGAATTTAATTTTCTTTCTTCCACAGTCTGTTGTTTGAGGGGACTGCCTGTTATGTGGCATACCTTGATGGATGCCACTCTAATATTTAGAACTTAGTCAAAATCAAACTAATGGCTCCTAAGGGAAAAATAATGTTCTCTGTTAAACTAATCATGCACAGTATAAAATAAAGAGAAAGAGAATAACTAAATGAAACTGCTTTATGAGCACTACCACCCCATGTGATGTTAAAAAAAAGAGTGAGTGAAAGGGTGTGCAGGGGTTAAATAGGGAGTAAACAGGTGAACTCAATCAGGTTAATGAGCAGTGAACAAAGAGTGAAAGGAACCAATCAGTGCTGAGGAAAGTAGGTGAGGTTAAAGAAGTGAGACAAAAATGAGGAAAAGTGTTGAAATAAAGGGGGAAAAAAATCTTTACTAGCCTATATATCATTCATCGTGTTTAAAGCTAAAAAATGCCCGTAATCAACACCAAAAGCGTGAATCTTTAAACAGTGACATTTCTAGCAGGCCTAGTTATATGAAAGTGATAATCTATGTTATAATGACACAACTAAACAAGTTGGTTGAAGACAGTAATGCTTTGCACCCAAATGTATTATTTTCCATGAAAGTACTGAGAAACTCAATAGGATAGAGGCTGCTATTAACCACAGGATGGTGCAATTGCAGCAGTTTGAGATAGACTATTATGTCATCAGATGATTTCACTCAGTCCAGGCTGTTTTCATCATGAACTGAGCCCTTTCTCTTGTTCTCCGGCATGCAGGTTTTTGCCACTTACCCCTGTCTTTGTGTTGAGAGGGCTTTGTATTACTCCATAAACCATAGGGGAGGCTAGAGGTTACATAATGTCCATCCATGTCCAGCCATTAGGATGCTGCTGGTTATGTAATGCATGAGTGCACTGGACATCAGACGAGTGAGGTTCAGAGGGCAGTCTTGGGAAGATAAGCATCCTTTTTGCCAACTGAGAATTTCTCATCATGATATCAAGTGTAGGCCCTTAAGCAAGGGTACTCAACATGCTTTGCTTGGGGGCCACTTTTGCAAAATGACAGGAGGCCAGGGGCCAGTTGCAGCAGGATTTTCCCAGGATTTAAGGACATTTATAGGATTTAAGGATGCTCTAGGACATTTCCGATGCTGTTCATGCACTCTGGCACCATATGTATACTAAAAGTCCGAGTGTTGTGAATCACTTTATTTTTATAGTGAATTAGAAAATGGTTGCAAGGCCACCCAGCACCCTTTTAGGGGCCTAGGCCGTAGGTTGAGTACCACTGCCCAAAGATCAGCTCCACCAGACCACTAAGACATCCTGTGCCTGGACAAGAGTCAGGGTCAGGGTGCACTCAGTACCAAATATTGTTTATTACTACTGTATGTGACCACTGGCCCCTTCATTTCCTTTCTTAATGGCTCATGGGACTTCATACTGGTTGTTTATTAATGAGGCAGTAATGAACCCCCCATATAAAACCATCCACGTCCTTTTGTTTACATCTTCCACCTCCGCCTCTCAGAGCACCAAAAAAAGATGATTCGAGCTCCAGCCGCTTGTTTATCAGCGCTCCACTGAGCACCAAGGCACCATCACAGCCCACAACACCGAGGCAAGAAGAAAAACAGCTCGTCGCACACGGCGGCAGCCAATCAGCGGGCTGGTTTCTCTTCAGCATCTCGGAGGGACTGAACCGTCGGGCAGACTTCAGCTCAGGCAGCAGGGAGGAAAGAGACTTCGAGACTCCACGACGCGCAATTATGGTTTTGTGATCTTGAAGAGAAGGTGGAGGATTACATCACCAGGTGATTAAAACTGAGTTATTGCATGGATTTTTGCTTGTTTTGGCGCATGGCGTGTTTATAAAATATGAAAAAACGAAGCTGGCTGTATGGCAGCCCACGCGAATGCTGATTCCTAAAGGTGGTTTTTGTTTTACACTGACTTGTAAACTGTGAGGACGTCTGTCAGCATGCTGTGCTCACACTTCCGTCAAACATGAAAGGCTATTTTACCTATAATGTCATGTTTTGCATTGACAGTTATGCATCAGGGGCTGACAATAACAAACACATCACGTGAACTCTGTGTGAATTTGGCATTTGCTAGTTTATGTAACATGTTTCGCTCAGACACTGTGGTTTGAGCAGCAGCTGCAGCCATGTTCAGTAACATAAACACAAGCTTTTTTCCCTCTGTTTATCTTTTAAACGCGGGCTCGGTGAGAGCCAAAGTGAAGTCTAATAAGCCCCGTTATTGGCCATAAAGAATGATTGACAATGCATTTGGCCTGTAGCTGCATCATTCATGCCAAGCTGCTGGGCTGCATGAAGGTAGTTACATAATTATGCATGAAAAAAAAACATGTATGCCATCTTTTATTAGCTTCCTGATTCTCAGTGAACTGAGCGCTGTAGGGGTAATAAATAGAGTAATATGAGGCCATCCAAAGGCAGTACACCTGCAGGAGGTAATGGAGCCTATGTTGAAGTCCTCTCAGTGAATGGCTTTGTAGATGCATTCTCCCCATAGGTTGAATTAGGTATGCATGAGAAGAAAACACAGTCACTGACTTTGTCCCAGATTTCACTGTTGTAGGTTTCATTACATTGGTCCAAGAGCCTTCGGGTTCTGTCACAAACAATTAACCTCCGAGTGTAAATTACCCTATTTTTGTTTGTGATGACTCAAATTCAGGTCAGGTTTACAGAATAAAGGGAATGCTTTTGGGCAAAATGAAGTGTTGCAGTCCAACAGCATTTTCTTTACTACACAAACCCAAAGGGCAGATTCTTTTTCTTTTTTTACGCTGATCTTAACATTATAGGGAACAGCTGCCATTGTGTGCTTCACTGTTTTTAGTGGGGATGCACGATATTGAATTTTTTGCTGATATCCAACATGCTGATATTGGCAGGTAACTGATACCAAAATCGATATATCCACTTTTTTTACCCACCTAATTTTAGTGCTGATGAAGTCTCTCCTATCGTGGAATTAACATCATATTATATATACTCTTATCTTGATGGCCCACCTACAGATGGAGATATAAAATACAATGCTTTTCAATATATGTAATATTCATTAATTGAGCAAAATAAAAATAAAAACAACTTAAACTTAGGGTTGTTTTTTGCACTTGATCAATTTGTCAATTTAAAAAAAATAACAAATCTTGTCACATTGGCAGAAATCAGCATGTTGGTGAATTTCAATATTTAATTTTAAAGCCAATATCGGCTGATACTGATGATGTGCTGATTTTACCTAGCATCCATAGTTTTCTGTGTATGTGACTGCTGGATAAGAAATTGTTAACAGAGACATTATATCCATAACATTGCAAAGACTTGTAAATGACTTGTCTTAATAAAATTAGACATTATACAACACAGTCTGGTTTCTAAAAATCTTAAACTGGACTCAGAGCTAATTTGCTGCTGGCTCAACAGGACTCTCGCCATCTGAGCCATGTCAGGGACACTTGTGCTGTCTCTGGCCTCATGTGTTCCTCACAAATGTGGGGTTGCATAAGGACCCCCGAGCCGTCTTTACGCTGCCTTATACCTCTATTTGGCTTGCTGCTGCTGCCAACAATAACCACTGTAGCTTGTTTCAAACATCTTGTTTTTCTACTGCACAATGCCTGCCAAGATCTTTGACTCACAGAGCAGTTAACCGGTTTGGGGAGGCGAGGACTGACAGAGACAGCATGGTGGTGACCTCAGACTCGGGCTGCAGCATGCTGATGTCATGCCTGCTCTCCTCGTGTCTTGGGGGGGCTTGAGGGTGGAGGACTCTAGCCAAACTGGGAAATGGTTAAGAGGTTGTATTAAGTGGTGTCAGATGGTGCAATCATGAAACAATGTTGAAAGCATGTTGAAGGATTTTTTTTTTTTTTTAAAGACCAAAACTAACAATTTGCTTGTCCACTTCTCACTGTTTTCCTATTTCCCCACTCTGTCTGAGGCACTCAATCCCAAACCTGTTACTTAAAATGTAAATCATAAATATATTGTTTCATTTAAAAGAAGAAAACAAATGCTACATCATTTTTCAAAATCAGCTGGGCACTGTAGTTTTAAGTAAAGATTACTCAAACGTGAGTAAACAGGTTATTTGTTGGGGACTACTTTCAGCCGTGGAGTTAAACACATGACACAGTATAGTATGTAAAAAGTCAAAGTATAGTATATCAAAAGAGTCATGGAGTAGTATGCCAAAAAAGTCATAGTGTAGTATGTATGTATGTAAAAAAAAATGGTGTGGTTCATTAGCGCTGCAACTAGGGATTATTTTATTCATCTGCAGATTTTTTTCTCAAACATTCTGTCAATCAATCATTTGGTCCATTAAACATCAGAGAAACAGTCAATATTTCCTTAAAACCAAGGTGAGGGCATCAAAGTTCATGTTTGTCTGACCATGAGTCCAAACCCCCAAATCTCAAATTTATTATACATTTTCAAACCTGAGAAGCTTGAACTATCAAATGTTCGCCATTTTTGCTAAGATGAGAAGACGTAAACAATTAATACCTGATCAAAATAGATGCCAATTAATATTCTGTTGATCTACTAATCTATAAATTGACTAATCGTTACAGCTCTAAGACTTCTTTCCCCACCAATTCCTATGTTGGTCATCGGGTGACGTAAAAACATGAAAGGCCCTCAGAGCCAGAGTTTAGTTGTGATTGACTGACACCTTCACATTCCCGAGCAGCTGCCTCGAAAGGACACTGATCTAGATAGAAAGCAGATGGGATCCCTGCATGCCCACTCGCCACGATGGCATGACGGAGGTGTTGTAGGCCTCTGTTTACCAGTCTCCTCACACACTCACACTCACATCACTCTGACAACACTGCCATCATGTTGTGTGTTAAACATCATCTGCCAAACTATCAGCTAAAACCCAAGGTGTTGTGTTTTTGGTGTTTCAGCCTGCATGTTGTCTACCGGCTGATCTCCTCTCTGGAGAATGAAGAGAATGTTCCAGCCATGGCTGCGTATTGTTGCTATGAATAGATGCAGTTCAAAATGGGTCAATTTATGGTTAAAGCACTCATCTGTGCAGTGTATTGCCAGAAGGCGAGTGTATGTAAGCATGCTGTCATCCAGTCACAGATTTGTCTCTGGAGATCTGCCCTTAACCAAATGGCTTCTAGTTTGTATGTGGCAAAGTGGGGCAAAAAAAAAAAGGCACAAGACAAAACAGTTCTGCAAAGATGTTTGTTTTTGGTCCAATATATGAGTCGGAATATGACCCAAACACCCTGTTAGTAGAGTATAGCTTCACTGTTCGGTCTCCACTCCATACTGTCGACACAGTCTATATAAGTACAATTTAAAAACAGCTCTGTCAAAGCTCTATGATTGCTTTCGTCTCTGTATGTGCTCTACTTGAGGCTGCTGAACTGTATTAATGACCTCTCTCTCGTGTATTGAACATGATGTGGGTTGAGGAGCCTCGTTGTACTGAGGACTCGGACACTTGAAACTACCGACTATAAATTGGAGGAGGAGAGTGAAAAGAGTCCTTTGTTTCGCATTGATTTTGTCACTGTCAACGAAGCACAAAGGAAAACTCTGCAAGTAGCTACTCTATTAGAGAGGATGTGAATCCCCACTAAAAGTGAAATTAATGATGGAATCGCAGTGTGGACATCACAGGAATAAACAAAGCAGATTTCAACTTGAGTATATAAACATAGAAATGTAGCCTACTTGAACTACTTGATTATAAAGGCCTTGATGATCCAAAATTATTAAAATGTGATGTAATTAGAACTGAAACTGAAACAACTGATAAACTGATGAATCCATCTCCAGAAAATTAACAATAATAATTTTGATAATCATTTAATAGTTTAAGTCCTTTATCATGCCAAATATTCTCTGAGTCCAGCCTCTCAGATGTTACAATTAGCTGTTTGTGTGTTTTATATTATCTTAAAGGTCCAGTGTGTAGGATTTAGGGGGATATATTGGCAGAAATTTAATATCATTTTCATTACTATGCTTTCATTAGTTATAGATAGATAGTCTAGATTGGGCCATTTGCGTTTCCATGTCAGCCATCTTAGTACAGACTTGGCACACGGGAGAAGTTATAGTTCTGCAGCCTTACTGATAAATTTCACTTAGTCCTACACACTAAACCTTTCATTTGAATATCTCTTGTAAGTTAAATATATTAGACTGGTGGACATTTTATAGACTAAACAAGTAAGAGAGTCAATTAAAAAAACAAACAGATTAATCATTATTTAAAGTAATCGTTAGTTGCAGCCCTCGATATGATTGTATCAGTTCCATAAAAACAAAAGACACTGATGTCTCATTTTTTCAACACAAGTAGGGCTATAAAAGGCACTGATTTCCTCGTCTATCCTTTTCCCAGGAGCAGCAAGTTATAAAGGCTTCATGGTATATTAATACATTTTAAATGACTTTTTTGGCTAAAAAAAAACTTTACAATACAAGACTGTGGAATAGTGCAGCAAATGGATTTTGATTTTCCATTAACTGAGCTTCATCATGGTAATATATAAATATATTTTACATGTGCTTTTTATTAGTGGAATGTATACTTAAAGAAATAAAATATTGAGGCTTCAATAACTCTATGTGGATTGTCTTGGCCTGAGTCCTCAATGACATATGACTACAAAAGCCCCCTGCCATCAATAGTGGTACTCTGCGATGTCACCATGCGTGTAAGTGTGAAGAAATGGGCATGGGTCAGACAGAAGCCACTAACAAAGGGTTCCCAGTGTCTGTCACTCTGAATGCCATTATTCATAGACATTAATAATCTCTTCTTTTCTCCCCCTAAGAATTGACATCCTGATTATAATGGCTTTATGCTGTGTCAATCTTGGACCTTTTGTACCCATTTAAGTGTGGACTGTACTTAGCAAGGTCACTTTTGTCATTGTTGGCCACAAGGTCGTGGAAACAAAACCCTCCGCTTTACACAGTGCCACTGGGGGTGAGTGAACGCACTTCACTGGCGACTTGAGGGACTTGCTTGAAACTTTGCTAGCTGGAGCAGTTGGACGGTGTGGGCCACGGGACACACGGCATCTCTCTCCGGTTTGCGTCTTGTTTGTATCTCGTTTAAGCTGTAGCAATTACTGCTTTTAGAGACTTTGTTGGTGTTTACTTTGCAATGGCAACACACGTCCTTTAAGGATGCTGGGCTAAGTATGGGAACAGCTGAAAGGTGAGCAGAGCACCATCACTTGTGACAAATATAGATCAAGATTATATTATCTTAATAGAAATAGCATTGGGGCTTTTTTGTGACCTTTGAGAATAATGACTAATGTAAGCACTTCAGATGTGGTTCAGTTGTGAGCTGAGAAGATGAAATGCTGCTGCTCTGTATATAGATATACAAGTCAGGATGATGATGTGCTCAGAGAGGAATCCCTTAACTCGGACTGAATGAAATCATCTTAAGCAAGAGAGGGAAGCAGAGACGTTGCTCAGCATGCAACTTTTAAAGGCGTGTCACAACTAAGTAATACACAGACGTTATCTGGAAGTAATTTGGTGTTAATGATGGTGACGAGGACTTCCATTTTGTTGCTTTTGTAGCTGTGGTGATTATTCACCCCACTCTGAAGGTTTACCTTAAATGTAGCTCTGTCTCTGTGTGTGTCAGACTGGATTAGACATTATGTCATAAATAATTGTGTTTTGTTATTTGTAGTGATGCTGCGTTCATGGCTTCTATTTTATCCTTTTCTTTACTCATGTTTGTACAGACACATTATCTCACAGTATTCACCTTCATTCTCATCTCCTCCACAGCACAAAGAGAAAACACAAGTCAGCTAATCCAAGCACTGCACAGAAGGAACCAATTTCCCGCACAAGCATGGCAGACCAGAAGTAAGTTTTTGATAAGTTATGTTAAGAGCTTTCACCTCACATTTTGTGTTTTACTTCAAATATCCATCTGCTCTCTCGGTTCTTGATTTGTGCGCCTTTTGAATTCCACAGAGATCTATTTATATCTTTCACCTCTGTGCCAGAACACGCAAAGACATCTGCCCATTCACAGGCAGTGCGAGCACAGAAACATACCTCTGAAGGGTCAAATCGTGCCCCAGAAGCACCTTTCAGAAAAGACACAGCCAAAGATGAATTAGCAAACTGTGTCTTGACGTTAAGGCATGACGTAGTGTTTAGAGTTTGTCTGATCAAAGTCTTCCAGAACAGGGTGCGATAAGATATATCTCTGCCAAAAACCCTCTTCCTCTGTGGTGAATATGCTATGATTAAATGTCATTTTCTCATGTATTTTGAGCAATTCAATGATCTTTTCCTGTAAATCTTTGTTGTCGATGTACAGCCAGTAGGACCACTTGTATTCTGAATATTCAGTTGTGATTTGAAACAGGAGCTTCAGTGAATGTACTATATTTTCTACATTTTCCATTTTATCACCTCAAATGAAAGCATTCTTATACACCTCTTACATCACATGGATGATCAAATGATGTTGTTTTTCCCCTATCAGAGACAACATAGATGACTTTAAAGTCCAGACAGCCAAGCACCCCAACATGGGCTCCGTCCCTTTACGGCCGCACAGTGAACAGTCTAAAGACCGGTTGTCCAAGAGGCTTTCAACGGAGTCCAATGGGACCAGTGATGGAGGTCAGGGCTCGTCCACGCCGGTGGAGTTAACTGCTTTGGAGGAGTCGTTTCGCCGCTTCGCCATCCATGGTGACACTCGCGCTACAGGCAAGGACATGCATGGCAAGAACTGGTCCAAGCTCTGCAAGGACTGCGGCGTGATCGACGGCAAGAACATCACCCTCACTGACGTGGACATTGTCTTCAGCAAAGTCAAGTAAGAAAGGCAATATGTCAATGTGAGCTCATCTGAGTTACATAAAATTCTGTTTCCCTTAATAAATCTGCCAACATATGAGCCAGATATGATCTTGTAACAGACATGTCACTACAAGATTGTGTACTTTTGCTTAATAGTGTTACTTAACTGTTGCAGAACCAGAGATGACTACAATCTTAGTCATTCAGATCAGTATGCCCAAAAGGCCAGTACAGTGGTGCAAACATGGTATCATTGTGGTTGCAAGAATGCAGAAGTGGAAAACTGTCTCCAGACTGCACTGAAGGACTGTTTCTAGTCTATTTCACAAGTGCTCCGAAAATTGAATCAGTGACATCATCTATAGCTTGCAGTCAGGTAACACCAACCCTCTTAATTACACCTCATTAAGGTGTCAACTGTTTGATTTGTGTCTGCACCAAACAATGCTTGTCACACTGAAATTAGCATGAAAGAGACAACTCTCCCACACGTTTTTGCTTTTACTGAATTGCATGTTTTTCAGGCAGTGTTTTGGAGGATGCCTTTGTTTTTTATACTAGGTTGGCTCAGATGTCCATCAGAAGCAACAGCCAGAGCAAGAGGTCAGGATGGCTCATCCTGTGTCTCCTGGGGCCAAATTGATTCATCCCTTGCTTCTGAATTTAAGTGAAGTAGAGTCTAATAAGCTGTGACCTCAATGTAATTTCACTAAAGAAGACAAATTGTGGTTACCGAAACTGAGTGCATTTGGGATGAAAACACACTGGCATATGAAGTATTATTACTATAGTGCTAGCCCCACACAGTAATGTTCATACAGTTGTGTCATATGTGGTGCAAAATAAAGCTGTTGTAGTGAAGGGCAAGGCTTTTACAATGTGGGTTTGTAGGGTTTTGTGCATGATTATGTTGGAGATATTCATTCATGTACAAAGCAGCTTTGATTTTTTTATCCTGTTTGAATGTTGTGAATAACAATTATTCTGCTAGACAGCACCAGAATAGACGAGTATGGCTTGAAGCCACTTATAATCAAGTCTTGCTTCAGGACTGAGAATCTCACACTGATTTAGTGGATTTTCCATCTTCTGCTGGTGTGTAGCCATAGTTCATCTTGGTCACTTTGTATACACACTTATATACAAGAGATTCCAAAATGATTTTTAGAGTGATTTTTCTGCTTGAGACTGTTTATTCCTGTTGTTACAACATCATGAGTGTTCAGGAAAGAAAATAATATTTCAAAAAGCAGCTCCAGGAGTATTGAATATATTTCCATTAAACTAACTTTGTATTTTAATATCTACACCGCCGTACTATTTAGCACAAAACTACATAACATTTAGTGTGTACCAATACAAAATATTTCAAATGCAGTATGCCACAAAATACCAGGATGCTCACCTGCCTCTGGGTGCATGTTGCAGTGTGCAAGCCAGCATGCATTTCTGGCTATTCTGACCCACAAATTTCTGCACAGTCAAAGATATGTTTCATCTACTGAGCTGCAAATAGATGACATGGTATTTAAGCGACCAGCTGAATGGATAGTATTAGTAGAAATAATAGTTGTTTAAGTTAAGAAAATAATCACAAAGACTAACAACTATGAAATAATAATGACAGAGGAATGCATATATCATCTGACTGTTGTGAATATAATATCTTAGAATCTGCAATGTATACAGTTATAACTTAAAAATTAACTTTGACATTGCAAAGCATCAACAGCACAGCTCTCCAGGTTGACCTCTGTCTCTGGAATGCTTGGCAAATTGTGTTTTGTTTTGTCTCCAAGGTAATGGATATATGAGCAAGAGGGTCAAAGTTCATAGCACAATGTTATGATGAAGTAGTTTGTCCCGTTAATGTACATACTGCATGCAACAGAAGGCTATGTAGGGAAGCTGCAGTACCTGCTAAAAGTCCAGAAAAAATCCATGCGATTTGGACAGCTGCTTAAGACGTACTATTACTAAAACAAGCATTGAGTAGAGTGGAAACTAAAATGGGAAGATTTTTAAATTAATTATTTATTATGTATCAAGTAGTACGATGCACAGGAGGTATTTGCAGTAAAGTATTCTATTCTGAAATGGATTTGTTAATGCACTTGTTGGTGTCCTAAGTTACAAACTCAGAGAACCTTTTACAGGAGATACAAAAGGAAGCTGTGATCCAGTCCTCAACTATCACGAGCCATGCATGTGACTTCAGATGCTAGGGACTTGCATTAACTCACATATTTAACAATATTTGAAGCTTTTATCATACATTGTTTATTGCATTTCTACATCCCATCTTTGACTCAAAAAAAACAACCCAAACCCAAACAGTCACTACACGCTAAACAATACTTTAAGTAAGATTTGGTGGCAGGATAGAGCAATGCAGAATAAAATGCGCACACTAAAGTATAAAAACAAGGACTTGTAGTCTACACATTCTCATGATTGGCATTCTTTTTGTGCTTAACATTAGATATTCTCTGATAAAAAAACAAAAAAGCAATTCAGCCATCTGTTCTTACAGTAAACTTGAAAAATGCCCTTTCATTTGTAAAGCAAAACAATTTTCTTCTGGACTTTGAGTCACCCACATCAACACCTTCGCAGTTGGCATGGCAATGGGTGTTCATGTTTACTGTGGTGAAGAATTTTCCTCGGCAATACAAGAGAGGGAAGTTAGAGCTGACTGCAAGATTAAATCTTGTTTACATCACGCTCTGTTGGTGAGCAGGATTTGTAAATGTGTAAACAATATGGTGCAAGTACTTTAATGAAAAAAGGCATGTTTCCCGTCATACAAGCTAATCAAGGTGATTCTATGCAGTGTTGTGTACAATTAATCCTTGAGTGCGAGTTTGATTGCTCTGTCATTGGACCTCTTCAGGGGTCTCAGATAGTCCAGCATGCATCCACAGCTGCGTTGAGTAGGTTAGTACAGTAGAGTCTGAGTAAAGCATGTGGTGTATATTCCCCTTAGAGCCAGCCATGGGATAAAAAGAGGTACAGACTGGGGGAGGGGCTCATTTTCATGTGGTTTTTACTCCAGGCATGACTGAGCCAGGGCAGGCTGCCATGCAAGAGATGCAGATCTCCACTTTCCCTTTAATCAGTGTCAAAGCTCTTTGCTTCCACACGAAAAATTAAACATCTTAATGAGCACTGGCTAATCACAGTACAGCTGGATGAACCCGTATTTACTGTGGGTATGGAGGTCTGCTGCACCACATTGAGTCTCTGCTGTGCTGTCTGCCTGCTCAGAGCCAGAACACCACAGCATGAGCTATGGATGAGGTAGAAATCTGGCAAGGACTAATTAATTACTTCTAGCACAGTGTTATGGTGGCTTCCTCTCTCTAAGCTTTGGTAACATTTCCCCATCAGTGAGCATGATCGTGGGCGGTGCAGGAGATCATCAGCCAACTATTGTGTCAGATCCATATGGATCATGCACTGCAGATGGTTGAACTCTGTAAATAAACAGCAGGTGCAGCTACCGTAGTCTCCCCAAATAAAATAAAGCTCCACTTGCTCTCTAACCCTTGTCACTCTCAACCTTATCACAGCCTCCTCAGATTGTGAACTGCTGTTTATTTACACAGCGTAATCATTTATATACATTGGAGAATTTCACAGCTCAGTATGGGGAGATCTGCACAGAGTCCTTGGACAGAAACGGCAGCTGGAAGTCTAGTTTCCCGTCTGACAATAGACAGCATGGAACAGGCGCAGAGGAATGGCGCTCAAACAAAACCGCTCACTGGATGAGTCAAATTAATAATAAACCCAAACATCCCCGTTTACCGTAGGCTGTTGCTATGACAGCAGGTTGCCCGAGAAGACTGCGAGCTTTATAGGTTGTTGTTTAGGTGATTTATCACCACAGCAATGGCTGTTTGTGTTTGTGTTACTATGCACTTTTTACATGGAAGTGAAACGGGCAAATGGCCAGTTAAACAACTGGAGCACTCTCAGACGGAGAGTGATTGATGATGATGATCTGTGGTGTGGTATTGTCAGTAGTTATAGTTTAATTTAATTAATGAGAACACAGGGATTCTGCAGGTCCCTTACTGGAATATAAAAACATCTCGGCTCTCCTGGAACTGGACACAACATGATACATGATATGAAGAGACAGTCACATATACAGCCTACAGATGTGTGTGTGAGTCTGTGGAGTTGCTCAGACAACAGTTAAGTACTGGGAGACGGGATCCAAACAGGGAACGTCTTCTCAGTGTTTATCTCAGCGGGATACCATCTCCATGCTGTGTCTTACATCTGCCATGTTGAAGTGATCACACATGGCTCTGTGTACACTACTGTCTGCTCTCATTGTAAGCTTTCAAACTCTACTGAGAGGCTGTAGAAAAGCTGATAAAGCAAGCCTTAACACGGTGTTTCTGTCTCTGGAGACAATTTTTGCGGGGGTTTTATGTGCTATATTGGGACAAGAAGTGTTATCCCATACTTAAGCTCCTTTTCCACCTACATTTCAGGAAGAAATCCTGTCGCACTATCACATATGACGAGTTTAAGACAGCACTCGGAGAGCTGGCCAGGAAGAAATATAAAGACAAGACTGGGGAGGAGGCTGAGGCAGAGGTCTTTAAGCTGATTGAGGGGAAGACACCCATCATTGCAGGAGTCACGGTAAGACTCAAAAGAGTGAATATAACTGGTGTCAAACCGGAGATGTTAAACCAAACTTAAACGTTTTCTTAATGTTCTCACAGAGAGCTGTGGCATCCCCAACAGTGAGCCGTCTTACGGACACCACCAAGTTTACAGGGTCACACAAGGAGCGTTTTGACGACACCGGCCGCGGGAAGGGTAAGGCGGGACGAGTGGACATGGTTGACACTTCAGGATACGTCTCGGGGTACAAACATCGAGGGACATACGAAAAGAAAGTAAATAGACCCACCGTCGCCAAACCCATGTGAGGGCAAGGAAATAAACATTTGATCAACCACTAGGATAATTTTCTATTAAAAGAGTACTCAAAGAAAGCACAAAAGAATAGAATTTCATATATTTTCCCACCCATCTATTTTGTGTGTGTGTTTATGTGTGCGAGAGAGAGATGTTTTTTGAGTTCCTCTCTTTGAGAAGTGTGAGAACTGGAAAACTGTTTACATGTATTTTTACAAAGTCATCACCAGCTGGTACATTCCTGTCTGATCGCAAGTTACTGCCAAACACTGAAGAGAACAAATGAGAGAAACTGCGATGCTATGAATATAAAAGCTTTGTTGCTATGATAGGGCCTTATAATATTTATTGAGCACAATGAACACGATGCCAAGAAAAACAAAAGTAGGACAACAGTTTGATGAATTAACAACAATGCACTTTTAATGGAGATTCCTCTATTCCCATATTTAGCTGTAGAGATGCAATTTTAATTTGCTTTGCAGAGTTTCAGAGAGAATTGGCACATTGTTGACAGATACTATCAATGTCTATTTCTTTTGAAAACTTAAATTGTTCCATCTTCAGTGTTGTTTGTCTGCCATCCCCACTCGTCAGTTGTTTTTAACGAAATATTTCACTCCCCAAATGATCGTTTTTATCTTAATTACTCACCCCATGTTTCACTGACTTTGGGAAGAAAACCTTTCACACATGCCTCCACGTTGACCTTAATATTTAAATGTCCAGTGTGTTGGATTAAGAGGAATCTAGTTGTCATGTTCCAAAACTAAAGCTTCTTCTCTGTGCCAAGTGTGTAGGAGAACTACAGTAACTACGTGTATATGCAATTGTCCCTATCCAGAGCCAATATTTGTTTGTCCATTCTGGGCTACTGTAGAACAACATGGCGTACTCTGTGAAAGAAGACCCACTCCGTATGTAGATATAAACAGCTCATTCTAAGGTAACTAAAGCAACTATTCTTATTTTCAAGTAAATATAAACTAAAGAAAACATAGTTCTGAATACTGTATACCATTTCTACCAAAAAAGAAATGCCCCTAAATCCTAAAACACTGGATCCCTTTAATCATGTGTATAAATAGTCTTACGCGTGGACAAGTAGTTTGCTGTTGTGTTTCAAATAGTAAAGTTTTGGCAAAAATGCAGGTTTTTGGGAAGTACTGAGCATACGGCTGGATAAATGAGACTTGAATTACACCGCACAAGTTATTTGAGAGTTTGTAAATTGATGTCAGAAAAACAAGGTTTTCTTACCAAATTCAATGTAACATAGGGTAAGTAATTAATACACAAATTAGCATTTTAGGACTGAAGTATTACTTCTTCTTTAGTCTTTAGAAAATCTGCCGTTCATGTTTGTTTTTTTGTTTTTTTACTTCATAAGCTCACTGTCATTTAAATAATTTGCCTTCAGCTCAAACAAAGAAAAATATATCACTAGTTTTGTGAACTTGTTTTAGAATTTTTGAAAAAATACAATGTAGTTAACTGTTAGACTGAACATTTTTGTCTTCTATCATATCTTCTTTTTTTGTGACGATGTAAAGCATAAACGCCTACCATGCAAACCTTTAAAATATGCCTGCTTAAAACACTCCCAACAACAAAAAAATACAACAGGAGTAATCCATTGTCTCCTAATCTGTCATTATTCAGACCACAAACCATTTTGCTAACATGCATCTTGACTTTTAAATTGGTGAAATTCAGATGAAAAGGGAGGCTCTAACCCCTCAAATGTACAAGATTGTATTTTTAACATTTTACTTATATTTCCTCATCAGATTTCTATACAGTAGTTCTAATATATTTGTGGTAAGATTGTGTATATTCTAAAAAGTTATAGCCACATGGCTTAATTTAAGACACTGGCTTCATATGTTGTTTTTCCTGTATTGCTGTACTTTGTGCATGTTTATGTATATTGCATTTGATTCAGAAGCATTTAGATGACAGTAAGAGTTTGTCATATCTTATCTGAACTGCTGTGAGGACAGACTACTGGACAGACTTTAGTATTTTCTTGCTAAAAAAAAACAGTAAGTGATAAAATTGTGGGATCTGATAAAATCTCGTATTGCTTGAAATCAATATGTATCAACTTGTACATAAAAAGTCAGCTATACTCCAATGCTATTATATTTGTCTGTTGGTAAAAATTCAAAGTACCTTTTCTTTGTGGTACTTTCATCCAAGGCACAAGTTCAACTGAAGACAAAAACAGGGTTTTACTGATGTATCCTTACATACTGTATGAGATAAAAGGGAAAATTGCAAGCACGTAATATACTTTTGTAGAATATTTTTCCAACATAGTGACAGTGTTTATGTCACACATTACCTGTAGCCTCAGCTGATGAAGAATCGTGCATCAAATGCAAAACTTGCAGCTATCAGTGTGTTAGTTCCTGTCTGCTGCAGTAGTTTCTGTTTTCTGTGCTTAATGCCAAATACTGTGCACCTTTTAATGTGGAGGAACTATATTGTCTTATTTTATTACAATGCATTTTCAAATAACTTTTAATGTACTATTGTGCCCGGTGCATGCAGTGTGTTTTTGTTCTTGTTCTTTAGATCTCTTAATGTGTGTTCATGATTTGTAGTGCATTACTGAAAATAAAAAAACATACACCCCAGAACCTCTGCTGAGTAGGTTACAGGGTGTCAGTCAAAAATTTTATGTTCTTATGGCTTTTTTGGGATTACTGAAATTCCCCATCTGCAGTACTGACCACTGACCCGTAGCATTCACATTGAAAAACTAAAGGCTACATTCAGTTTATGTAGTAGCATCCACCTCCTAACCTTTGCCAGGTCTTGCATTAGTTGTTGTGAGAGGCAAGTGCGTGTGTGTGTAGCTCTCCAGCCTGAAGGCAGAGGTATAAATAAAGTCACAGTGCAGCTGGAATCTAGATGCATTCATTCCACTGCAGCGTACAAAACAGATGGAGACACAAGTGACCTAAAAAAAACTGGGGGAAAGCTTCCAACAGAGACACAATCTTGCTACTGATCCAGGAAATACATTATGACCTTCTCACTAATTTTTTTTCCACCTAAAATCATTTAACATAACAGTCCTGTCACACACATATACACAAACGTCCTTGACTAAATTGCCTTTCCCCATTACTGTTTACATCAAGCAAACGCAGCCTATACAGATTTTTTTAAAATAATAAACACATTTTTTAAAACCGCTAGCAACTTAATATACACAAAAACTAAATGTACAGTGCAGTGATGTAAAGTAAAAAATGATTAAAAACTGTCTGTAACTGCTGGGCCTTGTGCAGCGACTGCAATGCTAGTATGACGCATGGCACAGGCTTGCGTGGATGTTTTCATCCCAGTGTGCATCTTTTCATTCAAATTCCTTTTTAAAGTTCCCCACTTCCCTTCAGATCAGCTAGTAAACACTCGTTGGTAGCCACCAGGGACCTGCAGCACATACACAGACACAAGTCACAAACAGCTAACAAAGATGGGCTGGTTTAGGTGTGAGCGCAGCATTGTTGTGGGTGTGTGTGTGTTGCAGGAATGAGTCCAAAAACCAGGAGATGAGTTGGCAGTTTAGCACTACCGGTATTCTTGTCTCAAAGTCAACGGGTTTTAGGAGTTCGTTTTGTTTTTGTAAGATGCCTGAAAAAAGGTCTGTGGTTAACACACACTTAAAGATATGCTATGCAGGATTTTCCTAAAAGAAAACTATGTATGGACCCATACAGAAGAAATTCCTCTCAATCAGCAATCATGACCCTTTATGAGTGTGTGGTGGCGTATTTTTCTGCAGACTTTGCACTTTGCCTGTATCTTCTTTTTTTTTCTGTTTTCGGGGTGTTTATGCGTGTACCTGTGCAGTGCTCAGGTGAGGTTGGGATTTTATAAAAAGATGATGCCAGACTGTAAGACACAGTGCAGAAAAAATGCAAATATAGCAAGGCGAAACATCCAGCAAGAGTAGAGGTTGGCTTTAACTTTCACTAGTGAGTGTGTTTACAGTTAACAGCCTGACAATCCTGCATGGTATAGCTTTGAGAGATTTTCATATTTGATTCTACAAGATAAAATAAATACTCCACTCTAAAATTTTAAAGCATTTACATGTCTGAAAATACACTGTTGCTGTTAGCACTGTTACACTGTTAGCCTTTTACTTCTAGCGGTCACATTTAGGCTTTAAAAATCCTAAAAGTGGTGTTCATTTGTGAAGATTATCTTGCTGGAAAAAAAAATGAAAGTATCATAAACTTTTGTTTGCCACAGATCTTATTTTCTGCAATAAACAAAAATCCAATAGAAAAATATCCTAAGTGTCAGCCCTGCAAAAAACATCATCGTTGCAGCACTTTATACAGCAGAAACAAGTGTCAGCTGTTGGATTCATCTTCTTACCTGTGGCTTTCTTGCAGCATATTTGACAAATCCTTGACACTCTCAGCCTCCTGCACTTTCTTCCTCAACCCCTCAATCTCTTTCCTCAGCTCCTCCACTTCTGTCTGAGCCTCTAAGGACGTACAAGAACAAAGAGTGAGAGTTTGTGAGGAAAACAGCAAAATGATCACTTGTAGTATGTGACTCCCACTGACATTTACACCCACCTTTAATCTGAGTAATGGGTGAACTTTTCATCATAGACTTAAGATACTGTCGTTCTAACTTGATGAGCTGTCTCTGCAGAGCAACATTTTCCTCCAAGACAATCCTCAGCTGCTCGTTCAGTTTGCCCTGTTAGAGAAGAGATCATAAATACAGTGTGTTCATTAGAGCTACAACAATGAGATGATTAATCAATCAAAAGGAAATTGATTGCAAACTATTCTGATAATCGATAAATCGTTTCAGTCATTTTTTAAGCAAAAATGTCAAACATTTGCTGGTTCCAGCTTATTCAGTGTGAGAATTTGCTGATTTTCCTAATCACGTCATAATTTATGACGGTTTATGAAGAATCTTCGGGTTTTGGACAGGTGGTTGGACATAAGAAGCTAACTGAAGATGTCACTTTTTTATTAATTTATCAATTCTGAAAATATCTGGCCGATTAGCCGATAATGGAAATAATGGTTAGTTGCAGCCTTGGTGCTCATCATGGCCTCCTAAAACTCAACATTATTTTGTAGAATCCACTCACAACTGCACTGCGAGCTTCCTCCAGCTGAGCGGAGAGGCTACGGACTTCAGTTTTGTGCTCTTCTTCTTGTGCAGCCATTTGAAAGTTCAGTGCATCAGCTTCCCGTCTTAGGGTCCTGACCTCAGCCTCCCGACTGTAAATATCGTTTTCCATCATAGACAGGATCTGGACCGCCTGAGCTAGAGCCAAAAATAGAAATGATGAGAAGACATTCTCATTATCTTCAGGCTCCTGTAATCAGATACCACATTTCCCAAACCAAACTCCCAAACTCACACAGGAAGTTGTTGTTATGATGCAGAGATCTCTCTCCCCTCCAGTGTTTGTCCACGAGGTTGAGGAGCATCTCCAGGGGTTTCCTGTAACTACCCTGAGATGTGAGATCAGGGAAAAAAACAACCTCAAATATAATTTTTACAAGCAGTAAGAACAAATTAAGACTGATTCAGTAATGTAAAACTGTAAGAGGACTAGAATCACTTCCTACCCTTTCTTTCTTTTCTCCTTGTTGCGGCAGGCTGGAGCCCCCTTCTGTCTTGATGAAGCTAGAGTAGGTCAGTCTGGGAGGATGTAAAATGGGGTTGGAGGGGTCAGACAGATTCAAACCAGGACGACATGGACTGGGAGGCCGGATATTAGCTAAAGAAGAACTATGGCGATGACTTTGATCTGAAAAAAATAAATGAAAACACACCTTCAACAACATGACAGGAAAGTGACATTTGCTATTTCTAGAAGCGTGAAATTTCTGACAAAATCTTTTATTAAGTACAGACAATCTGTTCTTACCAGGGTTAGGGGTGTAATGTCCCTTGGCTGCATGTCTTGTTTGTTTGTGGAGGTCTTTTTGCTTTTGTTTTCCAGGAACAGGTCTGTGTTTCTCTACATAGGGGCCAAAGGACACCTTTGGTCTTTCAGTCACCTTTAATGAGGTCAAGCTTCTTTTATGAGATGGCTCTCTTGTGTGTGGCACTTTGGACTCTGTGTTATCTGGTCAAAGTACAAATGACATGACAAAAAACACTGATATTAACTGACCTTCGACTTACATGATTAAAAATAAAAGTAAGAATTAACTAATAATTAATTAATTAATTGAAAAAAAAAAGAATTAACTTCTGTCTCCACCTAGTGGTAGTATTTTTTTCAACAACTAAAAAGTGAGGGCAATGACCCCAGTGCAACTGACATTGAATGGCTTTTATTTTACTATTTCTAAAATAAGTATTTTATCCTGTGTTCACCCAGCCCTGATTACCTGTCCAGATCACCAAATCAAAACAAAGAAGAACAAAAAAGAATTTACGAAATTAAAAAATGAAGATTTTGATTCATCTGTCATGGATCAGGATTGATTTGACGCCCATATAGATGGGACAGAAGTAGAGAAAATGACCATTGCACCACAGTCTTATTTCCATTATATTAACATTGCAATCTCTATCCTCTTAGTAAAATACTAATATGCACTTAATTAACTATATTTCAACTGATACTGTGGGCAGAGAGCTGCAAAAACTTACCATATTTTGTAGGGGGAAACCTGAGGATAGATTTGGCTGTTTCCTAAGAAAACATACAATCCGCAGTATTAATGATACTGTAAATGTATGACTGAAAATATTGTTTGGCCTGCAATGAAATAAAATCACCTGTTTTGGAGTCGAACTTCTCTGTTCTGTTAAATCTTCTAATTCGTCCTTTTTGGGTTCTGAGTCAGAGGACAATTTAAGCAAAATATGAATTCTGCTGATTTTGTTTTTAGATTTAGCATTTGAATTTTGACATCTTACCCTCTGCCTCCTTGTGAACTGGCTTTGACTCATTTTGGCCTCCATGATGTGTCGCAACAAAATTCAACACAATGTCATCAGTGTCAGTCAGGAGAGAGAGCCTCCTGGTTAAGCGGTCCACTGAATTCAGTCTCTGAGCACTGCTTCTAGGAGACACAAGCAAGACAATAAAACACAGCTCAAACAAATAATAAAAAGAAATAGATTTTGATAAAAGTAACTTCTAATTGGTGTTTTTGTTACCCAGGATTTCAAAAATGTTTGCCCTTTAAAATTCTACACTGATCCAATGTGGCTGCTTTCTTCAAATGTAAGCACCCCCTGCATTTTTGGGCAAACTTCATACAAACATTCCCATAGTTTTGTTTGCCCTTCTTTAAACTCTTTAAAATCCAGCAGACTTCAAAATCAGTTTGGTGTTTTCAATTTTTTCAAGATCATTGGTAGACCTAGGATTAAATCAAAGTTGACCTGAAACCCCTAAACTCAAGCACCTTACAGTCGGTTTACCTTTTGTCAGCAGCCTGATTCAAAGATGAGCTCTTCTGCTGAGGCAGAAGGTCAGAAGAGAACTGCATTATGGCAGCTTTGCGCTCCGTGTCTCTAACTGAGCAGCCATCTAGAAAGCAAGGGAGAAAACTCAGTTATACTGAAAATGTACCTGTGATAAGCACAATCTCGACTTTATCTTACCTAGTTTGCGTAGGTTGGACATGGCATGCACCAGATAAGGGCGGTAGTGTGGGTAACTTTTAGTCAGAGGGTTGAGCCTGAGGTCCAGTTCTCTCAAAACTGGCAGCTCGAACAGCTCTTTCACCTCTTCCAGGGAAGGTATGCAATTATAGTACAGGATCAGCCTTTCCAACATTTGCAAATGTTGAACTCCCTGTGGAGAAAACAATACATTAGTTGTTTTTTTTTAAGATTATATTTTTGGCTTTTGCCTTTATTTAAGAGGAAAAATTATTAACCATGAAAGGGGGACAGGGAGAGAAGAGTTGACATGCAGCAAAGGGCCATAGGTTGGAGTTGAACCTGCAGCCACTGCAGCAAGGTCGTAGCTCCAGCACAGAACCAGGTGAGCCACTTGGAGCCCCCGATATAGTTATCAGGCAATAATTCCAAATACAATCCAAATTAATCAACAAAATTTAATTTACAAAAAAAAGTATTATAAAAAAACACATGAAAACACAAAACGTAATTTAAAAAAAGAAAATTATTGTGAAATTTTATTTAACAACTAAAAACACGCTTACATCTGAAATAAATGAACCACAGTTTAAACTTACTTGAACAGAGATGAGCGCATTGCAGGAGAGGTCCAGAGACTTCAGACGGACAAAGTTATTAAGTGAGCTTCCCAGATGTCTGATTTTCTCCTCGTATGTCCCCGGGAGGCTCAGTGAGCGTACATCACCTGTTTTAAAACATAAAATATGATTTGCTTCTGGTGCTCTGGCAGGTGACAGGTATTTAAATAAACAAAAAAACCCAACTTTATTTGATACAAGAAAATGTACGGAACAGCTCAAGGAATACATACACAAGTACTGTACACATATACATAAATACAGATTTTAGGCTTTACTATTCATTTTTTCGATGTTTTAGCGACTTGAAGTAGTTGGAGATTTGAAGTTAGACTTGAAGTTATTTTTAAAAGCAGTTAAATAGGGAGTACATCCTTTTCATCAGTGACTGTTATTGCTGGTGGCTACGTTAGCTGTGGTTAGCTTAGCCGCCGGTGCTAACGTTGGGAAAAGTAACTCCATTTGTTTAACATAACGACAGCTGAAGGCCACAGCTTGACCGCTAATGTTAGCTGTTATAAACTCCTATACAAAGTTTGCATTAGCATGACATAATTTTACCGAGACAGGGGTGTTTCAACTGTAATCTCTCCCGTATCCATTGCTCTGTTATGGTCGTCAAACACTCAGCCGCCATACTTTTCGAACTTTTGCTGCCTTCAGGTACCGTCGGAAAAATCAAAACATAGTCCTTTTTGCGTTACTGCCACCCCTTTTTACTGACTACTGTATTAAAACTCATATTAGCAATAGTTACTCAAACTATTGAAAAAAATCCCGCTTGCCATACTACGAGAGGTTTATTTTTTCTTTCACAATCTGTTTATTGTTATTTTTCAAATAGAACAGATAGACAATACAGTAATGTGTCGTCGGTACAGTAGTAATAAAACAAAAGATTAAGTCGTGAGTATAACAGAGACGATACAAAACTCCAATTAATCTGCAGTGGCCCGTTGTACGCTGCGCTTCTTCCTGCTAGTACAGTGTCAGAGTTTTTGAGCAGCATTGAATGCATCTTTTTGAGCCTGCGCACTGTCTACATCCGGACTAGTCACCTGTCAAAACAAACGTTCAAATGTTTCTGCCCAAAGTTTGGTACTCTGTGCTTTGTGTTTAGCTAAGTCCATAAAATATTAGACAACATTTAGATACGCGCTACGGTTGCAGTAATTAACGTCAGACACGAACATTAGGAACACCTCTCTCTGTTGCCATTGGTAACGTTACCGCGCCTCCTTCGTGGATGTTTACAGGAGCGTCAGTCAGGATCAATGGCGTCCTGTGTGTCAGAGTGGATAACGTCCTGTTGTAACGTAATTTTGTCTGCCACAGCATTGTGCTCTTCTTACAGACTCTTTAAGGTAGGTGTCATTCAGTGTAGTGCCATTGTAGATGTTGTTACAACTTGCTAACTTGCTAACAATGAGGTCTGAAACATTAAGTCGATTAATCAGTTAGCTTACAGTCTGTCTGCGAAGAAAAATTACCTAATTTGAGCCAATCAAGTCCGTTTCAAGCAGAATACCAAACAATCCATTAAATACCAGCTTTTCAGATGTGAGTGTACTCCCTTTCCTTGTCTTTAATGATAATAATGTCTATCTTTAGATACTGGACTGTTGTTTGGGCAAAACAAGAGATTTCAGTGTGTCCCTCTGGGCTCTAGGAAATCATAATTGGAAGTTTTCACTTTTTTGACATTTTTTGCATGAATATCTTATCTAGAAAATAATTGGTAACTTAATCAGTACTCTTTATCTGTTTGGTGTTTTGCAGCTAAATTGCCTTATTTGTAACAGTAGATTGGTAATTCTTATTTTTAGACTCCACTTTTACTACTAACTAACTAAAACTAGAAAGTTTTAGTTTCTTTCTTTAAGTTGAACAGCCCTGTGTTCTTTGTAGTTTGCCTACCTTTTTGGTTTGTATCAGAGGCATCCAAAAAAATTGATTTTAGCAAAAACATCTGGTTTTAAGTTTTTTCCCATTTGCTTCACAAATTAGGTCACATCAGTGCATTTACATAATACTTTTGACACCCCAGAGCTGATATCACGGTTACTTTTAGTTGGGAAATAGATAATCAATCGATCCATGTCCAAAATTTCTCACTTTGTAATTTTGCCACTGTGTCTGCATTCACTGTCTCTGCACGCTCCCTGCAGGATCACAGGGCTCCTGCAGTCGGCCTCTTTGTGCTCGGACTCTCTGCAGCACTTTGCATCTTGCATCCCTCCAGCTTACACCTCACCTCTCTCCAGAGAGAAGCTGAGTGGGCTGGAGATGTTCTGGCTCCAGCGCTCATCTCCTTTGAATTCCTGTGGCTCAGTGAAGACCATAACACGGCACATATTCTCCTGTGTGGCTCCTGCCTGCTGCTTGGACTGTGTGACTGGCTCTCAGCAGACAGTCTCACACTGATGACACGCTGCCTCGGTTTGTCTTCCCTGTCCTGCTGTCTGACCGTGTGTCTGTTTGCCGGTAATGCTCTAGGGGCCTTTGGCGGTGTGGCCCTCAGCCTTCCACTGCTTGTGGCTCCAAGGGTTGAAGCACACACTTTTTCTCCATTCATTTCTCCAGCTGCAACTGAGGGACTCACCAAGTGGTTGTTAAAGGGCTCCATGTCTGTCGGCTGTTTGGCCTCCACATGGGCCCTCAGCAAGTTCCTGTTGGATGTGACTGACCGATGTAACATTTAGTTAATCAGTAAAGATTTGTATTACTTGTCAGGATCTGTTTGGACTGTCAAGTGCTAAAGAGTGACCAAATGGACTTAAGCAAAGAAGAATGTGCCTAACTAATAAGCATTTCAGGACATATGTGAATTGAGTGGCATTAACTTTATTTCCATTGTTATTAATTCGCCTTGGTGAGTTTGTGGTGCAACAGAATAGACAGGACAACATTTGATAAAATCATAATATACACATATTAAAATACACAAAGTATCATTTAACATATATTTTAATGTAAGTTTCCGGTAGTGCTGAGGTGATTAAATGATTAGGCAATCATCAGAAGAAATGGCAATAGCTCAGTCATTGAGCAATATGCCACACAATGACTAATTCCAGCTTTTCTTTTTTTTTTGGAGGCCATATGCACTAATGTATAACATGATTTTGCATTTGGATGTGTAAAAACAAAATACAACCAATTATTGAGCAAAATAAATAGAGTTTGGATGATGGAAGAATTACCATGATAACTGCTTCTTATACAGTATATATCACGCTTTGTATTTAAAAGGTAAAAGCCAAGTCTGCACAGTCAAGGAAAGTCAACCCAAATTTCAAATTATTCAGAAATAATTATTATTAATAATTATATTATAATTATAATTATAATAATTTAATTTCTTTAATCTTTAATGTAATTAACTTAATTTGAATCAGGGCATAGACACTACTGAACAAACTCATTTGCATGAGAATATGTGACTACAATTTACAACTGACAGCCCGTTGAGGCATTCTGCATCTCTGTGATGCAGCAAGAACCTTTCAGCCCTGCTGACATTTATTATGCTGTTCAATTTGAATACGATGTAGCCGGCATGTGGGCGTTTTAATTTCCTGTGTGATCATCTCCGAGAATGTCTCACAGACTGTATTTTCTCTCAGGCCACTGACACTCTCTGCACGTCTCTGCTAACAATTTTAGTGTTGCAGAGTCCAAAAACATCCAGCTGCCTCAGTGACTGGGTCCTGTTTGTTCTGCAGCCTCAGCAGAATCACTGTTTAAATATCTGCAGTGGTCTCAGCGCCTGGCCCTGCTCTTACCTTATCATGCCCAAATGATACTTATCAATGCCCTTTTTTCATTTCTTAACAACAGTGACCTAATCTGTTTAATTTACCATCATATTTTGTTTGTCGACAGTGTTGTTCTTGCAAGATATTATTCTTTACAGAGATTTGCAGTGGACACTGCAGATTCTCTCTCGGGATATCAGAGTTGTGAGCAGCTGCCTCAGCAGTTTTACTGCAGTATAATAACAAGAATGTGTGTCTGTGTTTCTGTCTGTGGGACAGTGCCTTTGTCAGACCTCAGGTTACTCACAGGTGACCTGGGACACTTTTTTAAGGTTTTCAATAATTCCCTGCACATTTGTGAGTTCGGGGTGCCAAAATGATATTGATAATGGTGCTGTCTGTGATGTTTTTGGTAATTATCTATCAATGAATTCATGACTTTTTGGGGAATGTGAAAATGTTTTACAAATGTCACGTTATACTTTTTAAAATTATTGTATTTAATTGCTTTTTGTGAGCAGAAATGTTAATATTCGCTAAAGAAGATTACGTTGTCATAACTTGAATAAATCATGTAAATGGTTATCAACAAATCTCCAGCTATATAACTTTACATTGCATTTCAGTGATCTCTTGGCTAATGGTCAAATTTTGTACCACTTATTAGGGCCCGAGTACCAACGGTGCCATACATCCAGGCACTCCTGGGACCCCTCCCTTCTGGACTGAGGTATCAATGTAGCTGTCAAGAGGAAGTTTGTCAGACATTGGGACACGATCTTGAAAAAGATGTTGCTCTCAACACTGAGCAGCGAGATGATGCGAAACTGCTCAATGTTGTAAGAGCCCTCCTCCTTCAGGATCCAGACTTCCTCAGCGTACCTCCACTGTGCAGCAACCTTCCTCCTTTGCCAGATCATCCTCAGGATCTTCCAGAAATGTTTGAGGAGCTGTGGGCACTGCTTGTAGACTTTGTAGGGTACACCACTGGGGCCAGGAGCAGAGCTGGATCTCGCAGCTCTGACAGCTTCTTCCACCTCCTTCATGATGGATTCAGCACTGTAGTTCCCAACATGGTCTGGGCTCATGGTCCCTCAGGGTGTCGCTGAAGGTGGCATGGAGATGATGGTCGATTTCCTCTACAGAGCAAGCGAGGTGGCCACATCGCTCCTGGCCCAGTAGTTTCTTAATAAAGCCGAAGGGATTGTCAATTAAAGCGTTGCGTTTCCGAGCCATTTCCTTTCCCTTCCATCGGTGGCGTTCCGCCCTCCTCAGTGAGATGAGTCTCTTCCTTATGATGTTTGTGAGTTCTGACAGGGCAGTCCTTTCATCTTCCTTGGCTGTCTTGAACTGATGTCTCAGCGATTTAGCTCTTGTCTCAGCTGACTAACGAACCACAATTTTCCCTCCAGGGAACCAGTATTAGTATAAGTATTTCTGATTCTGAATGTGTAATGGAGGTAGGATTTTTTTTTTTCCATTTAAGAATTTAAAGCACCTGTTATTGTCAAAATGACATCAGGTCACTGAAACAGTAAATATCTTTAGGACTTTTTTTTCTCAAAGCTGTCAAAAGTCAGCGCAAAACTTTTACTGTTTGTGGATTAGCATTGAATGCCAATGTTTTGCAGTGGAGGGAGACATTATTATAACCTTACTGTACATGCTCAAAAGTTGAAAGAAAAACTATTTCCACAGCCTGTTAACCATCACTTTGATGTCAAACATTCCTCGCAATACGAACAAAATACTGGGGAGAAAATAGAGAAAGAAATTACAGTCTAATGTGTGAATGCAGGACCCGTCGATGTTGATGAAGCATGATGTGTCCTATGAACTGAGCAGGAAAAATTGTTGAACAATTGACAGTTTCTGCAGCTTCTTAGGAGTTGATGACAAATTTTGTGATATTTTTCTAAAAGAAAATTGACTGAGAAACAAAAAGCACAAGCCTCGTGTTAGAATTACAAGATTGCCTTTAAATCAAACTTCTGACCGAGCTCCGAATTCTTCATGTAAAACTCCTTGAGCGCACTGCTGTCTTTTGTTTTTACGTAAAACACATGGCTGCCAGTTGTTTAGATACTTGTTAAATGAAGTTATAGTTAAATCTTATTAACAGTAAAAGTTCAGGGTGTCAGTCACTGGGAACACTCAGAGATTGGAGGCTGAGGAGGAGGTTTTCCTGAAGTCGATGGCAATCTTCATGTCACTATTATTATTATTATTTTTTTTTTTTGTATGAGGGTTTATTTCCACTCCTTTTTCAGTATCAACCTTTTGTCACCATTTCATCTAGGGGGTTGGGGGGCTCCACAGGAATGAGGAAAAGTGAGTTTTCCCTGTAAATAATACCTCTGTCTGTCCTCTTTGTGTGTGTCTCTCAGGTCAGGAGCATATCAGCATCGATTCCCAGTATGAGCAGGAGGGGAAGCAGAACAGTGGATGATGGTGCAATCAGTCAAAGTTTTTTCACGGTAAGCAACACTGAAATGCATACTGTTATATTAAAAAACAATAGCCTCATCTTCCAGCAAATGAACATGATGACCTAAGGTTCCAGGTTACAGGAGGAGAGCACTACGAACATGCTGATTTTATTGTATTTAGCAATTTTTCAGTGCCTCTCAGTGGCATTATAATTAAGCAGCAACAAGACACACATTTAGGGACTTATTGTGATCATCAGGGAAAAGGGAAAAATGTACTGTCATTTTTTTTCCTGACTTAGCTCATCTCCAGCCTTAGCACTACAAGGAGGAAACAATAATTCACTGCTGCGCGCAGTGCTGCCCCTTTCTCAGAGAGATGCGGCCGCATCAGTTGGCGTCCAGCAAGTAGCCCCGACGTGCGCGAAGGTGCGAGGGCCCGTTCATCGCTTTAACTGTTGTTGCGTCTCTTACAGTCCTTGCAAACATTTCAGTATATGTGTTATTATGTAGCAGTATCTGGTCCATTTGAGCACCTGGAGCCTGGCACATCCACCTTGTCTCTGGCTTCTGGTATCAACATCAACCCCCACCCCCATCCCTTTGACTCAGTCAGTCTCCATTCTGAATCTGTGGCTCCACCACTGCAGCGGATCAGGAAACTTACACGGAGCATGCTCGCTGCAGATGCAGCCTGTAGATGGAGCAAAGTGGAGAGGAGGAGAAAGGGGAGGAGAGAGAACTGCACAGAGGGAGTCTGCACTCAGCACCGGGATGCTGTTGCAGCTCTGAGAACAAGGGCTGCATGGGAAGATTTGTCATTGACACATGGAGTGTGAGAGGGGAATACAAATGACAGGGATGTCAGATTGTCATCATCAAGGAGGAACAGATATGTGATAAGGTAAAAAAGATTTTAATATGATGGAATGTGGTGATACTTAAAATAGAGAAAAAAATTAGTCTCTGGAGAAGTCCTGATGTATCGACTAGTTTTCACATGTATGCATCCTGTGATCATTGTCAGGACTTGAGTATCAGACATAGGGTTAAAAAAAATAATAATGTTTGACTGCCCTTCTGCTGCATGTGTGATTTTTGAGTTAATCTGTCATTTTCAGGGACTCTTAGACGGCGTAGAGATGTATGCCTTCTACTCCCTTTTAGTCTACATCTTCTACACTGTCTTCAAGAAGGAGGAGGAGGAAGCCTTGGAGGGGGCGTATGGATCTTCCTCAGACGTATGTCTAGCCACATCATGTCCAGCCTCAGGGGTCCTCCTTCAGGAAAAGACATTTTTTTGTGTCAAACATGCATGCGTCATCTACCACCTGACAGTATAAACAGGCACAGTTATAAAGGATGTTGAAATTATTGGTGTAATTGTTCTGCTTATTGTGTGCATTGTATGATGTATGCAACGTGTAAATATTTTGCCTGTGTATTAGCGTGTGACCCTAATGTATGTTGCTGTGCTCAGGAGCCAGGAGCTGTTTCCATGGAAACAGGGAGCAGGAGGAAAGATGGCCACACCTCCAAAATGGGAAAAAAGCCTTGTGTTCAGCTTAGTGAATCCAGTGAGTGCTCAAGTAGCTTTTATTTATAGTCCAATGTAAAGGCCTTTGTATGATATACACAAATGATAAAGCATTTATGATGAGGGTAGTTTTACACATCAAACATTCCTTTACTTTTTAATGTTTATGTGATTTTTTGTCATCCAGGCAGCAGCAGTGACAGTGATGAAATGTGTCTGAGTGATGAAGGTGAGGAAAATGGCCCTGACATCCCAGCATGCACTCCTCTGGCTGCGTTTCTGTCCTTCAAGCAGGAGGCTGAGAAGAGGAGGGCCTCACAAGTTCAATTGGAAACAACAGGAAAGGTAGCAAAACTGTGTCATCACCTTGACTGAGCTGCTCACCTGATGCAGGTACATATAATCCCTAAATAGCAGCTTCTGCAGTGTTAAAACTTGTATGCATGCATCTGTGTTGCCCAGTTGACAGAGTCTCCCCTGGTGGCGGTGATGTCCCACTTGCTAAGTTTTCTGGAGCAGTACTCCCACTTCCAGCAGCTGCAGCAGCAGGCCGACCAGTACCGGGTCCAGCTGAAGAGGCACCGCGTTCAGCACCGCCGCCAGATGAAGGCCCTGCGAGCGTCCTACCGCCAGCGCCTCAGGGATAAGAACAGCATCATCAGCAGCCTGGAGGAGGCCATCAGCCAGCAGCAGAGCCCCAGTCCACTCAGTGAGGGTGAGGGGGAATGGAAAATAGGGAGGAGAGTGGAAAGAAGGGGTGGGGGCAGGGGTGGTGAAATTTCCATGCAGTGGGTGTTGGGATGATGAAAAATAGAGAGAGGTTGAGGTCAAGTGGCTGTTTTAATAACCACACACAGAAGCAGATTGATCGGTGTGAAAAAGGGAAGCAGAAAATGGCCCAGCAGACAGTTTTAATCTTCATGAGACTTCAGATTCGATGAGATCATCAGATGGATGGAGAAAGAGGATTAGAAGGACAATGAATAAATAAAGCCAGTTTCACATGCTCCTCATAGTAGGTGTATATCCACCGGGTTGTGTAATGTATATGAGAGTGTTTTGGGCTCCCATTTACATCCAGTAATGTTCCATTACTGTATAAAAATGTGAAGGGAGTCATCAATTCTTTATACAGTGTCTCACAGAGTTGACTTCAGTGCTGTGTGATGTGGTATTTCAATTGTTGGCTCACCCAAGATTATTATTTTTTTCAACTAGGACATGCTGAACATCTTTTTATAGAGTACAGTCATGGGCAGAGGAGCAGACTGATTCGATTTATCTGGGCGTAAGTGAAGAGGCCAGACTTACACTTGCTACTGACATTGACCTCAAAGCTTCAGATGTGGGTGTCTGCTGTGTGTCAGATTTGACCAGATGGTTCTCAGCCTGGACCTCTGTGCAGAAGGGTAGCATCTGTCATACATCGCTACTCTGTGCATATGTACAGTGTGTTAACAAGTGCATGGAGCTGTACACAGATCAGACTCATGTCCTTAGGCTGAGTGATACACCCTCAGAGAAATATGCCAATATGTATGATTATGTGTGTGATAACCAGATTGGGATGTATGATATCAGGATGCAGAGCAGAGGACCTCATGCGCACTGACTCCCATTAGTCGCCGGACAAAGATACATGATTCTGTAGCGAGTGTCTTTGGTACTTGGATAGTGACTCTCTGGCTCTGTGACATGAATAAAATATGGCTGAGAGTGCTGTTTTATTCCCTGCAAATGCACTTACAAGGTCTGGCACATGCAAGGTGCCACGTGTACTTGTGTTGGACTAAAAATAGCCCAGAGTCCCAGTGTTACAAGGCTGTTTGGTTTGTTTGTTTACTGTGATGCAACGTGCAGGCCTAAGTGGACGAATGATGCTCTGCCTGTATTTCCACCACTCTGTGCATTTTTGCTGTTGTGTTCTTGCATTTGGTATTTGATTTGAATGAATAGCTGGCTCAGTTCTGTAGTCATTCAGCAAGTATGTAAGAGGAATCTTTTTTTTAAATCTGTATTTCAGTCAAAGGAAATCAGTAATTCAAGCTACTGTTCTAATATTTACAAAGCTATCTCAGGGCCTCTGGAGGCCATAAAGGCTTTAAGACTTTTCACGTTTCTTCCAGGCACGTTTCTTCAAAGAAACCCTGATGCACAGCTGTAGTCTCTTCTCCATGTTTTTTTTTTTTCTTTCCTGGCACCACCACCTCTCCCTGCACCATTGTGACACAGCAAACCTGACATGGCGTGTTGATAAAATTAGCATAAGGCCCTGAATGAAAATTAGAGGTGACAGAGCCTGATAAATCATTGAGGAGAAAGAAAGTGATTAAAACGCTGTTGGGCATGCTGCTCAGATCCCCGATGAACATTAGAGGAGTTTTAGCAGGTTGCTGCTCCCTATAAATTCTCCTCCTTGCATCAGGCTGCATGTGAAGATGCAGTAATCCTACATACTATAGGTATGTTACCCCAGAGACTTAGAACTGGATATCCCTGCAACAATAATGTTAACTTAAGTGCAATGCGAAGTGACTACATGGTGTGTAAAAGAGCTTTAAGTGCAAACTTAATGTTCATTAATATTACACATGTGCAAGCATTCAAGCGTACTTTAGGGATACTTTAGGGATTAGTCATAATAGAACATATAGAAAACAGGTCAGAGGAAGTTCAGAGGATATTGGTAGGTACATTTTTATTGGGTTTTTTTTGCTGTTGTTGATGTCGTCAGTATTCAGGCTGTTGATGATGATAATGATGATGATGGAGAGGCTGATTATAGTTTTGTGTATTTATGTCCTCCAGGTGAGTCCAGCAATGATGCAGGGACACAAGCTGGTGTTCATAGGCTGGTTGAGTCTTTGTACAGTCTGCAGGGTGAGAGGAGTAAGCTGAGAGGAGAACTCCGTCTGCTGCAATCACAGCTGGAGCAAAAGGAAAAGGACCGACACTCCCGTATACAGGCCTTTCAACAGCAGGTGGGCAGCTGCATATAAGTTAGATCCCAAGTGCTATATCCATTCAGCAAACATTTGCTACCTGAAGTCCATAAATAATTAATCAAAGAATAGAATTATTATTATTATTAGTAGTAGTAATATTATCTATATTTATAATATGCTTTTTAATGACCATGAAAATGTGGATAATTAAGGATGCAGAATTACATGCAGATCTTAATGACAAGAAGGAGTAATGCAGAATTTTTCCGACTTTGACATTGTGCTCTATATAATAGAATGAAATAGGGAGTCAAACACGCCTATATATTTAAAAAATCTTTCCTGTTTTAAATTCTCATTTCTTCTAGATTGATGAGCTCAAGAGTTGCATAGAGGAGCGTGAGGAGGAGCTGTCCAGACTGAGAACCGCCACTGTAAGCACTTTGAACTATTGATTTAATCATGTGTCAGTTCTTTGTCACTTTCCATGTCATCAGCAAAGCTGCCACAGCTGTCCACGTCCTTGTTTAACACCTTAATTATAAATTCTCAATTAAGAAACACTCATCTACAAGGATATATGTGAGGAATTCACATTACTAAGAGCTCTTGTTTTAATGCATCTCTCATTGTTATGCTGTATGTCATGTTTCACTTCCTCAGGGGGCCACAGACTCAGAGAAGAGGGTTTTGAGTCTGTCAGCAGAGAACGAGACTCTGAAGCAGAACCTGAGCGTTACACAAGGCCTCCTGCAGCAGCTGTCAGCCATCCCCTCTCAGTCCAGCACCATGCTCATCAAGGTGAGACTCAGCAGCACGTCTGAGAGCTTACTGACCAAGGCAGCCATGAGTAACTGTCAACACAAATACTTTAACTCTGTTTTATTCAATCTGCTAGGAGAATGAAAACCTCCGCAGCAGAGTGCAGCAGCTGGAGATGTCCCTACAACATCGTGCTGAGCAGCTGTCACAAATGGAGCGACAGAACGAACAAAGTGAGTGGAGGAGAGGGGAGGAGCTGAGGAAACGAGAGGACCGAGTGAGGGAGCTGCAGCTGGAGCTGGACAGAGAGAAAGGCAAGGAGCCAGTGGTAAAGGTAGGTCCTCTGTTAGAGTGAGATTTGTTAACTGTAAGGAGGAATGTATTGCATCACAACACACACTGTTACACACATATTTTTTGTGCTATGAGAGATGACCCTAATCAGATGTTTTTTTCTCTCTCAGTATGTCACCCAAACTGTTGAAGTAGAATCACCGGCCACATTAAAGCAGCTGACCAAAGCCAGACAGAGGAATGAACTGCTGTCTGATAAACTGTCCAATCAGAATGAGCGGTGCAAACAGCTGGAGGAACAAATCAGGAAGTCCGATGAACACAGCTGTAATCTGCAGCACAAGGTAACAAAGGCCATAGACTTCACTCTTAACTGGTTTGGTGTGAATTTGTCATACCTGTTTTAAAGTATAGGCTACATACACAGTGAGACACAGATTAGACTAATGTCTTACAAGTTATACTATGATAATATCTATGACATATTTCTAAAAAATAACATTTATTCAAATTTGAATTACACATAGCACTTTGTCAGAAAAAAAATATCCACAGTTTGGCAATTTAGAAATCATAGCAATATGTGCATCCACACTTACTTTCCAAAAAATAATCAAATCAAATCAAATCAAATCAAAATACATAAAAAAACCCATCAGTTTTGGCCAAATATACAATTAAGTCATTGCAGCACCTCATCATTTTGTAAATCTAAATTAGTAATCAAAGGGGCCAATAAAAGAGTAGTTTTTGAACATGTTGCCAGTAGCAACATGTTGGACATATTAGGACTTTGTGACATTAATGCTAATAATAATGAATCAATATTTGTATTATTAATGTTGACCATTTGTCCAGTAGGAGGTGAGGAAACCGGCAACAAATCCCAGCTGGTCCTCCAGATGCCAAAAACTCTGATTTTAAAAAGTAACGAGAACTGAAAAGTCCAGAGGGGTAAATAAGGACGCTCTGTTTAGAGAACAGATGATCAAAGGGGAGAAAAATCAAAGGCAGAAGGAGGAAGTCTCCCCTTTACTGCTAGAAATTCACAACCAGGATCAATTTCATTGACAGATGAACTCATTACAGAGCTGAGCCTGCACAGATTGGACCAGTCGAGCTGACAGACTGACAAACTACTGTGCTGAACCTTTTGCAGATTGCAGCCTACGAGCGAGAGATCAGTAAACTGAGAGAGGAGCTGCTGAAAGAGATCGGTCACTTGGAGGAGAGGAAGGAGGAAGCTGTGAAGGCTGCAGCCTCCTGCTCAGCCGAACACTTTCAGAACCTGCAGGACCAGTTCTTCTGTGAGTTACAGCAAATAATTAAACCCCCAGAGACAGAGATTTGGGTGTATACTATATAGTAGGGAGCTAATGAGCTAGTGAGGAACAGGTGAGTGATGATCAGCAGGTGGAGTGAATCTACTGATAAGAGCAGGCAGTGGGAGCGACAGGGCCCGAAATGACTGAGTTAAAACACATTGTACAAACAAACCAAGTGAATAAATAAATGATAAATGAATAAACTATGATTCAAAACCATGACAGCTAGTGTATATAACGTAGCTGTAATTTTTTGCTTCTTGGAGAATGCCATTTTTAAAGACACTGGAACTTAGGCAATTCTCCACATTTCATTGAAAATTATGTACTGTATCTTTTTAATTCATATTCATATGTGTAAATAAAAAGAAACTAAACAATTAAGCACATTTCCCCAAATCCCAAACTATTCCTGTAAATATACATTTATTGAGACAAAATTGTGATTGTGCATGTGTCTTTATCTTCTCTTAGGCTTGCAGAAGCGTCTGACTGCCCTCCCTCCAACTTTACGCTCCATGAAGACAGACTACGCCAGTCTGAGGAGCCAAGTTCGAAACTTCTCAGACTTTTACGGAGCAGCTATCAGTGAAGCAAAAAAACAGGTGCATACAGTGACATCACATCGTGATTCAGTCCCCTGTATTTATGGGAATGATCAACCTGATCAAACCGCAAGCCTAGTAAAGTGATTTTCTGATGTATTTTGTACTTCTTCAGATTTCAGCAGCTATCAGTGAGATGTCTGAAGCCAACAAAGATCTCCTGGAGAAATACAGGAAGGAGGTTGCACTGCGCAGGAAGTACCACGAGCAGCTGGTGGAGCTTAAAGGTATGCAGACTGAAAGATGAAATAAAATCCACTGCAGGAAGTAAAATCTGTGTCATTAACTGGGCCTTCTGTTTAAGGAAACATCCGTGTGCTGTGCCGTGTGAAGCCTGTTCTGAAGGAGGACCAGCATGAGGAGGGCCAGTCTGTAGTGGTGACGACTGACCCCAACAATGAGTCCTCCCTCAATGTGCTGAACAAAGGAAAAGGACGCATCTTTGAACTGGACAAAGTCTTCCACCCTCAAGCCACACAGGAAGAGGTGTGAAAATGCATATTTAGGAAATATACTCATATATACTCAACATTTTATGACTTTGGCACAATTATGGATCAGACCCCGACTTTTAATGACAATTCAGAGAGCATTTTTAAGAGACCCAGTCAGCATCGGTTTTTATTCAGGAAGCTGAGGAGCTTTGGTGTTAGTCAACACATACTTGAAATGGCATACGGAGGTCTGGTTGAAAGCATTTCATCATTTAACATAATAGCATGGTACAGCAATTTGAGTGCAAAGAGCAAAAACAAGCTCTCCAAGATTGTCAACATTGCAGGGAAGATGACTGGCAAGTCAGAAACAACTCAGCAATTTATTTGACAGTGGTGTTTGCAGGAAGGCCAAAGATATAATTGCAGATGCCTCACATCCATGCACTCAGAGTTTGAGCTGCTGACTGTCCATTTAGGGTCTCAAAAACCAGTCGTAACATTTATAGAAAGTCTTTTATTCTATATGCCATTCAGGCAATGAACAGAATAATTGTATTAGGGAAAACTACTATTATTATCTATTTATATTTATTTAATTTATTACTACTGCCTGCCTATTTTCACTATCACTATCTTGTATCTTGTATATTTGTACATTTTTAATGTTCTGTTTTTTAATGTGTTTCTATGTGTCTTTGCTGTGTCTGAGCGAAGGAAAAAGACAAATTTCCACTGAGGTGGACAATAAAGTCTCTCTATCTATCGCTCTATCTAACTATGCTACTTTGTTTGCTTTCTTCAGGTCTTTCAGGAGATTGAGCCTCTTGTGACGTCCTGTATCGATGGCTACCACGTCTGCATATTTGCGTACGGACAAACTGGCTCTGGAAAAACTTACACCATGGAGGTAAAAACTCTAGTTTTAAAGCAATATTAGAGCCAAAGAGCGATGACCGGTAATATAGGCTGCAGGCTAAGCATTATTTGATTTTTTTAGGGCAGTGTGGAGAACCCTGGCATCAACCAGCGAGCCCTGAAGCATCTCTTCAGTGAGATTGAGGAGAGGAAGGACATGTGGTCTTACACAGTCACCGTCAGCTCTGTGGAGATCTACAATGAGGTGCTGAGGTACAGTATGCTGCACTTTTCTTTGGAAATCCTTTTAGCCAGCAATATCAAAATTTGGAGCTATTTCTAGCCACTTGTTTTATTGCTGGTGTGTTTTTTATTTCCCAGAGACCTGCTGAGTAAGGACGGAGAGAAACTGGACATTAAGATCAACCCGGACGGAACAGGACAGCTGCACGTGCCGGGCCTCAGGGTCATTGAAGTTAAGAGCTTTCAGCATATCAAGAAGGTGAAGCAGTGTGTTTTAAACAACCCATCGTGATACTATAAAAACAATTTGTTACTTTTCTGCTAAAAAAAGTCTTTTTTTGTCAGATATTGGCCACAGCTCGAAGGAACAGGATCACCTTTGGTACACAGATGAACCAGCACAGCTCCCGCTCCCATGCTCTGCTCTGCATCACCGTTCAGGGAACTGACCTCGCCACCGGGTCCAAAACCACCGGTCAGTCACACATATTCTCTTTCTACAGAAAGTGTCTGAAAGACTTCCTTGTTGCATTTGCTTTCAATTTAAAACAGATTTGGAATAGTTGATTTATTAAGGGGCGGCTGTGGCTCAGAGGTAGAGCGGGTCAAATTTGAAGGTCAACGTTTCAATCCCCGGCTCCTCCGGGCAATATGTCGAAGTATCCTTGGGCAAGAATTGCTCCCGGTGCCGCGTCATCAGAGTGTGAGTGCATGTGAATGATTACTGAGTAGTAGGTGGCACCTTGTACGGTAGCCTCGGCCACCAGTGTGTGAATGTGTGTGTGAATGTGTGAATGTGACAATGAAGTGTGTGAGCGCTTTGAGTGGTTAATGAGACTAGAAAAGTGCTGTACGAGTAAAGTCCATTTACCATTAACGTTGAGTACCGCTAGCTACTTCATAATGCCAAATTAACAGCAACTTTTCTCAAGGTATATAATTGTGGATAACTGCAGTCCTTCAGCAGAGGGAAGGGTGAGAAAAATGAGCTTCTGATCAAGATTCAGAGGTATGCCTCATCTCATTTTTACTCTGAATTCTCTTATCACAAATTCTCTTTCCTCAGGCAAGTTGAACCTGGTGGACTTGGCCGGCTCGGAGAGGGTGTGGAAGTCTGGTGCGGAGGGAGAGAGGCTGAAAGAAGCCCAGAATATCAACCGCTCCTTGCTGTCACTGGGGGACGTAATTCAGGCACTGAGAGCCCGGCAGACTCATATCCCCTTCAGGAACTCCCGCCTTACCTACTTATTACAAGACTCCCTCGGCAAAGGCAGCAAGACTGTCATGGTGGTGCAGGTGAGATGACTGCTTCAAATTTTTAGATTTTCAGCCCTAAATAAGACACACTTGCAGTTAATTACAGTTTAAACAAAGACCTCACCCACATTATGACTATTTGTATATGATTTACTCACCTTTTTTATATTGCATTTATAAAGAAAACTGTTTTTCTTTCAAGGTGAACAGAATCCAAAAAATAACATTCTTGTTAAACTGAAGCCATAGGGGAATTTAACAACAGCAAAACTATATCAAAACATTGGTTTACAAACTCTTATACAACTCGTGCAGTACAAGTATCATTTATCTGGTTGTATGCTCAGTACTTTTCAAACACACTAATAAATTCAGTTTTGTTGTTTTGTTTATTTGTTTTATGAGTGAAATTGACACTGGAGAATATTTGCTTACCATTCACTTCCATTCAGTGCGAGCAGAGCGGTGAGTAAACATTCTGTTGCGATGGCAAAGCACATTTGCATCTTCGCACTGCATCGAGTTCAACTCAGGTGAGATTTGGCTGGCAAAGTCGCAGCCTCAGCTAATAGCAAAGAAGTATGTGTGGCTTATATTGAGAAGCCACACAGAGAAGCATTGAGCTTATATTGTATGATATTGGCCATGAAAAATACAAACTTTCCCATGAGGGATGCTGCATAAATGAGTCTTGAATTGTACTGCATGCGTTTAAATTTAACACCAGGTGAGTAATTGAAAAACAAATGGTCATTTTATGGGTGAAGTATTCCTTTACGTCTCTGTCGATGCTTGTTATGAGCCTTTCATTTCAACTTTCTACTAAAGGTGTCTGCTCTGGAGAGTAATGTGGGAGAGACATTGTGCTCCCTGAAGTTTGCCCAGAGGGTCTGCAAGGTGGAGCTGGGTCCTGCAGCCAGGAAGATTGAATCTGGTGGAGGACAGTGCGACTGAATCAGTCACTTCCTGTTTTCAGTGATCACCTGGAAGCCATGAGTGCACCCGTCAGATTTTAAACCCACCCTACCAGCCACTCATAATGCTACAGTATGAACAAGAATCAACAGCAATCCTGCTCAAGGGCTAAATCAGTGGAGGTCTTTGTGGCACCCAAATGCCAGCCTTTTGTTAAGGTTTGGTATTTAGACCTCTGCTTTGCCATTTTCTGCTTTTGACAAGTAACAACCCTTTGTTATGAGCTAATCTGCATGCAGGAGTATTTATTCTTCCACTCTGAGTGCTAAAACACCCTCTGACTCCCCTTTGGTTTAAGATTTGACGCTTCCTTTATTAACTACCAAAATCCAGGATTTATCTTATCAGCTTTTCTCGCTGATCATGGCAGTATTTAGAACAGCATCATGTTCAAACAGGTTTCACAGTATCAGCACTTCCAGTTTGCAGTATTAATCATCTCGCTTTAAATGTCTGTAGTTTGTGAGCTTCATCTCTGATGTTGTATATTTTTGAAGATTGTTGTGTGTAGGAGAATTTGTTTTGTAGTCAAAGTACGGGCTATTAACCATTTAAGTGGCACTTAACATCACGTTAGTGTAGTTTTCGTGAATTACAAAAGAGCAGTGACTGAATGCTTTGTTTCTCGTTAGAGCCTTGATATTTGCCTTTTGAGAACAGAGGAAAGCTGAAGGGAGCAGGTGGCCTTGTATCGAGAGTGGTAATATAATGAATTGTGCAATATCCTCCTCACTGAGGGGGCAGTGTGGGCCTACGTAGATGGATCATGCACTTTATTGTGAAAGAATAGGAGCATTTCAGTTCAGAACAGGTCTTTAAGTGCTTGCAATAGATATCACCAGTGAATGTCATACCAAAAACAGCTTATTGTTATGTTTGTCATTGTTCCTCTATTTATCACCCATTGAATCAAAACTAACTTGATTCAATAGTAGCAAGACATTAATGTTGCCGTAACTATCATGAGTGCATAGAGGTTACTGAATTTTCAGATAGTTTTCTGAATAAATATGATGTATTTAAAAAGTGTGGGTTTTTTTCTTACTGTAAGCTCAGTGACAAAAAATTAAATGGTTGCGCCTTGTTACTGTAACAGCTATCTCTTGAACATCTCTGGATGTATAAGGCCATTTTGGGTAGTTGGCAAAGAAATGGGCAGGACTGCTTGAGCAAAGTCCAATCTAACACACTTTCTAGCACACTTCCCACAGATGCTCCGTCTGGGGAATCTGGAGGTCAGGTTGACACCTTTAGCACTTTGTCACTTTTTGCAGGTCATTCATGAGCAGTTTTTTCAGTGTGGCATGGCACATTGCCACACTCTTCCTGCTGGAGGGGAGGAGGCATCATGGAGGGCCACCAGCAGAACAATGCGTTTTAACGAGGTGAATATATTATTCACTTCACCTGTTAGTTGTTTTAACGTTTTGGCTGATCAGTGTAAGCCCTGTCAGGGGATTTTATCCATATTGCCCCACCCCTTCTCTCACATAAAGGCTAAATATTTGAAAATAATGATTAGGCATTTGAAAAATTCACATTATTTTACTTGAAAATATAAACAATTACAACAAAATATTGCATAAACTACTACATATTCATGCGTAATAAAAAGATGACGCAAAATAGGACTCACAATGGAAATATGAAGACCTGACAGAAAACTTGACTCCCTGCAGTGATGAAAGTAGCCGCCTCTTTGAGCACAACACAGATGTGACAATACAGTCCCAGTATGAGCAGAGGCCGTCCCTCTCCAGGTTTCTTTTCTTAATCTGTCACATCTCAGATTCAGTCAGAGTCCCCCTGCTCCACTCCTACCGCTCCCACCGCTCCAGCCAACTCGTCCTCACTGCCTCTGAGACGATCCCCTGGACACACAAACATTCACGGTTAAGGTCTTTTTCAGGTTGAGTGCACCGCTGACACTATGTAACAAAGCATGTCTGTTGTCCCATCAACATACAGTACACTCTGCAGGCAGGCTGCAGAGTAACTTGCAACACAGAGAAAAATACAGTAATAGTTAATACAGTCCACAGCCATATTTTCATTGACATCAAAATGTAGTTATGATGCTGTCTGAAATGGTGTGACTTGTGTCTTTATGTTTACATGCCATTACAAACTAACATATCAAACAGTTTACTGCTTGTTAAAATCTGTACTTTCGATTTGACACGTGAGAACAAGGGGAAAACCTTCACATTTGAACCTGTTTTGTGTTCTTCACCAGAGCTCATGCCTATTTTTAGAATGTGGATCACACATCAGTGGAGGAATCGCACCATTGATGTTATCAGATGGCTCCAATCCTCTGCGGAGTCTGGAAACCACAAAGCAATTAGCCTGATAATTCTCACCTAGCTCCGACATGCTTGTCACTGTGGTGTCAGGACGATTCAGCGATAAAACACAAGATGTGAAACGGGAAATACTAACGGATGAGCTCGGCGATGGCTCTCTGTGTTCTCCTCTCCAACTTCTCCAGTTTCTTTGCCACATCCCGCTTTAGATCCCTGTATCCAGAATCACAACAAAACAGACAATGACATCAACAAATGATCTTAAATGAAGATTTTATGCGCCATACAGGTTGGGAAATTATTTTCAAAAAAGTCTTACCAATCTGGTTTTCTTGGGGCGAGGTTGGCCAAATCCTGAGGAATGAAAACAGCTGAATATGGCAACTACAACAACTCTACAACAAACAAAAATCACATTTAGACAGAGAGGAGTACTCACCACTTCTTCAATGATGGGCTCTGGATTTGCTGCCTCTAACTGGTCTTTTACTTTATCCTCCACTGTAAACACAGAATATTTAACATCAGTCATAAATCACATGTGATAATAGCAGCAGGAGTCTGTGTGACTCAAGAAGCATGTGACATGACCTTCCTGGATACAATATAAACACAGTAGGATATTACCAGCACTCAACAGCAAGACAACATCAAAATAATCAGTGTTGTTAATAATTACAAGTTATTTTAAAAGATTTTGCACATAACCATATGAAAATATACAAGTGCAGCTCAACAGTTGGTTGAGCAATAGACAGAAATATTTTGGTAATTGTTTAAGTCATTTTTCTTGTTAAAATATTTTATGGTTCCAGCTTCTCTAATACAAGGACCTGCTGCTTTTTTAAAAATTAGTTTGATTTATTACATTTAATTTTTCGGCATTAAGTACTTTTACTTTTAATACTAAAATACATTTTCCTGATTCTACTTAAATACTTTTACTTAACACAGTATTACAAATGTTTTGTCACTGCTAGGTTTTTGATTTTCCTGTAACACCAGTACTAAACACTCTTCTGCTTCTGCTTAAGTTCTTTTCTTTACAGCCTTTCTGGTGGCACCTCTCCAATTATGTGGCATGTACCAGAGTGTTTGCACACCTGCCCTTGTATTGTTTTAGGGGTCGTTAACTATGCAAATAGGCTACTGTCTATCAAGCTGGATTCATCATTCAGCACACCTGGGTAAGAGCAGATTTGGATGGTTACGAACATTTGGGCATTTGGAGCTAACTTGACAGAAAAGTAGGGGAAAGTATGGAAGAAATCTGATAAAATACTGCTGCATGAGGCCCACTGTTTTTTATAGCTTGTTTCAGAGTTGTCACCTGATGCAGGTTTGGCTTTGGGCACCTGCCTCTCCTTTAGCTCTTCATCCTCTGGAGTGTAATTCCTCAGCTTCAGCTCTCTGAGGACAGAAATCATGATGCATTACCAGTCAGCAATGTTGTCACTCTTTATCCCACACTATGAGGACCCACCAGGAGGTGGCAGTGTAGCCAAATATATTCCCCCAGAGCATAAAAGACCATCTGCAAACCCTACACAGCTGCACATCTAATGTCTAGAGGAGGTCGGGTATAATGTCCCTCTTTATTCCTATGAACACGTCTGATTACCATGTTCCACCTGCTCCTGGGCACAGACTTGCAGAGAGCAGCAAACAGCTGAGGAATGCTTTCCTTGATGTTGAATTACGCAGTCTTTCATCACATCCCTGCACATAGGAATTCTTGGCAAGCTTAGCTGACATCTCTGCAGATTACACAGAAAGTCCGGAGGCAGAGGTAAACTATTGTCTGACCAGGAAAGTTATCAGCTGCTGTAAGCTTAACAAGGATTTGTGATGAGACTCGAGAGGGTACACCCTGATACATTCATCACACCCCTGCTGCCAGCAGACAGACCGATGCCTTGTATGGGTATGGGCAGGAATGCTAGTCATGTTCTGCCTTTGGCTGACTGAGGGCCACTCTTAGTTCACACATCTCTCTTTGTGTCTCCTCAGTCTCTTCTGAAGAGGAATTTGTCGTTCTATCCATCTCATCCTTAAACTGAATTCTCCTGCCGCTCATATTAAAGTCATTATGAAGAAATTATATAATGTGTTTTGTGTTTCTTTTAACATTTTCTTGCATTTATTTGACATGATCAAAGTCTCCTGAGTATTATAAATATGACATGAATCATAACATGAATGCTAAACAGAGGAAAACTACATCAAAGGTTGTTGAGAAAGTCCTAAAAAATGATTTAGAGATTACAAGGTCCAGATGCCCTGACAGCAAAGCACACCAGTTTTTTTTAGCTTGGAGTTTCCAGAAGTCATCTGTCCAAGACTAAATGCAGGATATTGTTTATTTCTCCTGTTATGTTGGGCTTTTTAACACGGGTGTGTATGGGCATTTACTTTGTAGCAAACTCAAGTGGCCACTTGAGCAACTGCAGTTTTAGGCATTTCTGTCTTGGCTTCTTTTTCATTCCCTAAGTTGCTTGCTATGAAGAGCAAAACTACTACATGCTTGCCATTATTCCATATTTTATACAATATTGATAGTACAGATGGGAAGACAGAGACTGAAAAATGTTCCAGCAAGAGCAGGACAAAAACAACAGGACGCACTGTAGATTAATTGTGTACATTTTCTGACTTCATAGTTTGACATCCTCCTTTTTTTTTAACCGTCTCTTAGTTTGATGCGTCCGAGCCTCTAAAGTGTGTTTACACATTTCCACTTCAAGCACACTGTGGCATCAAAGAGAGCCAGTGATAAATTCAGAGCACAGAGCTGAGTGTGGCTCTCTCAGTGTTTAGAGTGAACTTTGGCTGAGGACGAGGTGCAGCGGTGTTCACATTGTATTTACACAAATATCAAGCTACCTGCTCCATTCACCAGAGCAAAAATAACTTCAGACAACAATCAGCCTTTTCATCCGCACACAAGCCACAGAGATTGGTAAGTAATTAGTCATATCAACATTTTAGAGGCTTTTGAACATCCTTGAATCTATTTCCCTATTTGCAAGAACGTATGATTGAATCACCTTCTATCTTAGAGGCAAACAGCAGCCCTGTAACAAGAAAAGCTGCATGGTGAAGTTGGTGCCTTTTTGAAACAGGCTTGGAGGAATGTATGTTAACACACAGGGAGCTCAAAAAACTCTGTGGCCAAGTTCTGCTGTTTTCTTTGGCATCATTCATTTGAGAGGCAATAACTTTAGAACAAACATGTTGATAGTTGTGTTCTGTCATGCCTGGGTTTGGCAACTTGATCTCCCATGAAATTTTAATACCAATTAGAAGATGCATTACACTCACACCCTGCTACAAATATGTGTCTTGACTGAGCAAAGCACAGATTAAAAAAAAGCCCAGAGTACATTCAATACTGAACTTTTCTCCCCACTGACAAATGTCCAAGTTAAGCATTTCAACTCTGCAGCTATTTTCATCCTTGTGAGAGAGATCTGTCCTGTTGGACCGGAGGAAATACAGCGACACTCCCTCACTACAGTCATTAAATATAAACAATGGAAAAAAGGTCCTGTAGGACAGGAAAGATGGCTGCTCCTTCCTACCACGAACACACAAAGTTAAGTAAGCTGCAGGATATTTGAGCAGCTAATAGCACGAGGCTGTGATCCAGCCCAGTGTAAACACTGCATCTCATGACCTGCACTGAGACATGCACTGTGTTACAACAAGATGGTGTTCAGATAAAGGGCAGATAAATGCTCTGATGTGTACTTCTTTATCAGTTTTAGTTCCGTTTGCGTAGCTTAAATAAAAACAGCTAGAGGGGCAAGCATTAGTATTTTTAATGTGAAGAAATCATGATGTTTTTCAGAAACTATGAGTTAAAAACAAAAACAAGCAAATAGCAGCCATTTTTGTGCGCTGTGTAATGAACCAACCTGTGCTTTCCTTCAGTAGTCTCCTCTAGTGAAGCTTTTTTGTTCTCTGGCTCCCCGTCTTCCTGCTCACGCCCCTGTTAAAATATCATTAGACCATCATTAAAATGACTAAACTAACCACACATAAATGGGGAAACAAATGATGAAATAGGCAAGCAGAAATACAAAAATACAAAAAAAAAAAAAAAAAAAAAACAAGTGAAAAGTGATAACAAAGGATTTCTAACCACTCCCATCTTCCATTTTCCTGAGGAGGCTTCCTGTCCACCTGCTAGAACAATTCAGGGGACTGACTCATTCTTGAAGTGCAGTACAAAAGGAAAACAACCACCAGCTTCAGGAATGTCCACAGCCATTTCTCCAACACTGCTAGTCAAGCTAATATGCCTCTTCTAAACATAAGCTGAGTGAAACACATTCTCATCTAACTGCCAAAACAGTGGCCTGCACATTGAACAGGGTTTCCTGTTTCATTTCCAGAACTGGAAGATTGTCATAGCAGAGCAGCATAACTTTGTAATGTCTAAATGGTTCGACACAGACAGCAAGTCTACTGAGGAATCACTGAAACTCTGCTCTCAGTCCTGTATAATAAATAGGTCAAGAGCAAAGGTGTGTGTTAATCTGAAAGTTTGATTATACAGTAATCACGGGTAATATTAGCCCAGCATACAACGTCATCTGATAAGATTAAAACACACTTTAAATGTTACTGATCAGTGCGTGGTAGTTTCCATTGTTTTCTCTTCTGCCTATTGACGGAGGCTCCTCAACCTTCCACCTTGAGTCTCTTCTTAATTGCACACCAGGGCTGTGTACTCGTAAAATCTGGTGATATGAAACTTATCACGATATAGACGTTATAATTCAATATATTGTAATATACTGCGATACTGTAAGAGAGATGATATATTGGGATTTTTAAAATTTTAATTTTAGGAACTAGCGGTTCCCCCTTTAAGATTCTGCCTCACTGGTGCAAATCGTTGCATGTCAACTTGTATTTAAAAATTAATACAGTGTGCAAAAGAATCAATACTCTACCTCAAAACATGACATAATGATACTCAGGTGTATGGATATTTTCCTACAAACCTACTGCATACAGTGTCCAGTTTACGACTGTGTGGAATGAGAGGCTCTTTCTTTTGTGTTGATTGTTGGTTGAATTAAGCTTCATTGTTTCAACAATCCTCCTCCGTCAGTAATTCAGTGATTTGATAAAAGTAAATGGTTGTGAGAAATGTTGACTGCAGTGATGATGATTATTTTTCTCTCAGGACACAAACAGATAGAATCAGACTTGATTCATTCACACTTTGGCACTGGTGCAAAACTTATCACCTCTTCCATGATTTACTCTAATAAGTGAAACTATTTATTCAGCTTTAAAAATATTGTAGATGGTTGAGAGGTTGACAATTTTACACAATATGTTTGTGAAAGAAGTTTAGACACTGCCTATCAACTTTCTCTGATTATTTTTTTATTAATTTCCCAATTTCCACATTTAAAAAATGTCTCTCTGCGTTGCATTATATTCCAAGACCTTTATGAGCAGTGCAGGGTTGGACATAAGCACCAGCCACCAGTCAAATGCTGGCAAAATATGCAAGTGGCTCCAAGATATTTTTGAACCCTCTAGCCAAGGTGGTAGGTGGACCGAAAAAGTTAATATCCAACCCTGTACCAGCGGCAGCTCTGTTAATAAATACAGCTGATGTTTCAGTTCTACTTTTACCAGTCAGTCTTCAATCACAAGATCGGATTTGTGGATATACATCAAATCAGGTGTCTTGTTGAGATGCAAGTCTGAACATGTGACTTCTGTTTGATTATAGTGTTTCACAAAGGATGTATAAGCTAACTAATCGTGTTACTTTACTATAACTGACATGTAACGTTATACTAAGGTAAAAAATGACTAAACTTCCGACTGTACAAAACAGAGGGACATTTTATTAACTTGCCTGTTAATTAAAAGTAGAACTGACGCATCAGCTGTATTTATTAACAGGGCTGCCGCTGAGAAAAAATATACAAACAAGTTAGGTACGAAAAATAGCTGCACGGGAAAATCCGATAGATTATATCTAGAAAACACACAGGGGAAAAAATATTATCGAATTTACCTAAGTCTGAATTTAATATCTAAATTAACGAAACAAACCCACGATCAAACTGCTTTGCTAACCACATGAATATGCTAACGTTAGCTACAAGTTAACTCGGCTAATGTTACTTCACTAACAAACTGAAGCGCTTTCTACCGGCTTTGTTGCATTTATCAGAAAACAGACAACACTAAATGGGATACTTACATGAAGCTGTTTATCTCTTAGTGCTTTCAGCCTTTCTTTTCTCTTCAGGGCCTGCTCCTGCAGTGAACCAACATTTCGCTCCATGTTTACATCTACACGCCGCTCAATGCTCTCTGACATCCATTGACGGTCCTGACAGACTAAGGAACAACGATCGCCGAGCACATCGATTGCAGTGGTCATGTGCTATTGTTGTGTTTTGTTGACTACATTTTCGAAAATAACGTGTGGGGTTTATTAGATTTAAAGCATGTATAATTAAAGTAAGGATAATGAGCCATTTTAAACATTTTAAACACAAACCGAATTATGTTGGGGTGTTAAATGTAGGCTATTGGCACATGGAGAATAGGCCTACTTTAATTGATTTAACTTCCAGTACCTTAAATGCTAGTTCTTATGAACTATTAGCAGTCCTATACATTAAGGGAAATATACATAGGACACTGGCACACTGTCCTGCCTGTTGATGGTCACACTGTCATTTCATGGTTAGGAATGTAGGCCATCTCCATGGTAATACAGCTGCCTCGAGCTTCACTGTGCCCAACCTACTGATCAACAAGTGTATGACAACACAGACCAGGTTATGTTAAAGGTGCTAACAAGGTTAAAATATCATAACACTGATCAATCAATAAATTATCCATTTGTAATAGTGGTCCTTCAAGAATAATAAACTTCTGATACCTGTGTAGTCTACTGTAGCAGATAGGAAAAAAGTTGTCTACACTGTAAACTATCCACTTGGTACAGCAGGTACACCACTTGTCTAGAGAAAAAAATGCATTTTCACTGTGTTATTAGTTTACGATTTTAAGCAACAGACACTTACAAGGTGTTTTACACACAAAACATGCTTAAAATATTTTAAAAAGACATACAAATAACTCTTAAAATATGATGCTTTATGTTAGAGAGAAATCACCCAACAGCAACATAGTTGGTCCCATAAGTATGATTCCTCTTGCAAGAAATCTTTTTTTTTTTTTTTTTTTGGCTTTTTGTGCTTCATCATATCACAATAGGTTTTTTCTATTGCCAGACCAATGTTGACATCACCAGGACCATTTTAAACAACAACATTTTTTTTTTAAATTGTTTTAAAGTTGATGCATTTTCAAAAAATAAAACAAAGGCAAACCCCTTTTAAAGGGGGGATGAAAGGAGTTCTGAAAACAAGCACAATTATTTTGTCAATGATTTCCACTGCATGTAATTCCAGACTTTTACTGGAGTTACAGTTGAATATATCCCTGTATTTTACTTTGAGTAGACTTTGGACCAGTTGCAGGCTATTAATGTAGGTCCCTCAGTGTTTACAGGACTTTTGATTAATAGTCCTTATCAGGAAGCTGGTAAAATTAAGTGCAATTACTGTTTATTACAGCTCACTATGCACCAGGAACTATCATGAGGAGCCTTGTTGTTAGAGTCTTAAGTTCAGGTGTGTGTGTGTGTGTTTGTATGTCCCTTTATGTTATCACTACTGAATATTGCTTGCTGTGCAAAGTCCCAGCTTCCCCTTCAGTCTATAGAATTTGCAAAACAAAGTCATTTTATTGAGAAACCTATGGTTGTTAGCGCATGTGTGGTCATATAATCCACATAACCTGCCCAAATGCTGCACAATTTTATTTCAATATCAATATAAATATTTTATTTTTTCTTTCTGTCTTTTTTGATGATTGGCCTATATAAATAGGCCTTTGTTGTGTTAATGCACGTTGCCATACTTCAGCTTTCCTTTGTCAGTTAGTTAGAGCAGCCCTGGAGGGGGCTCGGCTGTGTGTTTATGTGTGTGTGTCTTTAAGAATACCAGCCTACCTGTGAGCATATGATCTACAGTCAACTCTTCACTGTATGTCTTGCCTTGTTAATAGTCAGACACTAGTTGCTGGTAATGTGCTGCTGCTCAGCACACATTAACACAGGAGCGTCCACCTCTGCTGGCTGAGTCCACATGGACAGCAGCACAGTCATTTCTCGGTCTTGATCGGGTGGCATCTGTCGCTTCCGTGGGAACTCTCTCCAATAGGAATCATACAGCAACAAGCTCGCTCTAAATGCGGACATGGGTGTTCCTCCTGACATGCATTTCCACGCATTTTTGCCCCTGGTTTTGTAATTTCGACAGCGACACTCTCACCGTCATCTTCTAATGCAATGCCGCTCTGGTAACTTTGCGCGTCGACACGGAGAGCACTTTTGCGTGGATTATTGTGCCCGGTGGATTTGCAGGAATGGTTCACAGGAGCGTGCCGCGTATTCCTGCCTTTAGGAAACAACTTCAAACAGCCCTGGCTTTGACCATGCTCACCACTTTCATGATTTATTAAAAAAAGGGAGATATGAGCAACCACAAAGGCGGCGGGATGGCATCGAAGGAAAGGCTGTACGAGCTGTGGATGTTATATTACACAAAGGTGAGTGCAAGTGCGGAAGACCTGACGGTGACACCTGTTGCAGCAGGTCCTCTGCCTGAAGTTTAAAGCCCGATAAACACACGATCATAGTGTGTGTGTGTGTGTGTGTGTAAGATCTGTACCGAAGTCACGCTGTGTATCTCTGTCGTTTGCTGTGAAACGGTTACATGAGGAAGTCGTTTATTTTTGCCTGTTTGTTCAGCAGCTGCTTATTTACCAAGTGGCGCAGGCTGCCCTGTGCATACTAGTAGTAGTAGAAGTAGTAAATCATGTTTTACCATATAACTATAACACTGAGGGAATTGGGTTATTGATAGCAGTTAGTGATGATGATATTTAACCCACTTATGAAGTGTATTTGATCTTGTACCTGCGATGCAGGTGTCACCGAGGCTACTTCCTGTTCCTGTTCCTCCGTGTCTCTCTTCCTCTGTTAAATATTTAAACCATAAAAGGGATTGTTATTTTTATTTGCCTGTTTCATTTTTAAGCAAAATACTCCCACTGATCATCAGAAACATATGATTTTAAACTCGGTGCCAGCAGCACAATGCCTTAGGGCAGAGTGATATGAAGAAAATAAAAAATCATGATAATATTGTAGGTAGGGTTGGCCATTGGTGCTTTCTTAAATATTTTTACACAATGAGATTTTACCATTTCAGAAAATATTGCTGTTTCATAAGTCTCCCTTTTGAAAATAACTAAAATAAAGGGGCAATTATCCACCCAGTCACATTTTCTTTTCAATATTGTATGCCTGCAATGTACACAGTATTAAAATCGTCAACTTTAATATCATGCTAAATCATAAAACCAGCATACCACTGCAACACTGCTAAGTGGGTAAAGTCAGATAATAGAACAGAATCAACAGTCTGATAAGTTTATAAAATTCCTTTACTGTGATGCAGCCTTTAAAACCAAAAAAAGACAACACAATATTACAATTTTCAAAACCTCAGACAATATCTAGTCTCATATCATGATATCGATATAATATTGACACATTGCCGTCCACTCTATTGTTCAAATATTATATAAGGAACAGTATTGGTGTGAAAGCTAATTTGGTAACATCTCAAATTGTGTGTCAAATTGTTTAGTGTGGTATTTTAGTCTCAGATGTTCCCCCCTGTGGGTGTGACTGCAGCTCATTCCTTAAGGCACAACATCTCTGCAATACCAATGAAAACAAATTAATAGTGCGAGGATGTTGCACAGGCTTTCATGTCATGTCTCCTCTTGAAGCAGAAAAGACAGTTTGGTTGTGAATAAATTACATATTACTATTTAATGTGTTTGCAATCTGCTTCCATGCCCGAGGACAGAGAGTTTGCATGCACTGTATGTTCACTGTGGGGCACAAAGACTGCTCTCTCATTATCACTGTGGATCTAAAGGGCAGGTTTCTTGAAAGGGATAAAGGCATATCATAGACAAGGACATTTTTGTATTACATATCTCGATTGAATGTCACTTTAATAAAGGGACTAATCCAAACCTAGGAAGTTAGGCACATGCTCAAAACAGGACAGAAGTCGAGACTGGAATAACTGCAAAAAATAAAATACTTCAAGTCCATCAGTCACACACCTCCTGCAGCATTTACTATCAAAGTAGTGATTGTGGTCACTAGAGTAGGCAAATCCGAGAGGAAATGTGTTTCTAATCCGTCCTGTTACTTTTCCTCTGGCCTTCTGCTGCATGTGCAACTTTCCTGGTTATGCCAGCAAGTTGTGGGCACTGCCACAAATAATCCATTGCTCGAGTCACTGGTGTGTGTGCATGTGTGTGTGTCTCTCTCTCTCTCTGTGTGTGTGTGTGTGTGTGTGTTGCCATTGAATCTGACTGTGACAGCTGTCTAGCATCTCTGTGTGCAAGACCACTCCTTTATTCAGATGCCTTTTGGCTCTCAGCTACTTCTCATCAGTTATCCTCAAGGCTAAAGGAACATTTATTATAGACCTCTCTCTTTTTTACCACCAGAGAATGACACACAGCTATCAGAGCTGTCTTGTAAGTTTTGCATGTGTGCAAAAGGCCTGCCCTTATTGACAAGCCGTGATGAAGGATTTAATTGAGGCCAGTATTTAACGCCACCACCTTATGTGACTCACAGGGACACAATAGGCTGCGGAAAGGCAGCAGAACCACTTCAGAGAACAATCACCTGCCTCTCCTATAGAAATCAACTTGATGTTTTTGTTGTCCGCCTGTTCAGTCAAGTTGACACAGACCATATCTTTTTTTTAACTTGACACATCCCATCTGCGACTCACAGCAGGCCTTGTTTTACGATTAACCACACATCAAGGAAAGTTTTGACTACTGAAAATGAAACAGGACAAGACATGTAAGCTCTGTTTAAGAGGCTTTTTGTTGGTGCTGCAAACAAGCTTTTACTTATAGTGGCAATATAGTGACACTCTGAGTCACAACAAACACACCCAGGCAGCTGTCTTTACACCCGATCTGACTTAAAGTCTGTAAATATTTCAGCTTGCGTGTCTCTGTTGATGAAAGGTTTTTTCCCAGACATATTCATACATTTGAATCAGATGTTTTTCAAGGTTTTTCTGCATTTATCAGCCTCTGTTTCTGAGCGAAATCCCAACAGCATCAGTGCATGTTTGCTCAAGTATTCAGCAAACTCATATTAGATTGTGAAACTTCACTGTATATAAAAAAGCTGCGATGAAGCCCAGCAGTTGATTCAAAATGTTTCAGTACATGCAGTATCTCAGCTATCGCTCTGTATTTGCAATAAAAAAGCAAAACGTGCTGAGGCTTGTCGGTGATAAAGGAGCTAAGCTTCCTTCGATTGTGCAAGAAATCACATAACACACCCTTTGTGAGATTTTCCGATCAGCTGAAGTTCAGGACTGAAAAGCTATTGTGATATAGAAGTGTCTTGTACTAAAGTTGGCCCAAAATGAGACATTTTCTTTATAAATGACCAGAATAACAGGAAACATAATTGATTATTTGCTATAGTGGAGACAGCAGTGCATGGATACATTATATCACCAGAGACAAACACTTACGTCATCACATCCATCTATAAACATCTGTATTGGCATTGTAAACACACAATGTTGCATCACCAAATGCCTCTCTGTTATCAGGTTTGTACAGTTTTTAGTGTGTTGACAGCATATTAGGCAAAACGATGCTTGGTGCACATCAAGACTCTCATACAAAGAGCAGAACATGCCTCTTTCATCTGCTGGATTTTAAAACCAGCTCACTGGCACAAATTCAGAGCTCTGTATCTCTGATCTGAGAATGCTTTTCAGACCATGCCTGACAGGTATGGACATACACGGAAGAGTGCGATCTAATCACAGAGGGGTAACTTGACTTGTCAGATCGTGTCTGATGAAAACCAGGAGGTATTGTTTTTGGAGGTACTCTAGAATTTTCCCTTAGTCAGACATCAGAATAAATGTATCGATCCCCAGGGGGAAATTGTGGCTTGTTACAGTTGCTCTGATGCCAGCATAGAGAAGTATATTAAGTCAAAAATATGTACAAGCACAAGTATGTGAAAAAATAAAAATACAGTAATAGTAATCAATTAGTACAATATGTAAATATTTAAATATTAAAAAATAAAGCATGCATGATTTGCTCAGAAAGTGTGTAAAGATATAAATGTAAAGAAATACAGTACCAGCACTAATATATGAATATTTAAATTACAATATGGATAATGTGCTGAGTATGTTAAGTGTGTAAAATATAAAAAGTGTGTACAATATAAAACTGTGCCTCATGCTACAATACCATAAATAAAACTAGTTTGTAAATGACCCTTAAAAAGGTAAATAAGATTAAACTAAAGTTGAATTTACTCCCTATTACCTCTTAATTTGAAAGTCCCGTTTCCTGTTGGGTGGAAACAGGTTACTAAGGCACGAACGTCTGAGGAAATGGAGGAAAACACCGAAATGTCTCTTCAGAAATTTCTAAATGTTGCTTAAATAAGCGCCAGGCTGAAGTGAGAGCAAGGTATGCTGTGGTTTTCTATTTTTTCATATGTTTTGGGGTATATGTTATTAACTGACATTGTGGTAAATTAGTAAGATTGAAGTGTATCGCTCGAGGACCGCGGTTTTTAGCCACAGCGCCACCCACCGAATTGGATGAACCACGGATTGCATTTTGTCATTAAAGAAGAAGATGGACATCAAATAAGTGAGTACTGGAAGTGAATTAAGTTTTATTTGTATGACATTATAAACAAGTCCGTTGTATTAAACTAGACAGGAAAGTTAACGTCGACTTGACGAAGTGTGCAATACGTTTGCCTAACGTTAGCTCAGTATAATAAGCTAACGACCGTTTGCTGCAACAGCGTTAGCCTGTTGCTTTAGCTAACTGTTTAATATCGTTACATGGACATTTCGGGGAAGACTCTCATTAGGCCTGTAGCCATATTGTGTCAGTTTCACTATCAACAGGTGGGGTTAATTATACAGCTGGCTGTGGTCACTCATAATTAACACCACCTGTGTATACTGGCTACTGACAATTGTCCTCGTCTTTCACTTTAAAATTCCTTTAAAATAATGTGAAAAAATATTTTAAAATTATAATATCATATAAAAGGAATTAAAAGTGTTAAAGTGTTTTATACTTAATTACCATTATTATGAACACAGCTGATTCTTTATGATTAATTAGCTACTATGTTATTGCAACAATTCTTTTACACATTATTTTAAAGGAATTTTAACATGTTGAGGTCTAATTGTGATTTTAGCCCAATAATTTCTTTAACGTGTGTGTTGTGAAATCATAGTGTAATTTGGCAAGCCCAACTAGGTGTCTTATTTTAATTGTTGACTTAAGGACTACTGTAATTAATTCTAGCCAACTTCAAAGAATGATAAAAGCATGTTGATATGATCCGTGTCTGTTAACTGAGGTAGCCTGTAGTCGCTTGTTTAATGCTCTTTGGTTTACCATTTTTATGTAATTTAAACAATCTTCAACTGCGCCAGCTGCCTCTTTACCCCACAATACATGTTCCCAGGTAGTGTCGAGGCATTTTGACATAGTTAATATATAATTTTTGATGAGACATTTGGCTTTTTTTTCACAGGTATTAAATACAGCACTGTAACTTATTCTGCAGACCTACTCTAAATATAATTACATGATTAATTCTGCCACGTTAATGTATAGCCCATATGAAGTGATTTCAGAGACACAAACTAAGCTTAATCCTTAATCTCTCTTTCTCTCTCTCAGGAGTCGTTGAGGCCCAATGGACTTGAGATTGGAGGATTGGAGATCATTTACTAGACTTATAACTTCTGTTGTTTTCTTGAATCTGTTTGTTCCTCAGTATTGTTAAATGTTTCTATAATTGCTTAATTTTGCTTATTGTTTTTGATATGTTTGCAATAAATATCCTTAATATGCCCCTGGAGTCAACCTTGTGTCTTGTCTTTTTCTAACTTTTGAAATATCTGGTTAAGATCTAGTCAAGTCAATTTTGTTTGGGCCTATGTCACACCAAATCATAACAGAAGTCTCGGTTGGCAGTCCAAGTCTTGGCAACCAAGGTAGATTGCAAGGCAAAGTAGTATTCGGATGGATTAAGTCTTTAAAACCATAAGTGTCTGGAAGAAAGTAGTATTTGGGTGGAACCAACTTTGAAAACTTTTTTTTAATGAATCAAAGTATTATTTGGGTGGAATCAACCTTTACAGTTATACATAATGAGTCACAAAGTATTATTTTGGTGGAATAAGCCTTCAAAACTATGAACAAAATGTATTTGGATGCATTGCTGTCTTGTTCTCACCTTTGTAATAATTCAAGTTGGTGGGTGGCGCTGTGGCAAAAAACTGCGTTCCTAGAACTGCAGTCCTGAAAGTGCAGCCTTCGCTACTGCAGGAATGTAGTATTGAAAATAGCTGCTGACAGACATCGGTAACTTTAACATCACCTCCCTACAACCTACGAACGACCTATAAAATAGTCAGTTCTCTATTTATTGTTTAGTTGTAGTTCAATAAAGTATGATTTCTTAAATATACCGATGCAGGTTAATTTTTTCAAAAAGCTTTACATCTCAACATGCAGCATTCAACCAGGACTGAAACAATTGGCCAGTTAATTAATTACTCATTTTACAGAAAATGAATTAATATTTTGACAGTCTAATTATCATTTAAGCAAAACAATCCCTACTTCTGGCATCTTAGCTGTGACAATATGTAAAAGTAATTTGATCATTTGTTTTGAACTGAAATCAGACAAAAGACATAAACCTGGACTGCTTGGAAGATTTTCTACCATTTTTAAGGAAACAAGTAAGCAGGAAATGCAAATTAGCAATGCAGTGAGAATGCCTTATTGTATACTGAGCTCATGTGGACAACACAGTGTCTCCTGCCTTGAGATAACTGACCCAAGAGGTGCAGAGGTAAACTACAGATGATTCTGGATGAAAGTTAGAAACGAATAAGCATCTTTGCCAACAGTCTAGCTGCAGTATGATGTCAGGCTGGCAGAGAAAATAGTGTGTGATTATCCTGTGATCATTAGCTTAAGAGACTGTTAGAGGGACTAATTAAAGCCTGTAGCGGTAGCAATGGACCACAGTGACAACCCAACTGCCACCCAGCCACACAGCTGTGAAACAGCCTTGTCTGCTTGCTCTTGAAGAAAGAACAGGTCACACTTCCTGGCTTTTGTCGCCACGCTGTCAGTCACCTACTATGTCTTTGTCTCAGTCAGTAATCATGCTATGATTCACGTCAATGTGAGAGATGCAACAACAACAGCCACCCCCGCAGCTGGCTATGAGCGTCCTATGAGCCCTGTGATTAAATTCCCTCGTGAGCCTCGATCTCCCCTGTTTACCAACAGAGAGGCCAACCAGGAAAATCAAAGTGCTCTTTGCTTTCACTTGTGCAGGAAGCTGAAGCAGAATGCCAAGCAGCAGAGAGCAGCACAGCTGCTTGGCCATGTGCAGAAAAACTGAGATAAACGACACAGTTTATTGGGGTTGGTACCTCATGGTTGGTTGGTAACATCTATTCTAATAGTGTCTTTATCAAACAAATCCTTGAGCTATTGCCCTGGGCAGTGCTGAGGGGAAAGAGGTTGAATGCAATGGATGTGTATTTCTTATTTCTGATCAATAGTAATTTTGTAAGGGATGATTTTTAGGTCAAGGATGCAGATATAAAGCAGGGCTCTACCAGGTGTCGTAATGTATTTCCCCTGCTTTTACTTCTTATCAGAAAACCAGATTCCACTTCCTATCTGTGATCTCATTTTCTATTATATGCTAAAAAGCTACCTGTTGCAGTTACACCCTGCAGCTCCAATGTAACTAAACAACACGCTAAAGCATCTGCGCTCGACAGGGAATTTAAAAAAATGATACTTCCTTTCCCATAAAACTAGAAAGCACAAGTTCCATTTAGTCATCCTCGGCATTAAAATGAAGGCTGTCATATCGTAGTGTTGTAAATTCCACCAACGTCACTTAATTAAACCCTATTATTGTGTGTCCTTGAACATTGTAAGTTCCAGTAGACAGAATTATATTTGATGACGAATCCTGTGCAGGATATCATCATTAACAACACTGGATGATTAAGTGTCATAAAAAAAATCTGTTATGATCCTGAGTGATGTTAGCAATGATTTAGCCATTCAGCTACAAAATATTTTATTGGAAAGTAATACAGAGCTGTAGGAGTGTTGCAAATATGTCTTGCCGTCCTTGCCTCTCCTAATCAAGTCTCAAATACCTGACTGTCCACATGTTGGAGGTACAAAACAATAGGTTACCTGATTAGCTTTCCTGTTTTCACAGAGTACATGCAGATATTTTATGCAGTGTGATTTACATCATTTCGTTAGTATTTTTTCAATAGGTTGCTAAATCAAGATTTTGTGTCTAATGGTTACAGTGACATGATATGGGTATGAACCAAGCTATCTCTAACTGAAAATACAGTATTCTTAATATGATGACACATTCTTTGTTTCAGCTTGTCACATTTTAGTTGGGGTGTAAGGAAATATCAATGAAGAGGAGCATTGGGATATTATGTTTTGTGACACTGTACCGATTTTCAAAAACTCTGTATCAATTTTTAATTGTTTACAACTAAAAGTTTGGCACAAACTTCCACTTTGACTCAGTGACGAACAGTTAGATTTTGGTGGTCAGAGGTAAAGGTCACTGTGACCTTGTCTACCCAATAACACCTTGAGGGAGGTTCCTTAAATTTGGCACAAATGTTCAAAGATACACTGATTTGAATTTTGTCGTCATTGGTCACAAGGTTACTGTGACCTCACAAACATGTTTTTAGCCAAAACTCCAGAATTAATTCGCTAATTCTGTCAACATTCACACAAATATCTATGATGATATTTTCAGTTCAAAAGGTCAAAGGTCAACTTCACTGTGACATCATAATGTTCTGCAAAAACACTTTTCTGGCCATTTCTCATCATCATATCTCAGGGACAGAAGGGAGATATTTGGTCAGATACTATTGGTGACACTAATCTTGAGAGATTTGTGCTGCCATGTTGAAGATGTGTGTGAAGCATCCATGATTTCACAGACATGGATGTTAACTGCAATCTGATTGGTTCTCAGAGGTATACAACTGCAAGGGTCTGTAATTCTAGTTTTTTAATACATATGGTGATGGTTTGTTCTGTATACTACAAGTTTTATAAAATTAGGTATAAAAAATTGCAGTAAATCCCCTTGCTTCCAGTATATATTGCAATATATTGAATTGTAACAGCTGTATCATGACACATATTGTATCACCAGATTATTGCCAATACACAACCCTACATTTTAGTCTGTGTGCTTTTATGCAGTGGCTCAGTCAGTGACATAATCCAAAAGAAAAAGTTGAATTCTAGTGCTTTTCCTGCAACATCTTTTTGTCGTGTTAAATTTAGAAAGTGAAAATGCAGAACTAGTGCTTCATTGTTGTGGGAAGATTAAAAAAAAAAAAAAATATCAAGGCCTCCCTCATATCTGCTCACAACTGTAGCAGAAGAGGTAAAATAGGAAGGGGTTTAACGAGGAGGCAGAGTTTCAAGGAAGTAAGCTTCGGTTAAAGTGACATGTCATTTCCTGGTTACTCATTTCGCATTTGGAGGACCAGAAAGCAGAGTCAGACGCTGGTCCTGGTTTAGGAGCGGTGTGTGCAGCTTGTGAGCTGCTCCTTGGATACTACACTGAAGGCTCACCTGAGACTAGGTTCGCAAGAACCTGGCACCCTGCTCAGCCACATACAATGAGAGATGGACTGGCTCATAAGTCAATGCCAGTTGGTAATGTACATTTAACATTAATGAAGTACTAGAAAAACTGTGGTAGTTTCCAGAGTTAACTACATTAGATTTCCTCTTTGCTAGAGGAACTGTGACAATTAGCTACACATTACATGGTGAGCTATAGTACAGTCTGTATGTTGAAGCTTTGTGTGTGGAGTTTTTGTCATGGTGCAGCTTTTGAAGTACATGAACTGCAGCACACAGCACATTGCTTATGTTTGACCTATTTGCCTGTTGGCTAAGGGGAAGTACCTGATTTATTATTGTACCATGTGCTGTTTGTTGTACTTTATGTTATTTGTGTACAATGAGTCAGTCTGTCTGAAACAACTCATGTCTCCCCTTACGCTGCCTACTCTACAGAGGCTGCGTCAAACAACATGCGCAGCAGCTTTGTGCATACTCAGCTAATCAAAATGTTCAGGATGTTCCATCACACAGTACATTTCTAGACAAGGGACATTTCTAGAAGTGCTGTGTTTTTGTGATTTTATTTCGAAACACAGGGTTCCCACAAGTAGCGTTTAAATTGTCAGGACTTAAATGTGGCCGTATGGCTTTATATAAAATGTGCAAAAAAAGATAAGATTAAAGTTGTTTCTCTTGTGACCCGTTTGCGCTATTTGGTCTATGTGAGACTGGCGAGAGGAGGGAAGAGTGGCAGGATATGTTGCAGTGCAGAGGCTGATCACAGCTGTGATAACCACTGTTTGTATGTAAACATCCTCACACAATTAAAACCATCCTAAATGCTACTATAAGGACACAGGAATGCCTTGTTAAAAACAATGATATGTGCACAGTAAGGAGTTGTTATTGTATGTTGGCCACTGTGTACAGAGTTGACTGAATGTTTTGAACTTATGACATAAAAGAAAGGAACATTTAGTTTCTTTCACCTCCGTGTTTTGAAAAGGGAAAGAATTGGCTCATGTGTTCCTCTCTGTGAGTTACATCTCTTTGCAACATCCTGTTACAAAAACAGGTCATAAGGTTTAGTGTTTTCAGCCACAATGTGTCACAGTTTAAAGCTTGTCAATTTTAGAGTAGCAGCACAGAAAGTGAGCACAAGCAAACAACATATTCCATTGATGCGTCTTGTGTAACCGTACACATTTTTCACATACACTATTATTTACTATCACTGCATGCTGCATAGGGCTGGAGGCGTGAAGGCCACTTTCTTGCCTCATATGTTCTTCCCTCCCTCCTGCAGAAAGACGTGGGCTATCTGCAGCAGTGGCTGGAGGCGTTTGTGGCGTCCTTTGAGAGGCTCATCGATGTGCAGTCACTGGAGCCTCGAAGGTGAGTTGTAACAGTTATTTACAAACTACACAGCTAGAAGCTCCCACTTATTTGTATTCCCCCAAAGCAGGATGAACTCTGACCCTATGTAGAGACACTGTTTTGACATGTTTATGTTATGTATAAACACAGCCTCTAATAAAAATGCTCTTTGCTACTGCCTCCCATCCTTTCTCTTCCCACATCTTCACATCCTCCCACCTTCCAGGCTGGAGGAGTGCAGCTCCGAGGTGCCCTTGCTCCCCAGGGAGGTCCTGGTGTTCCTCAGCACTCAGCTATGGCAGAGTGCCGTGCACCTCTCCGACCCTGCAGAACCCAATGGCACCACCCCTCACCCCCTTCTCCTCATCAAGTTCTTTATCATCGTCTGCAGGTGAGGGCCCAGCCTGGTGTGTATACACTTCATCACCAGGATCATAAACATGCTACATAGTGGAACTATTATGATTATAAGCGTCACAGGTCATTTATCATTTCTTTCCTAATATGTTGTAGTATTAGATATTAGTAATAATAATAGATATTAGGCTGTTTGACATATTTTCATGCAGAAAATAATATTTGGCCTTTTTAAAAAAGTTAAAAATGTACATGAGTTGATGTACAAAATTAGGTCATTTTATTAATAATAGTTTAAAAATAAAAAATATTTATTTTAGCTTTTTTTATATATAGCACCTTTACTAAAAAAGCAAAATCAGATATGGTATACACAGAGGGCAATACAAGAACAGAAAGCCAAACAGTCCTACTGAACAAAAGTGAGATGAGTGGTAGAGTGGTAGAGTGAGGATATAATTACATCAAGGAGAAATAATGAAATATGCAGGACACAAAATGTCAATATAAATAAATACAAATAGACCAAAAACAACAGAAGCAATAAAACCAAAAATAAAAGGAAATAAAACATACATGAAATGCGCAAAATAAAATGAAAAGACATCACATAAAAGCAAGTCTGTAAAAATGGGTTTTAAGAGGTCATTTAAAAGATGTCACTGGCTGTGAATTTCACAGATTTTTCAATAATAAATCGTTATCAATAACAAAGGAGGTAATAAAGGGAACCAGATAAATTACAGTTTTTCAGCTTTTCCAGGTATTGCAACGCAGATTGTGCAAAACGCCTGTAACTCAGTGTCAGGAAGTGTGCTCTTTCATTCTGTGCATCCTTTTTTTTCTTTTTACCTAAGATGGCTTTATTGGCTAAAAATTAAGCATGTTTTCTTAACACTCAATTGCACAAATTTCTTTCTACTTCTAGGAATATGGAGAACATCGACCCAGACAAGACCCCTGGTTTTGTTTTCGAAACCATCAAGCTTTTGAATTTCTGTTTGGACCAGGTAAGCCCAATGTAAACAAGCAGGAGAAAGATTTTAGTGATTGATGATGGCACTTGGCTCCACTGCATGCTCAGTATATCTTGGTGTAAAGATTGTTTAGTGCCCTTTTTGCCAAACTATAACTAAATTGAGAAATGATGTGTCATACAGTACACTGTAAAAATCAGATCAGTAAAGTTCATTTTGATAAAAAAAAACCAAACTAGGAAACCAATTACGATTAGTAAGATCTAAGATAAACATGAATTAAGATTACTGGTCTTTACTTAACTTTACTTTGCAAGTGAGATCAACTAGATTTTACAGTGAAGACAGTCAATCTATACGGTTTATAGCATGTAACATCCTCACACAAGAGTAACAGAACATTTTTTCTCTGAAAAGAGAAGTGGGTGTGTGTTTGAGCTTCTATTCATTGTACTGGAATGTGTTGTATTGCTAAAAGAACGTCAAAGACAGGTGTTTCTATGCTGAAGGTGAGTTACTGATGTAATGTATGTCCAAACTTTGATGATATACAGCTAAAGAAGGGACAAGGGGAGCAGTCGTCTCTGCAGACAGTTGTGCAGTATGGACTTTTGCTGTGTGAGAGTCTGTTTGACCCTTATCAGACGTGGAGGAGACGCCTGGCTGGGTGAGTGTGTGCTGCTTTACTCTGTGTGGGAGTTGGAATTTAGTCACACCAAGACCCAAAAATGTATGCATTCAATATCTTGCCCAACCTTTTGTGATGTTTAACACCCAGTCTTGTTGCCTCTAAGCTTTGAGGTCAAACCTAATTTGTGCCAGCAGTATAAGCAGCAGTCCTTTACCCACTGACTCGGCTTGATGTGAGTCAGTGCGGTGACTCGAGACTTTGTGTGTTGCAGGGAGGAGGTGAGCTTGCTGGAGAGGAACAAGTATAAGTTCTCCCCGCTGGCATTGCCAGAGGAGCTGTCTGCTCTCTTCCATGGTGAGACACTCCCTTTCGTCTGCTCAACCAACTCTGATCTGTCAGACCTCACATACCACAAGAATCAAACTGTTCCCACTGCTGCGTAAACACTGCTTAGATCTGTGTGACCTTTTCTCCAAATCTCCTAGTAAATCATTCCTTGCAATGTTGCTTATAATGGAAAATAACTGGTCAGTGTTGGGTTTTGGTTAAAAACTTTAATTATTCAGCATCTAATTATCAGGTTTCAATCACTAAAGTCCGAGCATTTCTAATTATAGAAGCCCATTTGATCAGCGAGCACTAATCTATAAGCCTTGTGGGAAATCTCAGCCTGGGCAAGTTTCCATATGTCCACATTTTAGAAAGATTAAACTGTAATAGCATGGGTTAATTAGAAATGTTAAGAGTTCATTGTGTAATACCTATCCAATAAGCACGACTTGGGCTTTTCTTTTTCACATAACTCTGAATGACGGAGATTAGATTCCAGTTTTTGTTGAGCCATTGTTCCTTGAATATTTATTATTCTTTTGTATACAAACAAAAATGTATACTGTATTTGACTGCTTTTTGAACAGCATTGTGATTAGATTTTCTCTATTGTGGTTTAGATGAGAGCTGGCCTGCAGGGGTGGAAAAAAAATCAGTTCTTAGATGCTTCATGATTCTATCTTGAAACATAATGTCCCAATGCAGAAAAGTCAATAAGTGGACAATTAAAACCCAATTCACTAAGCGACCTCTAGCTCACCTAGTTGAGTGTGTGCCTTGAGTACTTTGCTGTGACTTGGGTTTGATTTCAGCCTGCGGCCTTTTGCTAAAAATCATTCCCCTTCTCTTTCCCACCTTTCCTGTCAATCTACAGTTGTCCTATCAATAGACAAAAATGTCCAAAAATTAAACCTTAAAAAAGGCAAACAGAAACAGTCTTGACATTGTGATGTGTCACAATTTTGTAAGACTGAACAGTACATTCCTTGGATCGTGTGTGTCTTGTTTATGTCCCAAGCTTGGCTAACCTGGTGAGTTTTGGTGAGGATGACTCCACGTGAGCAATTGCAGAGAGAAAAAATAAATCATGTATAGAATAAAAAAATGTAGATGCATCAGGATGCATTGCTAATCTCTTTATATCACACAGTAGTCCTCCAAATCATAATTGAATCAAATTGTGAGTTGCATAGAGACTCCCACCTATGGTTTTGCATAACATGGTTTCTTTTATTGAATGCATGTTCACAGAAAGTCTCCAGGAAAGTGAGAAGATCCCTGAGCTCCTCACACTCAGATTTGTTCACCTTCAGGGTGCTGTCATCAGTGGAGGAAAGGTCTGTTCTCTTCATTATTGTTAATACCCCACACATGCAAATTAAAACTGATTACAGGAGAGTCACTTTGTCCATATTTTTTATTTTCCAGAAGAATGGCCTTCTCTCCATCACCCCTCACTCTGTTGAGGACCTGTTCTCCGTTCTGCGAGTCTGGTGCTGCTGGATCTCCTCTGAACCCAAGAGCACGGGGCTCCCACGGCTGACCCTGCAATGCCTGACTGCGATGATCCACCTCCTGCACTCCAGCAGCCCTGCAGAGCGGCAGGTGGAGATCAGGACAATACTGGAGGACTACTTCCAGCTCCTCAACTGGAACCGTCCGCTTAGCAATGAGCAGGAGGAAAGGCAGAGCTGGGAGGACAGCCTAATCTCCCTCCAGAGCCAAATGCTAAGTAAGAGCATGACCACTAAGTTCAGCTGAGCATGAAGCATATACATATTTTTTATCTCTCTATCAGCATGAAGGCCAAATAATCGATTTCTCCAGATCTGATGAACTCGTCCTTGTTGTCAATTTCAGCTGCTGTTCCTGAGATCCTGCAGTGCCCAGACAGACCTGTCCTGCAGGCTGTGTTCCTCAACAACAACTGCTTTGAACACATCCTCAGGCTCGTTCAGAACAGCAAGGTCAGACCCCCGTCCATCTAAAATGTGTCTGCTCTGTCAGCTCTTTGTATCTGTCCTTCTGTCAGTTGGTCTGTTTGTCAGTCTGTTCGCTTTCTTCTTCTTTATGTCATGTCTGTTTCCTTTTTTGTTTGCCTGGATGTCACATACTCTGTGAAACCATTTTTTGTGTACTCCATGTGAAGTATCAGGAAAATGTATACACTTACCTCCTGTGTTTCCCCACTACAACATGTGTCCTGCTGCAGCTGTAGAGAAAAAACAAACCTGTCTCCATTACCTCTCATAGATGACTTTTTGTCTAATTGTCTGTCTTTTTGTGTTGTGTGTGTGCCTGTGTGTGTATACCCTGCAGCTCTTTCAGAGCAACATGCGTAGCCCGGAGCGTGAGGTTGTGTGTGACCTCACTACATGTTTACTCACAGAGGTCGAGGTGGACCAGGTACTTCCCCCCTCTTGGTGTTGATATTGGTCTGTCAGCAGGAAACTCAGTTTTCTCTTCACTTGTTAACTGCTCTGAGCTATTTAAACAGGAAGCCTCGAGCAGGATGTCTGGCTTACACTCATTTGTAAATAAAGCAGGTAGCAGGGCTATATGTGATAATTGTTGTCTGGAATTCTGTTTTTCATGTGTGTACATCTATCCATCTGGAATATTCAGGTAGAGTTTACTGTCATTTTAGACTGCTTGAAACCAACTTGAAACACATTAAAGGACAAGCTGGCATTAGCTTGCATGTTAAAAAGTTATAGAGGACCTATTTTGTTAATGTATATCCTTGTTATCTCAATTTTAAAAGTTTGGCCCTGTTGGAAATACCGTGAAAAGTGCCGCTTTCTGCCTCGTAGCTGCACGCGCATCTCTTTGATGACGTTGCTCAGAAACCCGTGAATAGAAAGAAGTATGGTAAATTAGTAGCCTATTTATGTTACATTCTCAGCTTAAATTAATAAACACATGCTTTAAGGTATGCTGCCAAGTGTAGAGTTTCTTTTGGACAGACAGGGATATCAACGTTTAGTCATCATATGCTAATGCTTAGTGAGCATATGATATTCAGACCTTTCATCTCCAGTCTCCAGATGCACCTGTAATCATTTCTACAGCAATGCCCTCAAGAATAAGGTGCATAGAAAAATCTGGCACTTTATGACGTCATACTATAGTAAAAGTTACAAAAAAAATGTTGAAAACAGAGTGTTCAAAATAGCCTGAGCCTGGGTTTTTGCTCAAAGGTTTTACTTCTACGTACATTTACCTTATTATTTGAAACTTTGGCCACATTAAATATGAACATACAACATTGTAACACTATGTATAAGACATATAATATGAAAAATCATAGGTCTCCATTAATAAATCATCAGTGGGAGGATTAATCTTTGCTTGTGTGGGAGTGTTTTTTATATATCACATTTGTAATCAGAGGCTGAATTCCCTGCTGACAGCACTAGGCAGGCAGAGCATGCTGTGTTTTTCATAGTGCATGAAATGGTCTTTTTTTTACAGCATGTTTTTCCTTCTTTCCCTCGTATTCTGGCTGTTCTGTCATGTGACCGGTTCTGCTTGAGTAAAAGACCTGACTTATGGCCTGGGGTTTTGATGTTGCCTAATTTCCACCAACAGTTACAGATTGCCTTAGACTTTTTCTTTATTTATTTTTGGTGATTGGCTTTGGGTTTTGCATGCTGGGGTCTATCAGTGATTAATAAAGAGGCAATTGTTTGGTGACTGGTACAGAAGTGCACTTACTTTGACCCAGTCTGCTCTAATAATTGTGGTGTGGAAAAAAAAAAGAAATGTGCTGTACTTCCTCTTGCGCTTTAAAGATAGTCCTTCATTTGATGGGAGGTTTCCTCAGAGTTTGGTTTCTTTTTTGGTTCGAATGTTCACTTTTTGGTGACAGCTCATGATGATGTGGGTTTGTAGCTCTGCAAAGCCACACTCAACATAATTTTAACACAGTCGTTATTTTGATGTAGGTTTTGGAGAAAGGGCCTGACAGTATTACAGTCCACGCCTTAGGAGTCCTTACAGCAATAATGAGCAACTCACCCTCTGCTAAGGTAAGACCCTTTGCGAATCTCATTCTTATGTAACTCATCACCCTCAAATTCTAAGATTCTTTTTTGTCTTTTTTTTTTGTCGAAATTGAGTTATTCATATACTCTTATTTCGTGACAACTTATTAACATGATGAATGTGTTTTTATAAGTTATTCGCATTTTTGGACTTCTTATTTAGAAAACAAGAAGGTTCTTGGCATAGACATATATGCATAGACAGCACATTGGCTGTGTCAGCCCATTGCAGTGATTCATCAGTGGCACCGCCATATTGGTCAGGTCAAGACTAACTTGTAAACAAATGGCAACAAACAGGGCAGCTGAGTCTTTTCTGGATGAACAGCTCTTTTATATTTCTCATCTGATTGCTTTTTATATTGATGAGTTAATGATCTATGTGTAGCATAAAAAAAAGTTTTGTCTCCAGTTAATGATCTCGACATTTAGACTAAATACCTGCTGGACGCTCAGTAGAGTAGTGTGTGCTAGTCTAAACTAAATTACTGATGTGGTGAGAGATAATTCATCAGCATGAGAAACATTTGTGACGCATTGCGGTCGTCATTCAGTGTGAACCCATTGTAACCCAAAGAAAACTTAGACTAATGGTTTCCAGAATAGTGTGTTTCATAACCAACCATATTGACTTCTACACTGGACAAAATATTTATCAATGACCTCTACCTAACCTGCAATGCTTTTTTTATAAAGAAAAATAAGATTTGTACTACAATAAGAAATAAGTTTTTAAAAATTTCATAAAAGCATCAAATTACACTTTCTCATTCATGTAGACACTCTTATTACAACACTTTTTTTTGTTTAAAACAAATTATAAGTAAACTGTATTCCTTGAAAATCATTGTTTCTTTTTATGTTTGCAAGATAAAAGCTTATAATTTCAAGCAGAAAGTGAGTTCTTAACATTAAAAGTTTTGACCTGTCCCTAAAATCCCCATTTACAAAACTGATGGGATTTTGATTTTGTACACTAAGAATAACTCTTTCATGTATGACAGAGACTTCTTCCATTTTCATTTTGGCTATTTAGAATGCAAAAATGCTGAAGATCAGTATCTCAAAACTGCTCAGAAAGCAGAAAAAAACTTATAATTCTAAGGTGGGAGCATGTATAATAAAGTATGTTACACTATGATGCTTACAATGCCAGCAAAACATAGAGCCTGGTGAGGAAAGCTGTTCCATTCATTTAAGAAATGTCATTGTATTCCCTTCCAATGTATGGAAGTGTGCCAGCTAGTTATCCCCCGTGGAGCTGCTTTCTCAAGCCTATTTCTGTCTCCATCCCCCTCAGGAGGTTTTCAAGGAGAGGATTGGCTACTCCCAACTGTTTGATGTGCTGAAGAGTCAAGGTCAACCCACCAAAAGGCTTCTGCAGGAGCTGATGAACATGGTGAATCGCACATTTCCTCGTTATCCCCACTGAGTGCAGACAGTAAAAGTCAATTAGCTCTTATTGATGACCTTGTTCCAGTTTAAATTCTGTCACTTGTTAAATTGAAGTTATTGTCCATGTCTGCATCTTCCCTGTGCCTCTCTGTCTCCAGGCAGTGGAGGGCGAGCATGCCCATGCTCATCACCTCGGCATCAGTAACGACCAGCCTTTGCTGCTGCTCCTGCAGTGGCTGCCTGACCTGTCGGGCCAGAGGGACCTTCAGCTGCTGGTGGCCCAGTGGCTGGCTACCGTCTGTGGTGGCTCCTTATCGTGTCGCACTGTTGCTGTGGAGGCAGGCATGGTGGGGGCTCTGCTGCAGGTGCTCTCACAGCCCCAGAGTCTGGACAGGCAGTGTGCAGATGCCCTGCTGGGCCTCCTGCAGGACCTGGGCTCCCTGTGTCTGCGACCAGAGGAGCTGAAGAGCCTGCTCAGACTGCTCAGGGTTGATCAGGACAATGGTGCAGTGGTGGGGAGGATGCATCCCTACTGCGCTCGCATCATCCAAGTGCTCTCGGCCATGGCGGCCAGAGAAGGTCAGGACAGTGCCTTGCAGTACTTTGATCTTACGCCCCCCATGGCTGGTATTATGGTGCCCACGGTCCAACGCTGGCCAGGCAGCGGGTTCGCCTTTCACGCCTGGCTTTGCCTCAACATGGAGTTCTCCAACAACCGTAAACCTTCTGTTAACTCTAGCACAGGGGCTCAGCATGACATGGGAAAAGGACCACGCAGGAAACAGCTCTACAGGTACAGTGATTTTCAAGAAGTGGAATTGCAGCCTTTTTTTGGGGCTGTCAAATGATTAATTTTTTTAAAATTGCAATTAATCATTGAATTTAAGTAGATAATGACGATTAATAATGTTTTTTTGATTGCATGTTTTCAATTTCCTTATCTTATATTTCATTTCAAAACTGTTTTGAAGTCCACATTAACAAGGTTAAGCAATTCTTACCAGATTTTCTTGATTGCATATCAAATAACAGCGTTTGTTAACTAATGTTGGCTCGTCCGTAGTCAGTTTCCACCCATTTGGCAGCACTGTAGTTAACTTCTTGGATTTAGTTTCTGGCAGTTCCTTGGTGATGTGGTTGCCTGCGAACATCAGTCTGATTAGCTGCACCTGCATGCTCAGCTTGTAGGTGGGAGCAATTTCAAGACTGTTGAGGGGCCCCAACATATAGACCAAAATAACTTTATTTAAAGTTAAAGTTAAATTTAAACTGCATGCAAAAAACTGCATGGCTTGTGCCTCAAACTGCATGGGACACGCATTAAGTAGGCAAGTCTGTAAAGGGCGGATTCATGTGTACCCATAGAACACATTCTTATTCAGATATCTTGAATTTAGAGGTGAAATCAACATGTATATGTGCTGACAGCCCTTCTTTTTGTACGTATCGTTTTTAACAGAATGTATTTTCTATTTTAGTTTCTTCACAGCAAGCGGAACTGGGCTGGAGGCCTTCTTCACCATGGAGGGTGTGCTGGTGGTGGCTGTTTGCACTAAGAAAGACTACATGGCCGTCGCGCTACCAGAGCACCCATTAGCTGACTCATGCTGGGTGAGTTTGAACATGTGCAGTACAGCAAGGATTTTGGCCAACATTTGTCCTCATTTAGCCTGTCCCAAATAAAAATAGATTCTATCAAGAGGAAAATCACACATCATTTTTCTAAGTGGCGTTGTCTGGGCCTGTAACCTTGGAACATAATTATTTTAAGAAATTAAAAAGTGTACCTCCTGAAGAGACCAGAGAGGTCTATCAATATGGTTAAATTAAAGCTGTCAACTGTGACTGTGGGGCTTTGTTGCTCCAGTTTCTTAATACAAAAATGTATTTTCAGTGTTGTCACCAGTAGAAATGTGTGTGATTTTTCATGTCGTATATCCCAGCATTCAGTGGCTATAGTTCATATCCCCGGCCGTCGTCCTTTTGGTCAGAACCTGGTCACGGTTTACATCGATGGAGAGCAGCGGATAACTGCTCAGCTTCGCTTTCCATCTTTCAGTGAGGTAACTGATACAAGTATCAAATGAAATGTATCCTGCATGGACATATTATTACATACTTAGTTCCTCTCTATTAAACAGACATCCTCTTTTTCTCCCCCACCTGAACTTCCCTCCTGAAGCCTTTTACCTCCTGCTGCATCGGATCTGCAGGCCACAGAACCACAACCACCACCACCTCCCCCAACCTGCCCATGTCTACATGCTCCAGTCCTTCTCCTGAGTTTGCCTTCCCAACACATGGCCCTTCCCTCATCCGTTCCCAGTCCTTCCCAACCACATTTGCAGGAGGCCGCTGGGGGTCTTCAGGGGACTCCCCAGTGCACACGATCGCAGCAGGACTGCAGGACACCGAGTGGGGAACGCCCACGTCTCTGGATGGGCTCCTGGGCACCGCCTTTATCTGCCACGAGGCTCTGCAGCAGACACAGACGAAAGCTCTGCATGCTGCAGGTACACGTTTTTACGCTCTGCTGCAATGCAAAGATTGTTGCACACATTCAACATTTTACTTTTTCAGCATTTAGATCTTCCAGATTATCAAATGAACAGGAAACCAGTAGTAAAGAAAATCACAGAATACGTCTTGAAGGTTTTTTCATATACACCAAGCAATGTTTGCATGTTTCATGACCTACATTGTTTTCTGCTCTCCACCACAGGCCCCAATCACGTGTCTTTATTCAAAGCAGAGGGAGAGTTATCTGATCTCAACAGCAAGCTTTTGCTCTACTACACTCCACAGGTGACACACCAAAATTCAGCAAAACTTAACACTGTATCTTGTATTCTGCTTTCATTATGGAAATTATAAATAATCTCAGTAAAATATTCTTGTTTGCATGTGTTTTTTCTTCAGGCCTTTAAGAGCCAGATATGTCTGGATCTGTCACCCAATCACCAGTATGATGGCAGGCTCACTGGACACAGGGTTGTGAACTGGGACATCAAGGTTAGATATGAAACATTTTGAGCTTTTAGCTGTGATGTGTCCTATTGTATAATTCAAACAATTAACCCTTTGAAACCTGGGCAACTTGGCCTGATTCCTGTAAAAACAAAAGCATGGGATGAAGGCAATGAGCACCTTATGAAGAAATGACCCAGAAAGCAAGAAATTAGTAAAAAAGTACAAGCACATAAAATGAACAAACAAACAAACAATAATAACATCAGGAATATTAGCATGGGAAAAGGGGCATAACAATTATAATTTGTCTGTTAAACAATTTGTAATATATAATTATGACAATTAGAAGTATAATTCTCTGGAGATTTTTTCGCTTGCTGTTTTAAAAATAATTTTCTAAACCTACTAATTTCTGTAATTTGCAGTACATTTTCTTGCAGAGTTGCTGGTTGCCTTTATTTTCATTGTTTTGAAAGAAATCAACCATTTTCAAAGGTTCTCAAAGGTTTAAACACTTGTGAAATGGGTCTGAATGCAGCACAAGACAATTGTTGTCGATTAAGGTTTCAAAGGGTTAACTGTGGTGACCAAAGTGAGAAGTGAAATATCAGTCATGACATGTCTGCCTATGACTTTGTCTTGACCTTCCTGTTTTTATGCCATTGTGCTGCTTCCTTTTTGGGCAGGTACCTTTTGTTGATAAAAGTTTTAATCTGAAAAGACTAATGTTGGATGTTACAAAAACATCGTGTTTATGAATGTCCTCTTCTCTGCAGGATGTTGTAAACGTGGTGGGAGGTATAGGGGTTTTGCTGCCACTGCTCGAGCAGGTGTGTGAGGCCGAGCAGGTTTACAATATCGGTCAGGAGATCTCAGACCTTCTGGGACCAGAGCTGACTTCCCCCAGAGGCCGGGCTGCCATGCTGCTGCCATTGAACAAGTCTGCAGGTAAGGGTTTTGTGATTTGGTAAACCAACCTTTAAAGGGATGCTGTGTAGATTTTCATATAGCTTTGTATTATAATAACATATTGTGTAAAATAAATAAGGTCATCTTTAATCAATTGTACTCCAATTGTACTTCAATTGAGTATAGAAGTGGATCGAGAGAGAGATCCCTCCTTCTCTCTTAAACTCAGACCAAACTCCAGTCAGACTGTAAAACTAGGCAGTACAGATCAAATACCAACCAAGATTCTGTATTGCCTATTTGTTGCCTACAATGTCTTCACAAACATTTTAGTGTCCTGTTCGGCTGTAATGCGATTGTTTGTGAACAGGAAGTGGCGCCGTACTGTCTCCAGTATTGTGAAAAAGGAGGTTGTAAAAAATCTGATCAAATGGTAAAACCAAGCAGTGCTGATAAAATACAAGCCAAAATTCTGTCACTTCATTGCCTAATTCTCGCCAAAAATGTTTTCAGAAACATATTAGCTTCCTGTTTCATTGTAATATGGTCGGCCGACATATTGTTTCCTGTGTTGAAACAGACAAGCTCACAATACTTCACTTACCAGTGGGAACGTTTATTGGTCTGGAGCAACACAGTGCATTCTGGTAGTTGAAGGTTTTCTACCCTCGTTTTCTCTAATCATACAACATCAATTTCAAAAGCATTTGCGTCTTTCTGCATAGACAGCCTAGTTTTATGAAAAGGCCATTTTTCCAAGAGTGAAATACTTATTTAAGTGTCATGAATACATTTTCTTTTGCATATTTAGGTGGTCACTGTGGTGTTGTTCCAGGTACCTTTTGTAAACTGAAATCATTTACTCAGTATGCTGCATGCTAAATATAATTTTCAGTGAAGATGTTTTGAATTGCAGTGAGTCAGAGTCTATGCACGGTGCATGATGCTGGGACAAACAGGATGTGCTTGACAGTTAGATGAGAGACACACTGTAATAAACAACATAACAACACACTGAGAAATCAATGCTAATAAGTTTAATGTCAGAGGCAGAATGAGTTGCTTGAAGAGGTCAGTGGTCCAGTGCACTTTAGTCTGCATAAATTCTGACGTGACCAAAATGAGACGACTGGTACAAACAGTTTGACAAAACTGAGACAAATACTTAAAATTACTCATCCTGAGACATGGTACTGCCAATTAAGTGCATGGTAATGCTTAAAATGCGACTGTGGTTAACACAGGAAGCCTTAAAAGTTGTTTTGCCCTATTTTTTTCTCTCAGAGGGCAGACTAGAGAGAAACAGCATCGCTGCTTTCCTGCTGATGGTGAAAAACCTGATTCGTCATCACCCTGTCAATCAGGAGAGCCTGCTGCACTGCCATGGGCCGAGTATCATTGGAGCCATGCTCAGCAAAGTAAGTGTCTTGCACGTTGCTTCGCTCTAGCAAGTGGGAGCTAATTGCAAGAAGAACTGATTAGCATCTGAAAGTGAATATTTGACCTTTTCCATTGTAGTGCTGCTGTATAATTGCTGTGTGATGAATGGGTTTGGTGTTGTTGAAACAGCAGCAGTTCTTTCAGAATGACTGTATCACATGCTTGTGTGGGGGGAATTTATGCAGAGTTTGCCAAATTGCGTGGTCTCTCTGAGTGAGAACAAAGGACATCAGATATAAAATCTGTTGCTTGAAAATGTCGTGTTGAAGTTGGGGGGAATGATATGTAGATTTAAACAAAATCTAAAAATGACACATCAAATAACAGACATGATGGCCTTAGTGAGCTGTGATGCACTGTTCTCACTCCTGTTCTCAGTTCTTAGTGTAATATTCTGCTGATAAATGGCAGCTTCTAAATTGCTGAGCACGTCTCAAACAACCATAGCTATTCATCATCTTAACTTTCTGCTGATGATATAAATTATAAATAAAAAAGTAAGTGATATCCGAAATAAATGGACAAAGCTGTAAATATGGTAATGGCATCATTAGCTGATTTGATGCTGAGTCACACCACAGTACGGCATCATAGTAGAAATGATTTCTTCAGATTGATGATAACTTGTTTTTTTTTAGTAGTATTTATTTATGTAAACTTTTTTTAAAAAAAATTTTATCAAGTGTTCTGTAGACATGACAAAGTCAGTATGGTAAATGCAGGACATTAAAAAGTACCTGTGACACACACAAAAAAAAAAAACGAACCACCCAGTCTTGCACTACCCCACAAAAATAAATAGATAAATAAATAAAAATGAAAAAGAAATTAAGATAGAATAAATAAAATAATAATAATAATATATTATATTACTGAAAGTAATATAATAATAAATAAATAAAATGAGGCCTCAAGTGGAATATAAATAAGCATAACATAAACATGTAGTAGCTATGATTAATTATACCAGATCACTACTTGATGAATGTAAATTTAATCGTAATAATAGCAATTTATAGTTAAAATTAAGATGAAATTGGAAGAAACCATTCACAATGTAGGGAAGGCAAGAGATGCAGATAAAGGTTATGTGGGGATGTTCATTCATACATTGTCACACAGTGTCAGTGGAGTTGAATCTCTCATGGCAGCAGCCAATTTGGTGTTACGTTACGTTGGTGCAGCACAGATGCACAGGATATGTTGTAATACATGACGTTAAGGTGGAGCATCCTGTAAGGAAACTATGTCCTAATAAACACATGGGGTTTGCGATGTTTTACAGCAGCAAAGACACTGCTACACAAACCCTTGTACACGCATAAATCCAAATAAATGAAAACATACTTCTGTGCTCCTCTCCTACAGGTGCCCGGCAGTATGATGGACATGAACGTTTTAATGGCCTGTCAGCTGCTGCTGGAGCAGGTTTTCAATGAGGGAAACAGCCCACTTCTACAGCAACTCTACCAGCACCTGCTCTTTGATTTCCGCATCTGGACTAAAAGCCATTTCGCTGTTTGTCTGGGTAAGGCATAAGCAGCCCTCGTGTTGTTGAGTAATACACCTGTGAACCTTTTCATGTCTGCCGATTCTGATTGTGCCCCTTTTTATATGTATATGCAAGAGGAGGCTAAAAGCAGAGAGAGCAGAGATAGAATATATTAATGTTTTGAGTTCAGGCTGCAGAGAGGATTAAAAGTGAATCTGTGTCTGAAGCTGCACTCCAGTAACCTGTTTTGTAACTGAATGCACTTCTCTGGTACAACCTCGCATATTGTTTTGACATTTCTAAATGTCAAACTGGAGCGAGATGACAAAAGTATCCTTTTTTTCCTTTTCTTCTTTCCAAAGCCCATGTGCAGTACCTGGCGTCTGTGCTAACAAAGGCAAGCAGCGCATGAAGAGGAAGTACGGGGTCCAATATATTCTGGATACCATTCGCACGTACTACAGGTGAACCTTCGACATCCACAAAATGGTTTCAAATATATATATGTGTATATATATATATATATATATATATATATATATATATATATATATATATATATATATATATATATATATATATATATATGTATATATATATATATATATATATATATTTATAACCAGTTAAGTTGTTAAAAAAAGTTATTTTATCTATTTGAAAGGGAAACTTTGGTTTATTTGAACCTTGACCTTATTTTCCCATGTTTTGTGTCCAAGAGACTAATGGAGAACAGTTTTTGAAATCGGTCCAGTACTGAGAGAGACGCCAGCAGCCACAGCAGCGAAGCAGGCTGCAGTGTAGTCCATAAGGGCAAAGGTGCGCCGTAAATTCACGTCCTTTTAGAGTGCTTGTTTTTGCCACTGACAGGCTCAGTTATTGGAATTGTCTGACAACATTATAGAAAAGACCCTACAGAGAAATGAAACGTTATTCTTCACCTTCGGCTGATCTGGTCTGTTTGTTATTGTGTCAAACCATAGCTAGCTAGCTCAAGGAGAAGTCTCGTTCTGAATCTCACACTTCTCCACATTGTCAGTATCAGCTAAATCTTCAGCCATGACATTGACAATTTTAAGATAAAATAAACTACATATTCTATACCTCAGCACAACCAGTGTCGGGGAGTAACAAGTTACATGTAATTAATGATTAACAGTAATTAAATTACATAATAAATGTTTTACAACTGTCACAACGTCCATTTTTTTTGTTTTTTCTTCTTTTTCTTAAATAAGTCCCCACATCGCAAGATTTCATAATGAGACTTCTCCTTGACCAAGACATGGTTAGACAAAATAACAAACAGACCAGTGAAAGGTGAGGAAAAACAATATGTTGTCAAACACTTCTAATAACAATCTGAATCTTTTAGTGGCAAAAACAAGCACTTTTAAAGGATGTTAATTAAACGATGCACAAGTAAGGATTACATTTCACCCTGTAATGCTCATATCTTTCAATAATGGACCAGTTTAAAACATGATAGTCTCCATGAGTCACATGGACACAAAAACTTTGGAAAACAGGGATAGGATTGAAAAATAAAAAAGTTTCTGTTTAAACCCCAGATTTGTTTTTCTGTTCATTAGATGATTTATTTTTTTGTAAACATTTCTGGTCACAGTGTGGAGAAAGATGGCAGCCCTCTGTCTGATGAAAAGCAGACAATTCAAACATCTCTGTTCTCCCTGCTGAAAGACTTCCTCAAGTCTCCGACACTAGAGGAGCTTCACAGCGTCCTCGCCTACATTCTGACTGTAGGAGAGGAGAAGCAGGTAGTACTCATATCTTTTATCTATGCTTTTTTAGGGAGTTGAATTTTGTTATCAGTTGACCTTTTCATTTCGGGATTTCACTTCCAATCCTCAAATGAACCCTCCCTGATCATCAACACTTTATTTCTGTGTTCCACTGACCACTTAAAATGTAACCCTCCCTAATCCATATTTTGTCATATTTTATCCTCCTTTACCCTTTTTCCTCTGTCCTCATGATTTCCTCCTCTGTCCATCAGGTGGTGAGGGCTTTGGATGTGTTGTATGAGCTGTTGAGGAGCAGCCCTCCTCGTGAGCAGGTGCAGGCCGTGCTGCTGGAGTGGGGCGTGGAGCAGCTGTACTGCTTGCTGCTCACGCCTAGCTTTGGAGATAATGCCAGAGAGAGGGTCTTCAGGGTAAGATCAACTGACTTGATGTGTTCTTTAAATACTTTATCTTATCACTCGACAGATTCTTGCTTTTTACTGCAGACTCTCCTGTGATAAATTTTCAAAACAGTTTAAAAAAAACAAACTCTTACACAATTTCCCCTTGGTGTTGCAGGTTTTATACAAAATCCTTAAAAGCGAGCGAGTGTCTGAGCGGAACAAGCAACGCATCAAGCTGAAGGATTTCGGATATCTTGGCCTCGTTTGTTTCCTTGATGAGATTCCGATAACCATGACAACCGTGCGATGTCTGTACGAGCAGGTCCTCGCTACAGGTAAAGCCGAAACAGCTCTGAGCTCTCTAGTAGCTGGAAAGATGACAAATGACAAAAGATATCTAATGTTACAGCACCTGAAAGTTTGCTCTCAAATCTCAAGTGTTTCTTCATAATATCTAATAAGCAAAAAAGTCCAAATTTAAGTTGGAAGAAAAAAAACCCAAAACTAATCTGCTTCATCAGGACAGTGTGTGGTTTTATTAACAGTTTTTTTTCTTGGTAACAAAAGCAAAAAAACCAAAAGCTGTCATCACTGTTTGATTCTAATTATTATGTTTGTTCATTTTGTTAACACTGCATTTCCATAAATTTACAACTAAATTTCATAATTTATTCCCAGAACATTTCTGAGGATGTTTCCTGGTGAGAAAAATATCATTTGGCACTAATTATTGATAAAACACTGACACCTCTGGACCTCATCGAGAGATTGTACCATTAAAAGCAAAGTCCTTACTGTAACGGCCCTGGGGTCGTCAACAGGTACACATAGAATTGAATATATATAAAGAATAAAGTAACTGAATAATAAATGAATATGTACTACAGGAAACTTTTATGGCATTAGGAAATAACAGACCTGTTAAATAAAGTGTGTGTTGGTGCATATGTTGGAAATACCTGTTATCGCCTCTCAAACTGATGACAAACAGCACAAAAAAAGACACAAATATAGAAATCTTTCATGTGAATTTACAAGCATTGTTCTGATTTTGGAAAATTATTATAAGTTTATGACTCATCCCAGTATCTGTAGTAGATAGATGATTAAAAAACAGGGCCCTTAGGCCTTTAATTATTTTTCTTCAATTTTTAGTTTTATGGATTTTTTTTCATTTTCTATAACGTTCTACAATGTCATATAATTTCTTATTAAAAAAAAACAACTAAATTTTGCTGCTGCCCCACAGATATGACCCCTAACTTCAGAGACCTCCTTGCTGTGGTCTGTCTGTCCCACCGAGCTGACCTCACTGTCCGCTTAGACGTCTGCCGCAAGGTCAGTCTGCCCCCATGATTTATCCTCTGCTAAAGCTGCCATAATCACCTTTTGAGTGCATTGTTTTGTCCTATTTATCATCTCTGTAATTAAAACAAGCTCTTCCTCTGTTCCTCTCTAATGCTCCAGCTCTTTCATCTGATTTACTCCAATGACGACTATGTGAAGCAGCTCGCTAAGCAGCCCGGCTGGCAGGATGTTTTGACCAAGCTCTATGTGAAAGAGTCTTATGAGTCCCATGCCGCCAGCATCGCAGGCTCCAGCACCCACAGCTCCTTCGAGCCAAACTACCGTCCGCCGTTGCGCAGGGACCAGACTCTGGTCATAGAGGATGCACACACAGACATCTTCCTGAGCTACCGCACCTCACAGGACATCGAGGATGATGAGGAGGATGATGACGTTGGCCAGCCAGACATATCTGAGGGATTCTCGGATTTATCACAGTCACCTCCAAGTGGAGGTGGGGGTCCGCTTAAAAACTTCACCGGCTCCCTCCATTTTAAGTCGTTTGATTCAGTGGACCAGGGGAGCCACTCATCCTCCTCTAATGCGATTGATATCACCTCATCTCGCCCCGATGAGGAGGGCAGAGACTACCAGCCCCTCTCCCCCTTTGGTACCCCCTTTGATTTGGAGCTCGGGGGCATTGGAGACACTGGCACACACACTCCTGCAGGTAGTTTGACAAACACACCCTCTCCACTAGAGCACTGCAAACCCTTTCCACCTGCCAGACCCAGGAAGAGCTCCAGTCTGTCCAATGTGTTGGATGACGCCAGCTATGGGACGGACCCTCCAACTGGAGACACAATCTCCAACACGTCCAACCCACAGGTACGACTGCTTCCTCAGCTCATATATTACTGATATATCAATGCATTTATTTGCAATTTTAATTAAAGTTTATTGTCTTAGATCTTTTCTGTAAGGCTTTGGATGTTGTTTGTGTTATAGCAGACCCCCGAGGAGGAGCTGTGCAACCTGCTAACCAACATCATCTTCACCGTGCTGTGGAGCCGCAGCGGGGTGGAGGTCGCCGAGGATGTGGTGTGGAGAGAAAGAGGACAAGTCTTTTCCGTTCTCACCAAACTGGGCTCTTCCTGCCAACTGGTCCGCCCCCCTGATGACATCAAACGCAGGTCAGTAACGTTGATTTCAAGTTCACTTCCCCTATGAGAACACAATGATTTGTGTTTGGAAGCCCATTTCCCCTTACATGATGAAAAAAAAAGGATCCTGAAAGTAATATAATAAGAAACTTTGTCAAAACAGGTAGTAAGTATTTCATGATAATATTAATAACAAAACTTTGTCAAAACAATGCATTAGTATCCTAAGAATAAATCCTTAAAAATAATGAGAAACTTTCTGGAAATAATGAGTTAGTTTCTCAAAAGAATGACAAACATTCTTGATAGAATTACCCATTTTTGTCAAAAATAATAATGATAGTCATTTTTGATATATTCTCTCAATATTTTTGAAATGCTAACTCAAGTTTCTCATTAATATGAGATAATATCACAATAAATGACTTAGTATCAAAATAATAGGAAATGTTATTGAAAAAAGAGTTAATAAGTAATTTTTGTCATATTAAGTCTTTTTTGTGATACCAAGTCATTATTTTGGGATACATTTTTTAGACAGTTTTGCATTTTTTGACAAGTAATTTTTTTTTAGAACATTACGTTTAAATACTAAATCATTATTTTTGCAGTATTTCAAGAAAGATTATAATTCTATTGACTCAAAGGATCTTTTTTCTCATCACACTGGCAGAAATGTGCTCATTGTCTCATTGTGGAAAAACAAATTGAGCCACACCTTCAGCTGTGTCACCTTTTGTCTAAATATACAAACATGCTATTGTGTCATACTGTGATGTATTCATGGTGTGGTTGTCGCTCTGTGTTTCAGTCTGTTGGAGATGATGCTGGAGTCATCTCTGTCAGACCTGAGGGAAGCCCAGGGAGTGTCTCTGCCTTTCTGTCCCATTCTGGTTCGGCTCCTCAGGCTGCTGCAGGACTTTCTATTTAGTGAGGGTACAGACAACCGCACGCTATGGAGTGAGAAGGTATATCACATATTCCACATAAAGCATAGGGTCCCCTGACACCTGTTTGGTCTTTGGTTAAACTATCAAATGGCTCTTTCTGTCCTGATGAAGGCTGGCTGTCAATGAAGGGGCAATGACGGAGAAAAGCCCTTTATTCCTTTTAAAGTCTGATCTTATATTTTACAACTGTATGAAGGTGTTATCAATAAACTAAATCGAAAGTATATCCACTGATGATATTCCACCAGTATGGACTTAATAACACCTCCCCAATTATAGCCTAAATATTACTAAAATATCACATTTCACTTGTATTTACCTCCTTAAATATGCATTAGCTGTCAGCCGTCTCTTATCCGCATAAAGAGCAGCAAGTGGCTGAAAAATAGGCTATTATGCAACTCGACTCCTTTAAACAATTAAATACATGGGATTCTGAAAAAAATGTGAAAAAGAATCTGCTTTGTTTTTCTGAATTAACAATAATTATTACGTAAATTCTCAATTTTCTGAATGATCTCATTAAATTAGAAAAAAAAGCAGAATTTCTTTTCCCAAGTGAACAATTTACGCTTCCGTACAAACCACCATAAAACAACCTAGAAACAAAATTAAAAGAGAAACTAGCAACATGTAGAAACTTAAACTCATGATTGTGTATGGACATTTTGCGATAAACGTATTCACTTTTTTTGTTGAGTTAGATGAGAGGAATGATACCACTCTCATGTCTTGCCTGGCGTTCTCAGTGCCCGCTCCCTGCTAAGGAAAGTCCAACACTCAAAACCCTTTTTAGTGATGGACATTGATGGACTTTTTTTTAAGAGATCAAACAAATGAGATATGTCACGTTTATCTGTGAAGTTTAGAGGTGCTTTTCAACAGGTTTTATTATCATACAGAGGAGGCTCGCTGTTTCCCCCTGTTCCCAGTTTTTATGCTAAGCGACACTCACTGGCTGTAGCCCAACGCTGCAGTCATACTACAAGTGATACTGCAGCAGTGTGGCCAGCTACATTATCGCTGAGTCGCTGTTGAAGTGTTGCTCAAATGCTAGTTACGATGTCACGGGCTTGTGAGTAGCTGATACAAAACATTTCGATTCAACATCATGTAAACTTTGTATTTGGTGAAAAAAAATTATTCTTTTGGTCAATGTCTGAGCCACATTTTTTTAAGAATAGTTTAAGCTGGAGACTGACAGAAAATGGGGTGAGAAATTGGGGATGATGCAACAAAGGGCAGCTGGTTGTATCAAACCTGGGCTGATGCAAAGGACTTAGCCGTATGGGGCACAAACTTTACCTGGTGAGCTAGAAGTCATGCCAAAGCCTGAGCCGTTTTTAACATCACATTTGGCCTTATGGATTCCCCTTGTGCTCCACAAAGCACATAAAGCTAGCACAGTGTTAGGCAACTAGTAAAGTACCACAGCTACAAACAAAAACATATGATTGTTTGACATCACACCGCATCATTGGAGTGGTAAAAAAAGTGGAGGCCGGTTCTACTTTTATTTGTAACGTGTCACACCTGTCCACATCAACAAGTTTCAGGTGTCAGTTTGTAGCTTTAGGTCATCGGCTTCCACTGAAAATGACTTGTAGCCTGTTGCTGTGACACTCGTGGTTTGAAGACACCGTTATATTTACCGAGCAGATGTCAGAGTGGTATTGATTATCTTATCTAACCCTAAGAGTATCTCTAAAAATGTGTAAGTATTGGATACTGCCTACTGGATAAGGCAGTGAATCACAAAGTCTTATCATGTTGGGTATTTTTGCAAACTTTAGGCCTTGAGAAAGGCTTATGTTGATAAAACAGGAGCAGCCGTATGACTTCACATGCTGACAGCAGGACTTTACATACCAGCGTGAGGCAGGCTGCATGCTTGCTGCTATAAATACTCAACAGCAGTGGAATTTAGATTAGTGATGAATTTCAAATGCTCAGTCCAGTCAGAGCAACAGTCCACTTCAGTCTTTACGTGCCAAAAAGCAATGCAGCAGATTTCTGACATGACTTAGCTTGTGGCACACACTGTGTGCAGATCAGTCAAGGGTGATGTCTTCCAAGAAATGGTGTCACATCACGATAGTTTTGTCTGAAGAAGCTGTCATATTTTATGTTGTAGCTATGAAATAAAACTCTAATGAATGTTGGACTAAATTGTCAGGATGTGATGATGTAATTTAATTTTGTTACACTGGATAAATAAAGTAAACACTTCCACTGATATCAGAGACTGGCATTAACCCTTTGATACCTGGAGCAACATCAGTTTTCTTGTGCTGCTTTCAGATGCCTTTCACAAGTATCTAAACCTTTGAGCAATGCGATTTCTTTCAGAAACATGGGAAAAAAGGCAATGAGCCACTTGGTAATACGTGTTGCACAAATTGCAAGAAATTTGTAGATTGGGAAAATGATTTTAAAATAGCAAAGGAAAAATGTCTAGGGAAAAAAATAATTTATAAGAATTATTATTACATATTTAAAATAATGTTACAAAGTTATTATTACTGTATTTCTAAACACTTTTCTCAGGTTATTTTCTTAGTTTTTTTATTTTATTTCTGTCTTTTTTTTTTTTTTTTTTTTTTTTACTAATAATTTCCTTGTACTTCTTCTTAATTTCTTGCTAATTTTGGGGTAAGTTATTTTTTCGTTGGTCATTGCCTTCTTCCCGTGCTTTTCAAAGAAATTAAGCTTATTTTTCAGGTTTTAAGGGGTTAAACATTAAACAAAAAGCATGGGCAGCTGGGTGTGGTTGCTGTCAGTTACTATGTTTAACATCATGGGAAATGTCCCTGCCTGTCTTACTGGAGCATGAAGTCATGGTTGGGTGTAGGCAGCATCTGAATCACCTTTGTAACTACAGGTTAAACTGTATTTAATGCATTGAATGGGTTTAGGTTGTCGTAGATGCTGCAAGGTGTGGCAACAGGTCTAGCCTTTTTGTTTAGTCCTTTGTTGACAGTTATTGTTTTGTATTGCAGATATTTGAGGGGGTGGTGAACCTGCTGGACAAGTTGCAGGCCTGGCATAGCACCCCTGGTAGCCCCGGGAACACTGAACTGAAGGAAATGGCCCAGATCGGCCTGCGTATCATCACCGGATACATCCGGCAGCAGCACTCACAGGTCAGCTGCACCCGCAAATCATCCTGTCCATCACCCAGCCAGCTCACCAGTCATAAATGTGAAATGTTTCTCACCATCTTTCACAGCCCAAACACCTGTGCGATTGAACTTTGCAAAACAAAAAGTTAAAGGGCCGTACAGTATTTATTCTACTTGATAAGCAAACTCAGATAAAGCCTGTTTAGAAATACCAGGCCTTCTATGGGTTTCTTTTCAAAGACATTACAGTCATTCCTCTCAGGGAGTGTTCTGTATGAAAGGGCAGCGTATGTTAGAGTTATGACTGTGGCTGCTCTCACTGTAGGATTGTGGGATAGAGCCAGTGAATATAAAAGAGCTGACCATAAGGCTGTCCATCACATACTGCTGATTGTGTTCAGCTCCAAAGAAGTACAACTCCCTCTCAGGCCATTTGATTTCATAATATCAGATTTGAAAGTATGAACTTAATTGTACCCTGACATCACAGCGGCAGGTCACATAAAACAAGCCTGGACCTACTTTAAGCTGTAGTTGGTAACTTTTGTGAAAGTAACTTTGACACTTTTGCTGAAACTGTAACAAGTTTTACGAGACAGATGAGACAAGAAATCACGTGCATCTTCCTTGTAGTGCATTTAATGGCACAAGCTAGTATCTACTGCAGCTGTTGCAAAACAACTAATCAGAGCCAGAGCTGTAGACAAAAATGTTCTCCTTAACTGCAGTTAAACTTTCAAACTTGGCAGCGCTGATCAAATATGAATCAAGATCATTCTCACCTTAAATGTTTTCAGACATATTTCAGTGTACTGTTTGTACACACTACAGCTTGCTCTGGCTGACAGGATTGCTCTGTTTCAGCTTGAGTATTTGCAAAATGGCAGCTTGGTCACAAACTTTCCAATTTTACAGCTACAGAGTAAGGCAAGGCAAGTTTATTTATATAGCACATTTCGGCAACAAGGCAATCGGAAGTGCTGAACATGAAACATCAAAAGCATAGAGACAAAGTGCAAAAGAAACACATTATGACGGAAAATTAAAATTCAATTCAAAACTGGAGAAAATAAAATTAAAAACAAGCTAAAAGACAGTTAGAAAAGTTTAAAATACAAGAATAAATATTATGCAGTTTAAGAACTGAATACATGGCAGCAAACAGAAAAGCCTTTTGTCTTGATTAAAAGAAACTTAAAGTTGCAGCAGACCTGCATTTTTTTCTGGCAGTTTGTTTGGAAAAAAAAAACACTGCTTTGCCATGTTTAGTCTTTACTCTTGGGACACAAAGCAGATCACTAAAATATGTTCTTGAAACAGGTGGGAAATTAGACAATGCAGGAGCAGAATCTTGGTTGGTATTTGATCAGCGCCTCCTTGTTTGGCAGATTGACTGCAGATTACAAGCAGTGATTGACATGACTGACAGCTGCGTTATAGACTCGTCGACTCTGATTGGTTGCTTTTGTTCACATGCAGTAGAAGCCTTATGTAGAGGCAGAGGATCATGATTTTTTTTCACAGATTATCTTACTTATGTGCAACCACAAATATGACAAAAAGGCTGTTTTTAATAAAAATGACCAATTACAGTTTTAAATTGAGGGAATATACAAAATAAAATTGAAAAAACACCCCTATTTCTTCTTAAACTATGTTTATAAAAAGGACGATAAATCTACCTTGTACCTTACATAGCTTCATTAACTCCAGTGGTGACGGTCATAATGAGCTTTTACTCAAGCACTGTACTGAAGTACAATTATAGGGTATCTGGATTTGTAATACTTGACACTTCTGCTCCACTACATTTCAGTGGGAGGTATTGTGCTTTTTTTCACTTAACTATATTTATCTGACAGCTATAATTACCATGGTACTTTGCTGATACAGATCTTTCAGATAGTGCTTATCATCAGCTTATAAAATATGATCCTGTGTTAGAGAAAACACTATCCAACATATAGAAAAAATTTGCTCTACCTCAACAAAACAACAAAATACATCCAGAGGTGGACCTAGCACATTTGGCGACCTAGGCAAGCTTCCCCCAGTGGGTGTGTGGGTGGATGTGTGGGTGGGTGGTGCCCTCCGTGCCCGCCTAAGTTTAAAGAAAGATCCTCTTCTGTATACATTAGTAAAATACATCTTGTAGAATAATGCAACAGTTACAATAATAATAATTTCCCTGTTGGTCAATAATTTCCCTATTAGGATTGATAAAGTATTTTTTATCTATTATCTAAAATATAATATAATCTCACTGGGACCATTTTTCTGTACTTTAATCTTGGTTCAATGATTTATTTCTTTGCCCACATTATACTGCTAAAAATACAATACTTTTGCTTCTATTGTAGCATTTCTACAATGTCGTTTTGATAGGCTTTCTTTTACCACTGATTAAGTCCTTCTTGACAAACATGTTCTCTCATGAGGGGTGTATTTCTTAACAAGGACTCAAAATAAAACACTTTTGACACATATATGTTTATTATCTCCTTATAAACTGTATGGATAGGCTCTCACTTAGAAACATAGCAAGTCATTTTCCTCTCGTCCGTCTTCAGGTGTGTGTGATGGCCTATGTGAAGCTCCACAGCCTCCTCCAGACGGTGCTGTGTCTAAGCTGGGAGGAGGTGTGCTTCCTGCTTGGGCAACTGGGCGCCCCCCTGTGGCCAGGAGGTGTCATGGATGGCACCAACTGTGGACATGCAGAGACTTTCTCCCAGCTGGTGCCCATCGTGCGGACGCTGCTCGATCAGCACGCCGACCCCATCACCCTCCAAAACCTACTGCCAAACCTGCCCATCACCAACGGCAGCACCACCTTCGCCCAGGACCTGAAGGCTTACTGTCACACAGTGGAGTGGCAGGGCTTTTACCAGCAGCAGGTCAGAGTTTTGGCTGTGCATTTAAAAAAAAAGACTTAATTTATCTTTAGGGAGTCTACAGAGCCTCCTGTCCAATCTTTCATAGGACCGAGCAGGTTCAACTAGCCGTCCTCTCTCAGATAATGTTGGCTCTGTTCTTTGTCACATTAGTGTACACTCAGGATTTTTGCAATCAGATGACAGGTTACCTCCAAGTGGGTGGCTGAGAGATGTAATCCAAATTCTTAAAACTGCTATCACAAGTTGAGAAAGCAGAAAAAACTAAACTCCCTAAAGTGCTCTTTAGCTGACCCTGAATGTATTTTAAGCAGAGATAAGTTTATGCTCAGACCTGAAAACTGATGCCAGACACGCTCGCCACTAGCTGAGATGAGGATTTATCATTGCTCTGTGTGACAGTGCACATCCATAAATCTGTTTTGTTTAGATTACTTATGTATACAGATCCTGCAATACGTTAGCCAGTGTGGCATAACTTTGGCTGCCATGACAGTTCTTGAAATTTGGCCCAGGCTGATTTCTCAAGCATGCATGTTTAAGTGTGAACGTGGTTGCAGTTTAGCCCATGTACTTGTTTTAAATTAATGTACAGGATAGTTCAATACATTTCTGTATTTTTATGCGGCTTCCTGTTTTTAGCATGAAGTGACCAATAGTACAGAGGCGCAAGTATAGACAGTGTGGGCAGGGCGGTTACTGGGGCCAGTGGTGTAAGGGGGCCCATAGATAGAGTAGGCTCTCCAACAATATTTGTGTAGAAATGGGCCCTTGCAAATAATGCAATTCATTTGCTATATATACCACTGAAAAGGCAAATTCACCTCCATCACAGTCTGTTCTTTTTCTTTTCTTTTAGTAGTCAGTCACAGTCTAGAACAAAATATATTTAATATGTTAAAAAAAACTAATAACCTTTTTCATTAAATTAACCCTTTGAAACTTAGGTCATCATCAGCTTTCTTGTGCTGCATCCAGACACCTTTCACAAGCTGTTAAACCCTTTCAAACCTGAGCTAATTACTTTGATGTCTTTCAAAAATTTGGGTGGAAAAGGCAATAAGGAGTTTGGCAAGAAATCTCTGAAAAGAAATTGCAAGAAATGAGTAATATGTGACAAGTAAAACACCTGAAAATTAGTTTTTTAATAAGTTTTATTATATATTTAAAATTCTGTTTCAGATATTTTTCAAATTTCAGCACTTATTTTGGGTCATTTTTTTTTTTGTTGCTTTTTTTCAGGTCATTGGTCAGGCCATTTCTTATTATTTATTTTCTTAGATATTTTTGTCATATATATATTTAATGATGATTTCTAGAAATATGTATGTCGGTGTTATCCAGTGTCAAGTCTTTTTGATCATGTGACGAGAAGATAAGATCAGGCGGTAACAAGTAACCAGTGTGCGCCTGTCATAATAGTGTGCACTCATTTTAAAGCTTATCACCATAAGTTGAATTCTGTTGGTAATTTTTAGTGAATCTTTTTTAATGTAGGTATTTGTTTTGTAGTTTGCATGAAGGTTTTTTTTTCTTTGTTGAGCTGTCCTGAACTTTTTTTGTAGCTGTGTGTGTGTGTTAATGTCCTCCTTGTGAAAATCTCGCTCTAGGTTCAGCCCACCATGGAGCAGTATGAGCTGGACAGGTTTGGGAGGAGCCATGACATCATGTCCAATTTCTGGAATTCCTGCTTCGATGACCTGATGAGTACGTCCTACAGACGAGACAAAGAGAGATCAGACAGCAAGTCAAAGTTTCAGGTTATAAAACTTTCAACCTTCATGCAGCAAACACTTTCATATAACAGCTGGGTCAAACACAGAGTTTACATGACACATCACTGGTCTGACATTTGCATCTGTTTGTGTGAAAGCAGGAAGTGATCATTGATCCCTACCTGAAGCGCGTCAGAAGTGAGAACAACAGGTACCTCAGCTGGCAGAAGCAGAGCTCCAGCCAGCAGGGGGTGGTGTGGAAGCATTGGAAAGCTTTCCGCAGGCTTCTGACCAGTGAGAGAGGAGCGTGGGCCAACAAGTATGACAACCTCTGACTTTCAATCACCCAACTTTCTTTTCAGTTGTTCTGACAAAGAATCACAAGTAATTTAAAGTAAAGGGAAAAACGTTCATCTGAAACTATACCGTCCTTTAGCTGTGCCTTGCTGCTCAGAATATGCTGACTTATACATTTTCCTTCCCCTTGTTTTGCCAGAGTTCAACCAGAGGTGAAACTGAAATTGTCAAATGCAGAGACGTATTCAAAGATGCGTCTCAAACTGGTGCCCAACTACAACTATGATCCTCACAGTGACGCCAGTGCTCTGAGGGATAACATGGGTATGTCACCGTGTGTAAACATATTATCTTTGTTCTTTTGTTATGTAGGAAATATACAGAAAAGTTGCACAAGTTGTCGTTTTTCTTTTGTGATCTTAAGGAGCTGACAGCCCTCGTAGCTCTGAGCCCCTCCCACTGGCTGTTGCAAAGGAGGCGAAAGTCAGCGACATGGAGGATGACCAGTTAGGAGACGAAGACCTTGTCTTTTTAGATAACAAGTGAGTCTCTATTTCTCAACTTTTTTATTGCTGTCTGCAGATTACAGCAATTTTTTCATGTGCCATAAACAAAGAAAAAATTAACTTCATATGGACCAGGCACACACACTTTTGAAAGACTATGCAGTCCTTCAACATTAATTTCCAGTAAAGTAAAGTACACACAAGTATAGTTTTGAGTATTTGTACTTTATTTGAGGGTTGGGTTTCTTTGGAAACGTATTTTTTTTATTCCACTGCATTTAAAAGATAGATATTGTACTTTTGATTCCCCTACATTTCCATGAAGGTTTTCGTTACTCGTTACATTTGCTTGGAAGTCAGCAGATGATTTTTTCTTTTCTTTTCTAAAATGCAAAAGTCCATGAACTGTGATTATGCAGTTCTGTGTGGTTTGATTGTCGAAGTGGTGTTTCTATACCTCTACCTCACGCATGAACTACTCAGACCCGGCAGCTCATTGGTAGAGAGGAGAGGTCATCAGCAGGCGCTTGTATTTGGTTATGCAGAGTTAGTCATGTCTATGGCAGTGGATGGAGATGAAGATTCCCCACCAGATCACCCATGGCTATAACTCAAGTCCATGTTTGAAGTTTTTGAGATGTTAAATGTTTTAAATGTTTTCTCTGTTTACCACACACTAACTTCAGTGGGTTATTTTTTAGTAATTGGGTTTTGTGAATGTGCTGTAACAATAGACATCATGCTTTGAGATTTGAAAAAAAAGGACTTAAAATACTTAACATTTTTTTAAATAAGCATCCTCCAGTACTTTAACACAAGAAAAGTTGTATTCAGCAACTTTGACTTGTATTGGAGTGATATTTAACCAGGAGTATTTATACTTTGACTCAAGTAATAAAGTTGTGTACTTTGTGGACCACTGGTCCTGGTGAGCATTAACATGCAGCACAGAAAATGTAAAGGTTTGACTGTTTCCCATGCTGTCAGGGTGGAGGCAGAAGACGAGAGCCAGAAAGAAAAACTGGTTCTGTCTGAAGACTGTGAGCTCATCACCATTGTGGCAGTTGTTCCGGGTCGCCTGGAGGTTACCACGCACCACCTGTACTTCTATGACGGCAGCAGCGAGAAAGAAGAGACAGAGGAAGGTAAGATAATGTGATTCTGATCACATATCACAACAACATCACACCTCAATTTTTATGTTCTTCAAAGGATTCTTATAGAAGTGAATGATGTCTGTGTCTTTAGGAATCGGGTTTGATTTCAAGAGACCTCTGTCTCAGCTCAGAGAGGTGCATTTAAGGCGCTACAACCTGCGACGATCTGCGCTCGAGCTGTTCTTCATTGATCAGGCTCATTATTTCATCAACTTCAGGAAGAAGGTGATGCTAGGATCAAATTGAACTCATTCTGCTGTGTAATTCAAATGAAATAAATGTTTTTAAATTCTTGATGTCTGCCCTCTCAGGTACGAAACAAAGTGTACTCTAGGATCCTCGGGCTGCGGCCTCCCAACCTGTTCTACTTCGGCTCTCGCTCCCCCCAAGAGCTACTAAAGGCATCCGGGCTTACACAGGTTATTATTTAATTGACTCCTATGAAGTGTTTATTATGCACAGAATTGCGCTTAATGTGTTGGACCAATCCGATGTTAATGTGTTGAACAGAAATGGGTATGCAGAGAAATCTCCAACTTTGAGTATTTGATGCAACTGAACACCATTGCTGGACGCACTTACAACGACCTGTCGCAGTATCCTGTGGTAAGTACATCCATGTCCCCTCACAGTGTGCACTACTTATATATTTGGTGACGGTTTTGTTCCTAAAGAGGATGAACTTGATGATGGAATTTTATACAAATGTCTAAGAGGATAAACTTATGAAGTCCTGACCTTTTTTTATTACAATGACAAAGGTCAGCTTTACTGTGACATTAAAATAATCTGCAAAAACACTTTTATTGCAATTATTTAACATCATAACTTAACATAACAGAAGAGGAAACATTTTGTCGGTTACTGAATTGTTGACGCTAATCTTGGAAGTCCGTCTTTGCTTCTGTCCAGTTCCCTTGGATCTTGTGTGACTACACCTCTCCCATTCTGGATCTGGAGGACCCGTCGGTTTTCAGAGACCTGTCCAAACCGATAGGTGTGGTCAACCCCCGCCATGCTCAGAATGTCAGAGAAAAGTAAGCGGATATATAATAATATGATTTTGTTTCTTGTATAAAAGAGTTGCAGGTCAGTAGCCTAACTTATTATATTGGGTTAAAATGGGCAAAAACGCTGTGCTGCTTTAATCCCTGAGCATTTTTCTCGTTTGTCACTAGGTATGAGAGCTTTGAGGACCCAACAGGCACCATTGATAAATTCCACTATGGCACACACTACTCTAATGCAGCAGGAGTCATGCACTACATGATCCGCATGGAGCCGTTCACCACTCTGCATATCCAGCTGCAGAGCGGCAGGTGGGCACGCTGATGAGTGCGTTATATTTCACAAAATGTTCTGCTGTTCTGTGTTCTCATATCTGCACATGTCGTCGTTGTTTAGGTTTGATTGTGCTGACAGACAGTTCCACTCGGTGGCAGCAGCCTGGCAGGCTCGCATGGAGAGTCCAGCTGATGTCAAAGAGCTCATCCCAGAGTTCTTCTACTTCCCAGAATTCCTGCAGAACATGAATGGTGAGGAAAAAAATGATCTGCTTTGTTTTGTTGTAAGATGATAACACATAAATATTTTAAAGAGCCTAATGCATCACTGCTGCATTATTGTTATAGGCTTCGACCTGGGACATTTGCAGATATCTCAGGACGAGGTGACGGACGTCCTGCTGCCTCGCTGGGCCACATCAAGAGAAGACTTCATCAAGCAGCACAGGAAAGCTCTGGTGAGTCGACACACTTTATAGTCTTAAAACTTTTCAGGCATTTGTCTTCTTACATACTTCAAAATGCCAACAACTTGTATTCTTTACATCCAGGAATGTGAGCATGTGTCCAGTCACCTCCATGAGTGGATTGATCTGATCTTTGGTTACAAGCAGAGAGGTGAAGAGGCAGTGAACACCCTCAATGTCTTCTACTACTGCACTTATGAAGGTAAGGAAAAAAATGAATATTCTTTCCTACTAATGATGGATTTGTTAAAAGAGTTGTCTTTTTGCTCCTGATGTTCCAAATATCCCTACTGTCTGTGTTCTTGCATGAGACTCACTGTTGCTGCTGGTTTGGCTCTTTTACAGGTGCTGTAGATCTGGATGCAATTGCCAACGAGACGGAGCGTAAGGCCCTGGAAGGCATCATCAGCAACTTTGGACAGACCCCCTGTCAGCTCCTCAAGGTAAAACTCCCAGAATAAATCACAGCTATTTTAAAGCCTTAATTATCAACAAAATGCTGGTAAGTTCTGTTTTTAAAAAAGTGGCACTGTCACATTTCTGTCTCCAACCAGGAACCTCATCCTCCTCGCATGTCAGCTGAGAATGCGTCGAGGCGGCAGGCCCGCCTGGACACTGTGCCTCCGAACATCTTTGAGCAGCTTGAAAAACTTCGGCCATTTGTGGAGGTGGGTTCTGTCATGATCTCATTATTCCTCTAAATAGATAACTCATATTGTGTTGGTGTGTATGTATATATTAACGTGTGTTTGTGTGTGTCTCAGGTGGTAAGCGACGGCCTTCCACTGGTACAGGCTGTGGTACCAAAGAGCCAGAATCGCTCCTTCATCATACAGGGCTCAGATATACTGGTAAGGTTCAGTCTGACACGCGGGTGAAACTTATTACAATGTTATAACAGTGATAACTTTTAAAAATATTATATTAATATATATTTCACATACTAAATAGTTAAACATTTTTGTATTACTTTTTCTCTGCAGGTGACTGTGAGTTCAAATGGGTTGATAGGGACACACAGCTGGCTGCCGTACGACAAAAACATCGCCAACTACTTCACCTTCACTAAGGACCCCAACATGACTAATCCCAAGTGAGTGTGCTCCGAAAATATATAAATATACCTGGGTGAACATTATATTAAATTTATATTTTTTGTGGTTTACGCAACCACACAACATCTAAAATGAATGAAAATGTTAAATATCTGTTTACCAAAATCTCAAAGGAATGTCATTTGCTGTCTCTAAAAAACATTAACAAGCTTCTCGGTACTCGGTAAAAAATATAGTTTTTGTAATATAATGGATGTGAAAGCTTAAGTTGCTCTGAATCTGATAGCAGCATCGAAAATGCTTCTGATTCTGCAAAAAATACTGGATTGGGTATCGATGAGTACAAATTAACTTTAAAGTAATTCATACCCATATTAAACAGCTGTTTTCCTGGAAATATTTTTTTTTGCCACTCTAAAACAGTAGCCTACACAACAAGTTGCACTGTGCAATCACTGGCATCTACTGTTTTACAGTGGTGAAAAAGAACTGATCTCCAATAAACAGTGTACTGGTAGCTATAAGCAAATTTCAGCAATTTGGATATATTTTGACTTGAAAATTCCCCCCGGTTAAGGGTTAAAACTGAGTCATGGCATACAACAATGATAGCAATCATTTCACATCTATTACAGTTGAGTAGTATATAGTCGTTCAGGAAGGAAAAAATGCAATTAATATCTGGAGTGAAAATTCACTTCACATCATTTCAACAGATGCATAAAACTCTCATGGCAGTTCAAATGGAAGCATAACATCTGTCTCACAATCCCTCTTTGTCTGTGAAGCTTCAAAGTCTGTTTAATTAATTGAATTTTTCTTTAATGGATCTTCTTTTAAACTGACCTTGAATGTGGATCACATAAAAGCAAAATAAATCATGATGAGAACCATTTCAACACTGTTTCACGCAGGTTGTAATTTGCAGATGTCATGACAGTTTAATGTGCAGATTCTAAATCTCCTCCACATTTAGGCCGCAGCTCAGTCTCACGTCTTCTTTCTGACTTTGATCTTTCCAAACTGCCAATGTGGTGCAGAACACAGCGATTCTTGAGCGGGCCTTTCTCTCCCGGGGTGGAGATCAGCGCTCAGGTTTTGGTGGTGTCTAATGACGGCCGCCTGCTGTTCAGTGGAGGACACTGGGACTGCAGTCTCCGTATCACCCAGCTGGGGAAGGGCAAGCTGGTGGGCAGGATCTGCCGGCACATCGGTGAGCTCTTATTGTCATATGTCAAACATATAGACAGTATATCTCAATATATATATATATATAGAGACAGTATATATATATATATATATATATTTAAATACTTGTTTCAATGTTATACATTTGTATTTTCATGTGTCCCACAAAGACGTTGTTACTTGCTTGGCTCTGGATCTCTGTGGCATCTACCTCATCTCTGGTTCAAGGGACACATCCTGTATAGTGTGGCAGGTTCTGCAGCAGGTAAACATCTTCATTTCGGCTGACTCACACACTCATACACATGTGCATCATTACAAGCTGCAGTTAAAGTCGTGGCTTCACATATGGATTCTCTTGGTTTTCTTTACTTCAGGGTGGCTTCTCCAGCGGTCTGTCTCCTCGGCCAGTGCAGATTTTCTGTGGACATGACCAGGAGGTCACCTGTGTGGCCATCAGCACTGAACTGGACATGGCAGTGTCAGGGTCAAAGGTCAGCGATATCACATTCTGTGGAGAGTTATAAGCTTGATACAAAATCTGCAGAATGTGCACATTAAGTAAGGGCTGCAACTGATGGTTGTTTTCATTAATCATTAATCAAATATTATTTTATTTAAAAAAGAAATCCTTTCTGACCAACAGTCTAAAACCCAAAATATTCAGTGTATAACAATGAAGAGCAAAGAAAAGGTGTAAATTAGTGATACAGGGGGCCACTTTTGCAAAATGACAGGACGTTGGGTATCAGTTAAACAAATAATAATATTAACTAGAGCCATCTATTTGCTGTATTTATGTCGTAATAAAAGATTCATAGAAGTGTGAGGGCAGGGACCTTTACAATGTTTTAAACAGATGCATCTACTGTTGTAATTAAGGAAGTATTAATGAGCCATAAACTGACTATCAATGGTGTAAATTCTCACATTTAAAAAGCTGGAGCACTTTTTCGGCATTATTAATCAAATATTACAATAGATGTATTTTCTGTTGATTCACTAATTGATTAACCTCTTAATTAATATCCTCTGCTTTAAAGTAAGCTTTTATGTAAGAAGCCTTTTTTTAATTGAATTTTGCTTGATTTCTGCAGGTTTGTGCAGGTGGAAAAAAATGCTATGCAGCGTAAACAACCACAATATGCTTGAAAACATTGCTTGGATCTTCTCCAAGCAAACTGTAATGTGGCTCATTAGAAGTAGGAATATAATCTGTACCAGCAACAGGAAACAACCCTAACAAGCGATTATTAAGTATGAGAAGACAGATGTTTCCATCTTATAGCCAGCGGACTCTCATTTTGGGCTTCTTTTTCATGTGCTCCTAACGGGTTAAATTAGAGCAGATACATGGAACATAAAAGTCCATTATGCCTAGCTGTAGTTTTAAGGGCTTTACATTGATCTAGTAAGACTCTCTGCCAAAAGTTGCAGCATGCCAAGAGTCCAATAAACAAGCTACTTGTGATCGCATATGGTTTTGGTTTGCAATTGGGAAACAACAATAAAAATAAAATAAAAACACATAAAAATGCACAAAAAGTAGAGTTTTTTCATCTTTACTGACTCTGCCTTGCTGCTCACTGTGTGTCAGGATGGGACTGTGATAGTGCACACTGTCCGACGAGGCCAGTTCCTGAGAACGCTGAGGCCTCCATGTGATAGCTGTGTACCCGCCCAAATCTCTGAGCTGCAGGTGGGCATGGAGGGCCACATTGTGGTGCAGACCTCGCTGGAGGAGCGCGCCAACAGAAAGGTACTTTAAAGGAATACTTCACCAAATAGCCATTTGTAGAAGAATTATTTATCCCGTGTTACGTTGAAATCATTAAGAAACTTTGCTTTTCTCACATGCCACCACAGTAAATGAAGAATCCAAAGGAGAAAATTGCTGATGAATTTAAGTAATAGGGGGCCACGTTTAACACCACTGAACAGTATCGAAACATCTACTCACAAATGCCAGCACAACTTGTGCAGCGTTGTCGTTTATCCGGTGGTATGCTCAGTATTGTGAACAAGTGCATTTCTGTTAAAACCTTATTATTTTTTTGTTTTTTGAAGCCTTGATTCGCTGTGAAGGCGTATAAGTAAACAAAGTTTTCTGAATGAATTCCATGTAACACAGGATGAATGATTGGTATAAAAATGGTTGTTTTCCTTTAATACACACAGTACAGTGAATATACAAACACACACTCCAACAAGTGTCTCTACCTGCTTACTCCATTACCCAAATTCTGCCTATTCCCACAGGGCAAGTACTCCATTCATGTTTATTCAGTAAACGGCTGTCTGCTGTCCTCCTTCACCATGGAGGAGCAGGTGACCGCTCTCCATCTGGTGTCTGAACACATCATCCTGGGGACCATGCAGGGCAGCCTCCACATACGAGATTTATGCAGGTAAAAGCTTTGAGAGCAAAGTTTGAAGTTCTTTAGAATGCTGCCAATTTAAAGCTGCATATTAAAAAGTGTGTTTCTTCAATCTGACTCTTCTCTGTTCGACAGCCTGGATGCTTCAGTAACGCCCCTGGCCTTGAAGGTCCCTGTGCGGAGTCTGTCTGTCACCAAAGAGTGCAGCCACATCCTGGTGGGACTGGAGGACGGGAAGTTAATTGTGGTGGGGGCAGGGAAGCCAGAGGAGGTGAGAAGCAGGACATCAAGTGATTGTGAGATGCGGGAGCAGGGTGGCGGTGTATGTTTGTGTGAGGAGGAGGAGGGGGGTAATCATATGCTAAGTGCTCGGTGCAAACCAGCTTTTTCTCATGATAATTGAGTGTCTTTAGTGTAACATCTCCATTTTAGCCCTGAAGTGAAGATTAACATGTTCCCACTCTGGTTCTCAGGTTCGCTCACGCCGCATTTGGGGCTACTCACGGCGCATCTCTCAGGTGTCGGCAGGTGAAACTGAGTATAATCCCACTGAGAATGCTGGCAAATGAGATGAGCGATGGTGGAGGAACTCTGAGGACTGTAGGCCGTAGATACTACCTGCACTGGCAAGATGCTCGCCAGACTCAACAAATCGTTTGTCCCCTTAACAAGCTGGGAAACTATCCTTCTCAGCCACGGATCTCTCTGAGAGAGCAACTATACACTGTGCACTTTTTTTATTCTTAAGTGATATTTTATTGCATATTTCTTTTACAGCTGTGTACTGTTTTTAATCAGCATCATTCCAAAGAGTGGCCTTGTTTTTGTGGACGGAGAAGAGCTTGGTGTTTGAACCCCTGTTAAACTGTAAATACAGTGAGTCGTATTTCAGGGAGGTGACTCGTACTGATTCAACCTCAGACACAGAGACAAGTACCGCTGTGAACTCTCCAGGCTCCTTGTTCCTGTCTTCTTCCTTGTCAGGGGAACAGCTGTGAATCCTGCGCTGTTGAATGTCCCAAAGCCGTTGTTTTGATAACGGCACCTTCTTAAAACTCCTGGAAACTTGAAATCTGCTGTAGATGTTGCTCGAGATTTCCATGTCGCAATACTGGTAAATACCACATGGGGTTTAACTTTGTAAAGAGGGGTAACTGGTCACTTTACTGAACCACTGTTGTGTTGTGATATTAAGCAGTCGACATCAGGATTTGCTGATCCTTGCACCAGAATTGCACTGCAATACCACAGTGTATAATCCTGCATTCCTTTATGCTCTGAGCAAAGTAAAACTGTTACAATTAAAGCAATAACTGCTTTAATGGTCTAGTATGTGAAATATATTCACTTTTTTATCATGACTGTGGAGCTTGGATGCAATGAAACTCAAGAGGAGAGCCTCCCGCTGCCTTACACACAATGGAGAATAGACCTTCACAAATGTGTCCTTTGTTATAACTCTGTCCATCACTTACTGTGTCCCTGTTTTATTTCACCTGAAAAGTGCCTTTTTTTAGCTTCTGTCTCGAGCCATGTATCCACACCAACTTCCAATCATCTATGTAAGATCACTATGTGTCAGACTGTACCCCCGCTGATCTGATTTAAACACACATTACAACTCAACTATGATTCAGATGTGGATAAGATGTTCATGAACTCAGTAAACTGTTGGCTAGATTCACATACTTGTCTGTACTGGTATTGTACTTTTTTTATGAAGTACTGAAAACATCTCAAGACGTGATGACTCTGAAACACGTAAGCGTAAAGGCGAGTGTGAGTGAGTGTCAGAGGAATTCACTTCCTGCCAGCCTCTTTCACTGTGGCTGGAACAAAGTAGTTGTTATGCAGCATCATGACGGGACAGAGACAAAGGGAACTATTTGGGGTGAATGCAATACCCATAATACTACGCACACACACACACACACACACACACACACAAATGACCCAGTCTGTGTTAAGACATTTTTCCTCTTACCTGTAGTGCTATTTATCAGTCCAGATTTGTTTTGGTGTGAATGTGTGCTGGAGATAGAAGCCGTAGTGATGTCTGCCTTCTCTCAAAAATAACGGAACGAGATGGCACTCGGCTTGTGGTTCTCAAAGCGCCAAAAAAAAATAATACATTTGAAAAACTCAACAATGTCTCTTTCCAGAAATCATGACCCGGTTATTCAAGATAATCCACAGACCTTGTTGTGAGATGTTTTACTTTGGAACTGTTTACTTTCTACTGAACAACACCAGCCAATCAAATTACTGCGCCGAAGGAGCCGTTCATCTACTGCAAGCTCACCTCGCACCAATAAGGTCGCTGACATTACAGTTCAGACAAGGAGAACACCATTAATGTCCAGCTTGTGCTGTCAAGAGTATGAGCCTCTTGTTCGTGATGCTTCCCGCCACGTAGCTACTGTGACGTCACCAGTTTGTTTGTGGATTCAAGTTTTTAAGCCTTGACTTTTGCATTTCAGCCGTTGCCACATTGTTTTTTTGGAGGCAGAAGTGGATAAAATTTGGATGAGAGTTTGGAGCTGTGGAGCGAAGGGTGGATCTGACTAATAGACTGTTGCAACACCTCGCAGAGTTAATAACGTAAACGGGCGAGTTGTATAAAAATTCCACCCCACGCACAGTCGTCATTATTGTTGAAATTAGCTACAGGGACCCAAACAGTTTTTGTAACGGCATAAAAACATTAATTTCTGCTGTAAAGCTGTGCATAATAACATGGGTGTCTATGGGGATTTCTGATCATTCATGGAACTGCAGTTTTTGGCATTTCTGTGTTGACTTCATTTTTTTAGCTCCTTGGTAGATGCTCACTTCCTCGCGCAGTGATATGGTTGGCAGGTTTTTGCGCCCCACCCTTTGGTGACCCTATGAGGCAAACAACACTCCACTACTGACCCAAAATAATCACATAAGACTCCTTTAAACAATCAAATGCATGGGATTTAACAAAAAAAATGCAAACAAGACAATAAAAATCCCAGGCAGAGAGGCAGCAAGACCAGCAGTCCAAACAGCCTGTCTCTTCTGCTGCTGAACAGGAGCTCTCAAGCAGCTCCTTCCCAGACCAGGTGCAGCTCGCTGCAGATCACCTGTGCAGAGCTGCAGGACAGAAAAAGGACAGAATACATACAGCCGTGGCAAAGGTGTAGTTCAATTGAAAGACGGTGGTTCCTAAGTGAAACGGCTCACAATATAAGGTCTGTGGATAACTTTTAGTAACTATGTTATGATCTCTGGAAAGCGACATAGCTTTTGGTTTTTTTCATGTTAATTATTTTTGCACTTTAGGCACCACAAACTGAGTGCCGTTTGTCACATTTCATTGGGGAGAAGGCAGACATCACTCGCACCAAATCCACACTGATAAATAAAACTATGGGTAAGAGGAAAAACATGTATTTTTCATTTGGGGTTTAGCTGTCCCTTTAAGTATAAGCAACTATATTTGGCATGTTTACTTATAAATTCCTAGGCAAAATCAGTGCGTCATTCAATGATAATACTCTGAGATGACACACTGCCTGTGGATATAATGGCTTGTTTACATAAGCAGCTGTTCAAGTACATTTGATAATCTAGTTTTGGGTTGTGCACACTGATATCATTTCATGGAACATTTCATGATCTGTTTTGATCTGAATGTAATATCTCATTTAATGCAGAAACGCTCAAAGCCTCAAAGAGCTCACGATGGAGGCTTCCTTTCAGAACTGGGCCTTAGCAAATAGTTTTTGTCAAAAAGTAAGTTTAAGTTGTAATGTAAATGATGCTTCTGATGTTATTTGTTGTTCAAGTGTCCTGAATAAGATCAAAGTCGTCCTACAAAAAGCCTTGAGCGAAGGGCAGCACTGCCTTGAATTTGGATTATTATTTAGCTTTTGTATTGTTCTTGGAAGATCTTGAAAATACACTTTACTTTTTAAAAGTCACACAGCTTGTGCTCCTTGTAACTTAACAGAGAATCGTGATAGTATGTCTTTGTTTTTTCTTGTATTTAGTGCTCCTTCTTGAAATTGTCCTAACATGGCCAATAATTGTGCCTGTACACTCATATTCAGGAATCCTCTCTTCTATGAACCTCTGCCCATACCCTGAGGATGATCGCCCATTACTGAAAAATGAGCTCTGATTCTTGTGTGTGAACCGCAGCAGGAAGGAAACTGATCCGCTGCCACGCAAAGCTCATCCAGCTCCTCTACTGTAATCCCAGCCTTGCATGAGTCTGTGATGTTAACCCTATTAGAGTTGAAAAGGTCACAGTGAGCACATTGACTTGAAGAGGAGACTTTGATCTCCTGGTGGGCCGAACATCCTGTCGGCCTCCCCATAAACACCTTCGGGGGTACAATTCAGAGAGGTGGGGAGGAGTGAGGCGGGTGATAAAACCGACCTGTGGACCCCCAGTCAAATACAAACCGCAGAATAGTGAATAAGGGAAGTGGAGTAGGAGGGCGAGGAGGAACGCAGGCGCTCTGATGTGGCTCCGCTGACAATGGTGGGAGGGATTGACACCTCGCTCTCGGTTATTGGCAGTCTCTCCCTCTGACCTCTCCAGACCCGAGGGCAGGCTGAGGGGATGGATGTCGTGAAATACTGCCATTTTAGTGTTGTTCAAGTTGTTCCTGCCAAGAACCACAACAATACTCAAACAGGCCTTGGTCAACAACCTCCCCCTCTCTGCTCGCCTTCTGGTCCAAAAGATCATGTTTTTTTATAGCTGCCTTATCGTTCCCACCCAAGCATGACCACAGAGGAACCTGGCCCTGAGATAAAGAGTCTGCAGCCCTACGGCAAGAAGGTGTAGACAAGTAAAGAATAAAGACGTGAGGACAACTGTTTATTTATCTGATTGCTGATAAAATTGTACTTATTTTTACCATTTGTTTGATGTTTTCTCTCATACACTGCAAAAAAATATGCAGACAAATTTTTATTTTAAAAAAAGTGGAAAAAAAGCAGTGTGATAACATTACTACAACATTACTGTTGCTAAAAAAATCTACTTGTTTTTTAAAATTTTCTAGACATTTCAATATCTTGAAGCAAGACAGATTACTGCGCTAGAATTTAGGAAAATGACAGAAAGATCTTGACCAAATAGGAAACATGTCAAAATAAGACTTTTAAAAACTCAAAAAAAAGACAAAAACAAAAACTTTTATTTTATTTTATTTATGTAATTATTTTAATTTCTTTTACATGTTTTTATTGGCAGCCAGGGGATTTACAAAAAAAGACAAATGTACTACTTCAAGCCTGTTTTAAACAATACAACAAATTAGTTAGCAGCTAAACAAGCAAATGATCAAAATAAATATGATCAAATAAATAAAAATAATATAAATTTGAACAGAAACAAAATTATTTCACTTGTTTAAAAGACTCAGTGCTGGAAAAAAAGTGTGGCTTAAGCGATGCATACTTATGTTATAGGGAGACAAAAATACAAAATCAAAATTAAGCAAGTAAGAGTTTTATTTGTCCTCTCTGTGTGTATGAGTAAGAGAAACGGAAATGTGCCCTGAAGTTTTATCAGAGCAGGAACGTCCTCTCTGCCTGTCTCCTCTCGTCCCTCAGCAGGCTTTGAAGTGCAAGTAGTATTGTGTCTGAGAGATCTCTCCATTTGTTTTCCTCTGAAGTCCCCGGGGCCCCCTGCAATGCATTCACTAGAATTTACAAGGTGTGTAATTTACCCCGCGTTGGTTTTCTAATCTTTTGAATTGCTGAGATCAAACATGTGCTTCTTCTTCAGAGCATCTTGTTTGATTCACATGCTTTCTTTTGTTTCTGATAACAACTGATCACAGCTCTGTGTAAGTGGCTGTAAAACAGTGTCACAAAACTCCACTTTAGAGGGTTTTTATCCTCAAATCCACATATGTTTTTTCACTTTGATTAATGTGGGGATATGGTAGAAAGTGTAACCCCTAATGTGAAAATCTGTTTTTACACATTTTAATTCTGGGAATTAAAAACATAATCATGGACTTTTCCCAGTTCTTTCATGACGTCTCAGCAGCCAGCAGTGGAAGCTCGACTCAGACTATGAACTTAAGTTAAAGTAGCAATACAACAGAGTAAAAATAATTCTTTATTAAAGTAGCAATACAACAGAGTAAAAATAATTCTTTGTTAAAGTAGCAATACAACAGAGTAAAAATAATTCTTTGTAACACATAAAAGCCATATAATCAAACTGATTTTTGGGTGAAAGTGTAAAATTATTGGCATTACAATATATTTAAAATACCGAAAGTATAAGTATGCATTATGCAGAATGGTCCATTGTAGAAAATTATGATTATTATTATATTATGCTGGACAGTTTAATCCATGATACATCATAATTTATTTGTTGATTATATTTCTATTAACAATCTGAATCCACAAAGTAAGACTGTCATAAATGTAGTGGAGTAAAACGTACAATATTTGCCTCTGAATTATCATGATAAAGTATCATGGAAATACTGTACTCAAGTAAAGTACAAGTAACTCAAAACTGTGTGTAAGTGAAATACTTGAGTAAATATATTTAGTGTCTGTTGCCACTTCCAGCAACAATAATACCACATTACTTTGACATCTATGTGTATAAATAGGCTAGATAAAGTATAATATATATACTTTTATATCTTATATTTTGCTGTGATGGAGAAAGTCTTCAGATCCTTAAGCACAATGTAGCGGTGAAAAATACTCCATTATAAGTAAAAGTGTCATGAGCAAAATGGTCACTGTTGGGTGTTACACAATTACAAATTAACATTACTGTTACTAATGTGTACGCAGTATTTTCACTGTTTTTATATATTGATAGGAAGTTTGATATATTACAGTGCAATATATTTGTTTAAGCTAATGTTTTGCATTTAGGGTAAGGTAACTCAGTTATGGTAACTTTAGAAGGTAGAAGACGGTAGAGAGTAGAGGGTAGTAAAGTACAGTACAGTGTTTTTTCATGTTTTTTTTTCTATAATGTCTCGTTTATTCATTCAGTATTGAACCCTTTGGGCCTCCATACTCAAAGCTATTGTTTGTTAAATTTTTCGATCTATTTGTTTATCCCAGCAGGTTTGGGGGTAAAATAGTAATTTTACTCCGTAAATTCACACATACAGTAACAATGACAGACTTGATCGCAGTTCTTCCATTACATTTCAGTTTCCAGCAGCGCGTCGCAGGGATGCACCAATCAGGAGGCTGCGGTGAAAGCTGAGGAGATGGGAGGAGAAAAGGCCCCGGAGAGCTCGCCGGAGCTTTTCCTGCCTCATCTGCTACAAAGCTGCGAGAGAGGTGGCAGTTTGTGCATCCTGCGAGCTGAAACAGAAGAAACTTTGTGTTAACTCACACGGTATCAGCAGGAAAGGCGCTGAGAGGAGAAACACGGATTACAGTCTGCCATCTGAAGCCGTGCGTAAAAACAAATCATTACTGGACTATGAGCGAACTTTCGGAACCATCTCGTTTTATAAGAAGTTTTTTTTTTGAATGTCACATTTAGACTTACAGAACCGGAAGTTTTGATGACACTTTTCATGCGTTTTTTTGCGGGCTGCACGCTGAAAATACGCATCAATCTGTCTGCTAGAAGTCGATGAGGATTTTGGAGACTGCAGACATGAGACCGTTTGTCATCTGCGCGCTTCTGCTGTTAAAAGTAAGTAACAGTTCATCACTTCTTTGCTAACACACACTATTTCCACCATTTAAAAACCTTTGCAGTGTGCTGATTTCTTATTTCTCACCCTCGTCATCATAATAGCATCCTCTGTAAGCTTCAACCACAGAGCTGAGTCTTAAACCATTGTTCCCAGAGGAAATCTGTGTTGCACCGCAGAGCCATGTTTCATTAAGGCTGTGTCTCACGGCCCCTGTTGGGTGAATGTGTTTGTTGTCATTCTGTAGTTGCCAAATGCCAGTGGAAAGAGTGAGAGGAGACATTAGATTAAATCTCATCCTGTCTTTCTGTTTTAGTCTCAAACAAAAGTGAAGTCATGCTGCTTATTTTTGCCATAATGCTGCTTGTCTTGGACTGTGGCCTACCTACTGTACACCTACACTGATGCAGACTTTGACAAAACATTCTGCAAATATGTGCTGAGTGAATGAACTTGTAGCATCAGACCAGACAAAGGAGCACACCATTAACTAAGATTATGCACCCACACAGTGATAAATGATGTATTTTATGAACAAATTATAGTTTCAGTGGCTTTTGATAGCATGTTATTAAGCTGGCATCAGTATGTAAAAAAAAAAAAAAAAAAAAAAAAAAAAAAAAAGGCCCCTGCCTCCAGAATTGCAGACAATAATTTGACAGTCCTCTAGCTCAAAAAGCCCATGGGGCTTGTAGTCATGTCTGGACACGCTCCTCTGAGTCAAAGCACTTTTGTTAGATCAAAGTATTTAGATAAAACTTCAGCTCTTAAAAAGATGTGTATCTCTTTGCTATTAGTGAGGGTGTGATAACACAAAGGGCTCTTTTTGAAACCCAAGATGCCGTTTCTCAAACAAACAGTAACTTTAATGTTCTTTAGGCTACTGAAAAGAGTTTGTGCTGGAAAATGATTCTCTGAATACTCACTAGATGAATTAGTGCAAACGCCTGCTGTCCTTTACAGTATATAAGCACACAACTGCTACTGTTAACTCTGTTGCCTGTACATGTTTCCTTATCAGTTGCTTATTTCTGGTGAAAATGTGGCCTAGCTCTCAGTTTAGCTGGGGTCTGGATATCCGGAGCAAAGCAATTATCACAATTTTCTCCCAGTTTGTGGTGTGTGTGTGTGTGTGTGTGTGTGTGTGTGTGTGTGTGTGTAAGTGGGGGTCTAGTTGAGTTTGTTACCTCAGTCATTTGAATTTCCATAGAGTAGTTAAGCAGATTTCAGGGGGGGGCAGACTTCTGGATCATTTAGAAATTTGAACCACCTCTTAACTCTTTGGTGTGAGCTGAAGATCAGCAGATTTAAGGTTCACAGCTCACTGTGTGCTATCTTGTTTGATTTAAGATCATAGTATTGGGTGAAACTTGTGTCCTTTAATTTGTCCCTTATGCTCCCTGTACACTAATGACAGTAATCAGTACGGATGGGATGAGCAGCTTTGACAACTTTCCCTCAGCTCAGGCCGTCCCTGCTGAAAGACCTCCGTCTGCTGTCGTCACAGGCTCATGGGGTCGTTGTCTTCACAGGGAGTGAGCATCCTTTTGTGTGTTTATTTTTCACGCAGATTAGATTAACTGTGGAAACTCCAGCCCATGTGCCTTCTAAAGTGGACGCACTTCAAAAGGGCACCGACAAAGTTTTAGGCACAGAGAAGGCTGAAATGAAAAGTGTGTGTGTGTGTGTGTATGTGTGTGCGTGTGTGTGAGAGAGATCCCTGATGACTGAGTGACTCCGGCAGCCGTGGCGTTGAGAGCCCCACTGAAAGCAGTTTTCTCCTCGGTGGTCCGTCTGTTCTCACTGGGGAATCCCTTCAGATTGCAGCTTCTTACCTAAATGGAAAAAGCAACTGCAGCCCCCCTTTCCTTCAGACTTTTTGCCCTCAAGGCAATAGATAAGACTGGATATTCTTTGGTGCATGCAAATTAATCTTTGCTAAAAATATGGATATGGTACCAAAGTAGGATACTATTGATTTATGTACCACTCAAGTACTTTGATTTGACCCCAAGTGAAAAAGCATAAAAAAAAGGACGCATAAATGCTTTGTTTTATGAGGTGGATTTATTTGTAATTTTGTCCAATCCATGTGTTGGATTTGTTTTAACATAGTAGGGCACAAGTATGAAACAGGGGTTTGGGGGGTCTTATAAACTTTGAGTGTCAAATACCTGATTTCCTGCATCATTGTGAATTTTTATGCACCAATGGGGATCCCCAAAGGCCCCACAGTATGATTCGATTTACATGATAAGTTATGATACAGTGTTATTGAGGTTTTAAAAGTATTGCGATACCCTGACATATATTATATATAACATATAGTGATATATATAACCTTTTTTCCATCTTAAAATTATGTTGAAGAAGGAAAACTTTGTCAACATCTGTTTTATCTAGATTAGACAGATTTAAAAAAAATCCGTCTGTTCATCTTATTTCAATCATTTTTATCACAGAAAAATCTATTCAGTTGTCCAGAACAGCAATTGAATTTTATTATTTTAGTAGGCCACAAAATTCTGTTCAATGCAGCTTTATTGCCATGTTGCTATATATTTACATGCAGAGCAGAATGAAGGAGTTTCATTTCTTAGAGATCTCAGATGCAAAATATAAAAGTAAATAATTACAATAAACATTAAACATAAAGATAAGTATAAAGATAATTGGATTGAATTGATTGGCGTGCAAAAGTATTGCGATACTACTCTGTATTGACCCCCCCCCCCCATTACATCTGTGCCTTTCTGCATCCATTTATGGCATAAATGTATTTAATTAATTTCGTGTTTTTACTGGGGGGCAAATGCACGTGTTCTAAATTTTAAGGTAGGCGCGTCCCCTGCGTCATGCATCTAATTTTGATATCAAACAGCAACTGACTTATTACAGTATTATGTATGATAAATATGAATGGCACACTCAAATATTTTGTTAGAGCAGTAAACATCAAGTGATATCCATATAGATAGTACTATATCATACTGTTTATACAGTAGATAATGAGTTAGTCAAACTTCTACTGAGCAGATCACCGTTTCCCACTCATCTCTGGTGGGGCACGGACTAAATATTTCATCGTACGCTGGGCACCAGTGGGTGAAGTGCCAAGTCTTTGGCAGTTCCTGCCCTCCAGGCAGGCTCACAGAGGTCCACCAGCCCTGACTCACATCGCATGACAGAAATCAGAGGTAAAAATAAAACAGAGCCTCTGTCACCGAATATTTATCAAAGCGTAGATTGAGGGCTAAGAGGTTAGCTAGTGTTAGCAGAGGAGCTCCATCTGTCACAAAGAGAGGACCAACCAGAGTTACCAGGAAGCCACCGTGCTAAAAGTTATTACGGTCCAAGCTCGGTCACAGTCTGCCAACTCCAAACATCCTGCTGGTTCCTGCCTGCTGGATCCTACCACCCCGACTGCCTAATACCTCTGATCTGAGCTCTGCGGCTGCTGCTCAGATATCATCAGGCTCCTCTGTAAGCGCCGCAGTTAAACTGCCTGTTGATTCTGGAACGGGGTGAGCCCAGTTTCAAAGCTGTTCCTCCTGTAGTATCAGCGAGGAACATTTGGGTGTTTTGCGACTGGAGGCATGGAGCAGTGTGTGTGTGTGTGTGTGTGTCTGGTAGGCTTTTTGTTGGAGGCTCTGCAGGTCTGCACACGTCGCCTGTGTTTGTTGGCAGACTTCAGAGACAAAGAGAAACATCAGTGAGTTGTTTAGCTGTTACTTTTCCCCTTTGCAGGAGGTTAGTTGTTAGACATCTGTTTGCTCTTGTCAGCCCTCAGGCGGAGCGGGCCAATCTCCCTTAAATGTGTGCATGTTTAAGATGCCGTCGCTCAGAGCCTGGAGAAGGGGAGTTAGTGAAATACTGACCTCCATAGACACACCTGCGACTTCAAAGGCCCCCCTCTCACCCAAACAGACACTTGCATGCTGGGCAGCCTTGGCTAACTGACACCCTTGCCTGGGGCCGAAACCGTCTCCTTTATAGCCCTCACCCTCTCCTTTCTGATGTTAAGAAATACACACACATACTGTATTCACACACACAGCTCCGCATTGTCATTCGCACTGATTTGGAATAAGTGGGAGGGCGGAAGCTCTTTTTACTTCTTCCTTCCTCCTTTCTGAGTGTTTTCCTTCACCCTTCCCTTCATGTCTTTTTCTTTCCACTGGTCTAAAGCCATCTGATTAAAGCCAGCCACTCCTGTCAGGCACCAGCCGTGCTGCTCAGGCCGTTAGGAATGTCTGATCTATCCCTCATGTCATAACTCAAGCTGGGCTCTCCATTACCCACTTGCAGATAAGGACTCAGAGCACTTTAACGGTGAAAACTGAGGCAGATAGAAAGATAACAAAAGGCCATTTTCAGTTCACCCAGTTCCCCGCTTCTTCGATTGCAAAGGGGCAGGATGTGTGTGTGATTTTCTTCCCACATGTGGTGTAAGGCAGAGAACTCCTTGGACAAAGAAAAAAAAGAACTCCTTTTTCATTTTTTTGCCTCATAACCACATAAGAAATGAACCCGGTGACTGTTGTGTTAAAATAAGGACGGTTGATTCTTCAACTAGGGATGAGAATTCCTTCAAATTTGGCACAAATGTTCACTCGGACTCAACAATGAGAGGATTAGAATTTGGTTGTAAAGGTCAAGGTCACTGTGACCTTGCATCCATCTCATCTTTGTGAATGCAATATCTGAAGATGGCATTAAAGCATGTCTTCAAATTTGGCACAAAAGTCCACTTTGATTTAAGAATGAACTGATACTACTAGTTGAAGGTCAAAGGTCAAAACATGGTTTTAGTCATACACTAAGAACCTTGGGTTTCCACCTCGAAACTGTGCCGATTGTTTAGATCTTCTGTGCTGCCAGGGGGAAGATGTGGCCAAATCATCCAAAAAATGGATGCAAACTGTGAGTGCAGAGGCATGCAACCGCATGGTGGTATATCTAGTTTCTAACTGTCATGCATTGTCCTGTAGGTTACTCTTGGGGATGCCTGTGCCAGCAGCCAGTTCACTGAATCGGGGCAGTGTTGCAGTTTGTGTCCCGCTGGCTTTGGAGTGGAGGTAGAGTGCGGGAAAGAGGATACCAAGTGCACACCATGCCCACAGGGTAAGCAATTATAATCTAATGTTACTGCACCAATGTGGAATATGTTTTACCTGCCTTATCATTATCTGTCATCTCTTCGAGAGGCCGGAAGATTTAAATGGCACCGCATCTCTTCATTGCCACTGATATTTGTGAGAGTTTATCCAGACTGGCACTGATTTTCTTATCTGTTTCCCAGGAACGTTTTCGTCATTTGAAAGCCTCGGCCCCTGCCGTCCCTGTGGCAGGTGCCCACGTAGCGTTCCTACGGTGGCCTCTTGCTCTGCCACTCAAGACACACAATGTGAGTGTGACAATGGCTTCTTCTTTTTGAGCAGTCATAACCTCTGTGCGCCTTGCTCCAAATGCACTCGTGGCGAGGGTGTTACACGGGAGTGTGGCCCACAGGGAGACACGCAGTGCCAGGTCTGTGGCCCGGGAACATTTTCTGAGGAGCATCCTAGCACCAAACCCTGCCAGACCTGCACCCAGTGTTCTGACAGCGAGGTGGAGATCCGGCACTGCATGCCCAACTCTGACACACTCTGCATGGGTGAGTTTTAAGGAAAAGTTAAACTGAGAAAATACATTGGATATTTAAATACAAGTTGGTGACATTCTGTGTTTATCTTATTGTAATGAAATACCATTAAAAGACACAAAATAACAATAAATTGATCCTACAAACTTAATAGTATTTTTTTTTTTCTGTGGCCAAAACCTGATATAGTTTATGTCTTTGTGCCATAGACTTCCATTGTTGTCCATAAACTGCGTAGATACTGTAGTTAAAAAAAATACTTCACAATGAAATGGATCAATTTATTGTTATTTTGTAACATATAATGGCATTTCATTACAATAAGATAAACACAGAAACTAGAAACTAAAAACAAAATTATATCAAAAACATCCATTCACAAACTCTCACACAACTCATGTGTCTCATTTATCCAGTCATATACTCAGTACTTCCCAAACACATGCATGAAGGAAAATGAACGTTTAAGCCAGACTCCACCGACAAAAACAGTGATTTTACCTCACTGAGCACGGGAGCTGCCGATCAACCGCTGCCCTGATCAGTAAGTTTGTGTCTGTTATTGTGTGGTTGGTGTTTGTTGTAAAAGTGTGAGTTCAGATTCAGCAAAGTCTAATCGTTATACAAACTAAACTGATCAGGGCAGTAAGAAGACCAGCAGCTCCTGTGTTCACCAAAGTAAAATGACTGTTTTGTCAGTGGAGTCTGGTTTTGAAGACAGCATAGATAAGTTTCACTTTCAGTCCAGTTTTTCAATATTGTTGTTTTGGCGAAATGCATGTTAGGGAGGAACAAGGACACAACTAGATAAATGAGACTTTAGATTACACTGTATGAGTTGTGTAAGAATTTCTTAGCAGATGTTTTGAAATAGTTTTGCTTTTGTGAAAAACGGACCCTAAGACTTCAGTACATCAAAAAATAATTAGTATATGATAGTATATTTTAGATTAATTATAAATAATTAAAAAATTTTATATAAATATAAATATATTGATTAATTATTGAATGATCTTATATATTATATATATAAATATAATTATTATTTTATGAAATATTATGTTTAATTTTAGATAATTATATTTTATATATATAATTATTATATTTATTAGTTTAATGTTAATTATTTTATTTTAAATATTTAATTAATGAATTATTATAATTTATAAGTTATAAATATATATTTACGAATTATCATTTAAATATTTATTACTCACCCCATGTTACATTTAATTTGTAATGAAAACTAGAAACTAAAAACAAAATTATATCAAAACATCCATTCACAAACTCTCACACAACTCATGTGTCTCATTTATCCAGTCATATACTCAGTACTTCCCAAACACATGCATGAAGGAAAATGAACGTTTAAGCCAGACTCCACCGACAAAAACAGTGATTTTACCTCACTGAGCACGGGAGCTGCCGATCAACCGCTGCCCTGATCAGTAAGTTTGTGTCTGTTATTGTGTGGTTGGTGTTGTAAAGTGTGAGTTCAGATTCAGCAAAGTCTAATCGTTATACAAACTAACTGATCAGGGCAGTAAGAAGACCAGCAGCTCCTGTGTTCACCAAAGTAAAATGACTGTTTTGTCAGTGGAGTCTGGTTTTGAAGACAGCATAGATAAGTTTCACTTTCAGTCCAGTTTTCAATATTGTTGTTTTGGCGAAAATGCATGTTAGGGAGGAACAAAGGACACAACTAGATAAATGAGACTTAGATTACACTGTATGAGTTGTGTAAGAATTTCTTAGCAGATGTTTTGAAATAGTTTTGCTTTTGTGAAAAACGGACCCCTAAGACTTCAGTACATCAAAAACTTTTTTTTGGATACTGTGAAATTAAACGTTTTCTTCAAGAATTCAGTGTAATACAGGGTAAATAACTGAGATACAGATGGTCATGTGCGGGATAAATTTGTTCTTTAATGTTGAATTAATCCCGTGCTCATGGTTCTGCTGCTGTAAATTCTTAGCAGTGCACCAAATATGCTGAAAATAGTCCTTAACATTCATTATATGCTTATATTTAAGACAAGTTACAAGTTATGTTATTTTACCTTTAAAAAAGTAGCAATATGTTTGTGACTAGTTTTTAGAAAATGTCCACACAAAGTGTAAGGAAATTGGAAAGTGTCATAAGATGGACAAACTGTCTTGGTTTTTTAAAGGGATTTGCCTGTTGCCGTAATGCCGCCCTTTATCTGTCAAAAATTTAATCCAGGGGAAGGCGACTATAGCACGAGATAAAGAGATAACAGCTATAGCCGTGTGTGTGTGTGTAGGGGAGGGGGGTCTATGAGAATACGAAGACATGTGGTCAACACCTGCATCCACACCTCATGTGAACACGCTGTAACACTCTGAGCTGGGAAACATGAGCAGTGAAAAAAGAGCCCACTTAAGTGCTCTAATCCAATTGGTATGAGCCTGACAGGTCTTTAGGTTAACTGCCCCCAAAAACCTGAAGGCCAAGGGAGGCTGCTGACCCTGACAGCTACTCCGCTCGCTCCCATATGGCTACACTCGCTCTCTAGGAGTAAGGTCATCTGTACACACTCTAGGTCCATATGTTACCACCTTTGACCCCTGAGAGGTCAGCACAGTACCGTGTAGTGTTTGATCCTAAAATAGGCAGACCGCAGGAGGGAGACTGTGGCTGGAAACAGGGGCAATGAAAGGTTTCAAAACCCCAGGAGACCGGGATGACTGAGGCTATCATTACATCAGGCGTACAGGCTTCTGTGGAATTATCTCAGGCCCTAATTTATGCAGCCCAAATGTGTTTCTGATGTGCATATGTGTGGATGCAGCGATACTGCGGCTGACACGTCTCTCCCTCTTTTAAATCTCAATAGATAAGAAGCTGCACATCCTGTCTCGTCCTGCTCAGGGTGGGTCTGATGCTCCCCGCTGGCCAGTTGTTGATGAGGGGATAGAGGAAGGGCAGACCAGTCCTGCTCCTGGAACAAACAAGTTTACCCCGCAGGACGAGGGAGGCAGCAACAATATTCTGGCTTATGTGTCTGTTTTGGCTGCCGTGGTGCTGGGTTTGCTTCTTTATGTGGCTTATAAATGGTGAGTTTTCACTGAGGATGGGTCCTAGTCCCTAAATGGATGTAATAAACGGTGATAAGATTGATTAGAAGAAGAAATGGCTCTCTGTGGGTAGCTTAACTGACATTGTTTTCTTCTGCTGCTCTCAGCTGGAGATCATGTAAACAGAAGAAGGCTCTTTCTAAGGCCCGAGCAGCTGAGTTGGGAGCATCTCCAGAGGGAGAGAAGCTTCAGAGCGACAGCGGTGTTTTTCTGGACTCTCACAGCCTACAAGACAACCAGCCAAGCAAAGGTGTGGTAGACACAGCCCTGGATTATAAAACTTCAAATAATGTTGGACTTTCTGATAGAAAAGGATTGCATAACAAAAACAAAAATTAATTTCCAGACAGAACACTATTTTCCAGAGGTGTGGACTCAAGTCACAAATGTCATGACTTTAGACTAAAAAAAAATCAAAAGACTTGCAACTTGACTTGGATTTTAACACCAATGACTCATGACTTAAGCACAAATAGATTCATTTCCTGAATCAACTAACAATTATGCTTCATTCTCAGCACGTCGTAACTCGATTCCCCAGATCCACTTTGAAGGTTGTCAAGTTGTAGGAGAGAACCATGAAAAACTAAAGTTTGTTACTGAATGCTGGTTGGAAAAAATACACCAAAGATAATTTTTTTTAGTGTACAGAAACTATTGTGATCAACAAAAAAATGAAGTATACAAAAAGTGCGGGTCAAATTAGAAAAGGAGATGTAAAAACCTCCAACAAATTTGTTTAAATAATAAATACACATTAAAAAGGCATTCATGGTTTTTTTTTTAAAGTAAATGTAGTATTTCCATTTTATTAAAATGGCAGTACATTTGACCAAAAGAGGAGGGAGAGGTTAGACTTGTAATTTTCTCTGTCAGTAAGTTGTAACCAAAAAATACCAATGCACAATGTTTTGCAAATGTTAAAAAGCTTTTTATCCCTTGAAACCTGGGCAAATAGGCTCGATTTCTTTCAAAAACATGGGTTGAAGGCAATGATCAACATAAGAAGAAATTACCCAAAAACAGAAAGAAGTTAGTAAAATTTTCAAGAAAATTACATGAAAATTAGGAAATCACACAAACAAACCCTAACCCTAACCCAAAAAACAATGATAAGTAAAATAAAAAGACCTGAAAAAAAGTGCCGATTTTCTGGATATTTTTCCTTTACATTTTTTTTATCTACTAATGCAGGTCATTTCTTGCCAAGTTGCTTTTTTTTTTTACCATGTTTTGGATAGAAAATCAAACCAAGGACTTGGTACTTGCCTCAGTATTGCAAAGACTTGTATTTACAAAACAATGACTTGGTCCCACCTCTCTAAATTTTCTTATTTTTTTCTTAAAAGTGGAGCATTTACCACTAGCAGTGTAAATGAGCAGTGGGGTTTTTTTGTGGCTCTTGTATTTTATGCAAAGACACAAAGACGTCTCTGCACGTGCTTTTCTCACACCAGCTTTAGGCTGTTTCAGAGACAGACAGTCAGGGGCAGTAATGCACCAAAAAACATGGCAATGTGCTAATAAAAAACAAAGAAAACTGTTAGCTGGTGAACATGGGTGTAAATAATGCATCAAAATACTTAAAAATGGCTTTGTGAAGTATTTATGAGGAAGTAAATGCATTCAACACATTGGTATGGCTTCAAGGAAACATCCAGTTTGTTCTGGAAGGAAACACTAAATGTAAAGAGAAGTTTGTTTTTTACAAGAAAATTCCAGAGGACATCTGTAAGTTCTCAAAGTTTCCCACAAAAATTATGACATGGGAGCTTTCTAGTTTCACAACAAGAAAATGCTGAATTTCTAAAAAGAAGTATCAGTTGAAAATAAATAGCCAAACACTGAGTAATTTTTTTTTTTGTTATTTCCACAGGCACAAAGAGGGACAGCAAGTTGGACAACCGTCTGTACGTCAACCTGCCCCCCCACAGGCAGGAGGAGGTGGAGCGCCTCCTGCAGGAGGGAGGGGGCCGGGGGTGGAGGCAGCTGGGCGCAGCACTGGGTTATGAGCCTGAACAGCTGGACCTGTTTGGGCGTGGCGAGGCCCCCGCTCACACGCTCCTCTCTAACTGGGCCCAGAAAGAAGGCTCCAGTCTGGGAGTGCTGTGTTCTGCACTGGCCCGCATTGAGAGGCCAGACGTGGTGGCGGCTCTTAACTCCCCCACGCAGGGTGTTTCTTTGGTCTGATGTCTCCTCGTTGGACACTAACAGACTCGAGTGAAGAACTTAAATTGAAATGACAAGGAAGGCACTCTGATATCAACACCTGTCACTGTTGGAGGTGGTCACTGATGATCCTGATTGCTTTGTTGGACACTTAAAATTCAGTTTTTATGAAGAGAACCAAAATTATTCTTGTATCACTTTCCTGAGGGAACAACATTTTCAGTTCTGGTTAAACCCCAATGCTTTGCTCAATGGACACACATTGGATTACAACTACTGTGTCCGCCACATACACAACAATAAGTACATTTACAATGTTGTTTACATGCTCACAAACCCTGGTTACTGTGGGTGTTTGGTTAGTGGCAGGAAACAGAATAATGTGTTTACACATGTTGCACAAGTGTGATCATTCTAAAAACCACTGTTTACATGTTATTTGGACTGTAATCAGACTTATCCCCTGCCAGCTCGACAAAATATCAGCCTTCAATTTGCTATTGTTAACAAATTCGGCTTACATCATCAGGTTTCTAGCCTAGCTAGCCTCATTTTATGAATCACAACTTCAGAAACCACTTTGGTATTGCAGCTGCTTTTTTCCCAGAAGGAGGTGGTTCCTTCCAACAACACTGCTTTCTAACATGATGTGACTTTCCCTGTTTGGGATCATTTCTGTGCACATGTGCACGCCTAAGAAGAGAAAAAACCCAAATAAGGGTTTACATGGCCAAGTGAACAACCTTCCTGATGATGCTTGCCGTTGCTAAGAAGACTTTTTCTAATGTGTACATGGGACCTACTCACTAGATTGTTTAGTTTGTCGCCTTATTCTGTTGTTTTTTCTTCTTTTCTGCTGCAGTCACTGCGTAGCCTTGGTATTTATTTACACTGAGGATATATTATGCACCAGAGATGTGTCAGATCTCATCAGAAGACACAAAAATGAAGCATTCTGTGAAACATAAAAATACCTTTCTTAGCTCTTCCTAATAATCATCTCTGATTGTAAATATCTTAAGTATTGAATTGATCATTGTCATTGATCAATTGTCATGACTCAAAGTGAGGACATTTTTGAATTGTGAAGACTGAAGAGAGACATGAATCTGTTCTCCAAACATTCAAAATACACAGCTCTGTTTTTGTCATCTTGACTTCTCATATTAGACACAGAAAAAAAATCTAGACAATGTTACACTGACATTAATGCCCAAGTTTCCATCTTGCTTTTGTATTTATTTCATCACCATTTCCAGTATAAAACTAAAATTTAATGAGAACCATGGATATCTGCAGTGTACTAGTTACACTATGTGATGCTCTCAGATGGTTTGATATATTTTTTAAGCCATGTATGGTTTTGTATATATGTCCTAATGGAATGCCTGAATGTGTTTTTGTAAGAGTTTTATTCATTTAATAAATAACTTTGATAAGTCAGCCCTCTTTTCCTGATGTGACCAATGGGAATTTGATGTTCTCACAGTTTCTGGCTCTGACAAACGTAATTTTGATGATTTGAAAACATGCCTTTCAAAGCCCAGCGGGATATGAGGTTCAGATGGTATTTAAAATAAATATAAAACAAAGCCTTTTAAAGTTGTGTATCCCTCTCCTAAATCAAAATAAAAAAATGTTATGCTTAAATATGTTGCTGTACTATGTTTTAATCGTTTGCTAAAAAATAAGCAATGAGTTAACATAGCTATCTCAATGGAAACTAAACTACACAGAATTTATGGATAAATGTGATATCAACAAGCAATTAATAGAGTTTTTCCTACTTACTATAACTGGGCCTGTGAACTTAAAAATCCTAACATAATCTACCGAAAGAAAGACCCATTCCCCTAAATTATAAACACTACTCCCTGCTTTCAGTCATGATTCAGATGTCTTAAACTGTTTGTGAAAAACTCAAACACAAATGCCTTCATTTATCACTGGCTGCACCGTGTGCTCATTTCTCAGCACCATTAACTTAAGTCACCACAGCTGGAGTCAAATCAGCACACAATCACCCAGCTGGAAACACTGAGACTCAAAGCTGTTCACACACCAGCCAGAGCCTGGATCGATAAACGTGCCATGGGTCAGTTTTCCTGCTTTGAAACAATGGAAGAGGACAGAGGAGAGGAGGTGGAGGTGGAAGGGCGACAAGACAAAGTTTCGGATGAGATTCTCTTGCTGATCATGTCCATGGGATTTCATTGAGGGAAGCTGGGCAAAGAGTGCATCCGAGTGTGAGCCACTTCACAGCAGCATCTGTAATCTGAACCTTCGGAGGTGAGAAAAGGTAATTTACACACAACTCTTTACTGTGACTTTGGAGTGATCTACTCTCTGCTGTTTAAGAGGCTTTAATGTTCAAAAAACACGTCATGTGTCTCATACTGTCCTCTGCTGCAGCACTTCTGTCTGAAACAGTTTGAGCTTATGACCCGCCTCCTGAGAAGCCAGGTCTGCTCTGATTGGTCAGCTGTACATGTACATTCTATTCGATTTGTTACATTGTGATATCGCCAAGTTACGGAAGTAAACTCGAGTTCAGAGTTCAGAGGAGTTATACGATGCAGTAACACCTCTTGGAGCGGCTGCTGCATCATGCCCAAAGGAGCCAGTTCCTACCCACAAGCCCAGAGCCATAGCATCATGTGACCTATACAAGCGAAAAAAAGTGTTTCCATTGCAGTTTTGCGAAAAATGGCTTCTTTGAATTGCCTGAAATACCACTTTGTGCAAGTGTAAAAACGTTTTCGCAATAAATGGAAGTTTTTTCAAAATGTACTTGTTTCCATTAGGTGTATTTCATATTCACAATTTCAGCTTGTGCTATTTGAGGGTTAATGAAAACCCGGCTTCTGAAACTCAAACAAGCTGTTTCAGGCGACTTAGGAGCAGTGTCTTCTGAGGGAGAGACAGCTCCCTTTGGCTTGGACATTGGCTTTATTACTCAGGAGACATTTTACAAGCACAAAAATGCTATACAAAACAATGAAGACAAGGGAAAAACCCAAAAAGCATAACAGGTCCCCTTTAAAGCACATTCATGCACTGCAGCAGTTTGCTCCGCTGTACTGTATGCTGTCTGTGCATCATATTACAGTTCTGATCCATTTGACAGTCATTTGTATTCTACTCTTTTGTTGAATGGATGGTTTACTGTGATCTCACAGTTACTTCCAGAGTTTCACAGATAGTCTGAAGTGTCTGTATTTCATGGCTTTGTGTCTGAAGGCAAGTTTGGTCTAGATGTAAGATTTCATGGTTTGAGTGGAGAGTTTGGTTTTGACATTGAAGTTCAAACACTGCGAAGATGAGTGTGCAGGGTTTTTTTTTTTATACGGAAATGGTGCATAACTTAAAGTGAAGTGTCATGGCAATCGAAATTAAATTACAGAGTAAAGCTGAAAAAGTGACTTTGACTAATGGAAAGTGAACTACCTAAAAATGGATAAATGTTATATTTTAAAGTAATGGATAAATGGTTAAAATATCTCTAGCAAAATTTAATGAACAGTTGAATCACTGAAAGCAATTGATGGCTAAATGCTTTGGGTAGCAGTTGAAATTAAATTAATACATGTAACATAGCTTATACACATGACTGAAATAAATGGCGGTGACAGTTAAGGGGTACTAAAGTTCAAGTTTGTTACTTAGTTTTATGATTAGATATGCTTGTGTCATACCTCTCTTAGACCCTGAATAATTAGTAATTTAGCATAAAATCAGGCATTACTTATGTAATTAGGAATTGTTATATGCCTTCATATTTAAAGCAACACCAACCCTTTTTTGATGATCTTGGATGTATGAAAATGACTTGACCACAACCACATTACTATAGACACGTCTGTCATTTACAGTAAAATATAAAACCCGCTTGATGATTTACACAGTGAGGAAGTTTGGAGATATTTGTAATTTACTACCGCTTATCAGGGGATTTAGTGTATAAGAACATTTCCTATCCAAAACCCTGAGGGAAATCAGTTAAGAGCTATTTAATAATCTGAGGGTGAAATGAAAATAACGGCTCTATCCAAAATATTCTGGAGGAAAGTTTCCTCTTTCTCTCTGAGGCACAATCTCGACTCCTGCTCCCCCTCTGCTGCGCTCTGAACTCAAATCTGTTAATGATCTCTTTGCATTCGGCTCTATGTGGGAGCAGGCATCTTGCATGGCCTAGGGCAGTGTTACATGCCGTCACACACTCCAGACGGGACTGCTTAACTGCGGTCTGGAGCACACAGGCATGGGGCTGCGGAATGTGCGTACGCTGGGAGGGGGGTTGGGACCGACAACAGAGAGGGAAGCACAGCAGCGCCTCTCTCCAGTCGTCACAGATCTCCATATTTAGAGCGCACTGAACGTCTCTAATGAAGGCAGTCGACCACTTTGATTCCCTTCACTGGGGCCGAACATGTGGCCCAAAACTGTGTACGCACCGTAGTGGCACTCATACCATGTGGACCCCTTATTCGAGAAGGGAGCCAATCTAAAAATGGGATTGGGTGTGCACTCTGCAGTTAATCATGTAAGAGGTCACTCAAATTTGCTTGGATCTGTTCAAAGCTATTTAACTGACACCCACAGCAGGGATATAATTTTACAAAAAAGTTTATTATCTTTTAAAATGTTTGTACACTCCGTATGACAATGTGCTTACACAATACTTACAGTAGAGTAGGGTGAAACTTACTTTGTACATAGAAAAATAATAATAAACAAACAAAAAAAAGAAACATGAAAATCTCCCCCACCACTGAAATAAAATAGAGGGCTGTGAGTCAGCGGGTTTCCGTAGTTTCGACAGAGTGATGCGGGAACTGCATCACGAGGGCTGCGCTGGTGAGGATGGGTGGGCTCGTTGTGCTCCCTGACCCCTCGCTCTCCTGCGTGCAGCTTTGGTAACTTTACACATTATTTACACTTTCAATCATGAAATGATAGTCCTTTTACAAAGTGTCTACTTATTTAAACATTCCCAAAACTATTATTCATTATATTCACATATAAAGCAATATACATACGTTGGAACTTCAATGCAATTTAATAAGCTGCAACAAATCAGTGACCTTATGCTGATGAAACTACTCTGAAACTGTAAAAATCTTCGGAATTAATGACTTTGTGAAGCAAGGTCGGCCTAAGTGTCGTCTAACTAGGACTAACGGTGACTCAAAAAAAAAAAAAAAGAACCAGAACACACTTGATGTTTAGAAACTGTTAAAACTGCAATGCTACAACTTCCATTTTCAACCTTACTCTTATGTGAAGAGGAAACAAGACGCAGAACAAGCTGGGAGAGGGGCTGGACAGGAAATGGGGAAAATTTGATACACAGCTAAACGGCACATCAAACACAGCATTCAAACCCTGCTCCCGTTATTATACATAAATTCGTAAAAGACATATTGATCACCTTGCCAACCTGCTGTTATTAGCTGATCCCTAAGTGTACTGTGAGCGAGAGCTCATTCGGTGAGGACATATTACTTGAAGCAGAAGACGGGGAAAACGTAGGAATTTCCATAAGGATACCAAACTGACCTCAGCCTACATCATGCATTCATAAAACAACAGAGGCTCCAAAGTCTTGTGGTTAAGAAGGCAGGGTTTGAGGAGTGGAAGCTTGGACCTCCACAGCCCAGTTAAAAGCAGCACCAGATACAGAGTCAGTGGCGGGGGGGGGGGCGGAGGGTGCACACGAAAAAAAGGAAGTGGGAGGGGGGAAAACGACTGGACTGTTCGTTCATTGATCCATTTTGAACAGTGGAAAGTAACAAACTAACTCTGATAAATATGATACCAAAGCGGATTACATGGAGTAATCCTCATTCAGGGCTAGAAGAGTTTAAAAAGTGGAATTGAGGTGATCATCTTGGGAACATTTAAGAGCCACGAATGGAAGAAAAACAAAAAATGCTTAAAATCAAACAGTCAGTGAAAACGTTAGTCTCTGTAGCACCCCGCAGTGTCGTCCTTTGAGAACACTGCACCATGAGTTTTTTTGGCGACACTCAAGTCTCCGTCAGTCTCTAGAACAGGGCCCCTCCGTGTGATCCATGGGGCCTGGAGCTTTTCGGGCAGCAGTGCAATTCTTAGTCATAAATAAGAAACTACTTCACAGCTCAGGCTGGCCAGTAACATACATGAAGGAGTGAATGGAAAGGCAAATGTGTGCTTCTCCGGTGTCAGAGCAGAGCGAGTGTAACACCTAGTACACCTCTGTGTCCTCCTTGGGCCTGTACACGGGGCCGAATCTCTGCATGTACTTCTTGATGTACTCCTTGGTCTTGTGCTTCACATTCTCGTTACACTCAAGGTCCTCAGGATTGTTGCAAGCTTTCAACTCCTTATTCATAACTCCGTGAGTTAGCTGGAGGAATGTGCAGAGATGGGGAAAGAGTTAGACATGTTTCTTGTCACCAGATGACAGTAAATTATAAAATTACAACGTATATGTAAGTTGTGGTAGAGTGGTTGGATGGTTAATTGTCTTTTAGTGACTTTGCCCTTTATAATTTAAGACAATAAAAACGCAATCTCGAAATGAGTGAAGCCCAACTCGTCTTTCTGTTTATTGTGCCCATGTCCTCAGACTCCTGGTATGTCAGAGTGGCACTCAGTGCAAACCACTCCCTACATACACAATCCCTGGACCTACCAGGAACCGTGGAGAAAAAAAAGAATGCTGCCCTTTGAAGAAACGCTGGCTGAAAAGAGCTTTTAGAAAGGAATGAGTAAAACAAAAGAGAGGGAGATAATAGTTTACATATACAATGTGTTTTTAGTCTCCTCCAGAGACACAATACAAAAACATGTGGCTGGAAAAAGAAATCGTGGGAGCTCAACTATTTCGTTATGGTTTGAGGGAAACTTTGCCTTTTAAGATTAAAGCTGACCAATGCTTTAATTGTGTCTGACCACGTAGACGCAAAGGTTTACAGCTTCTCTGCATTAATGGAACTGCATGTGTAAAGATCTTCATGTTTAATCTTACCTTTCTAGCCAGGTGTTTGAAGTCTTCTGTGTTGCTGATGCGTCCAAGTTTGCAGTCTGGCTTCCGATAAGGATTTAGACATTGCACTATGAACTGGGACATCTGAGTAACACACACGAAATAGACTTGTTAAGAAGAGAAGAATATGTTAAAACTAATGGAAACTTGCATGGGTGGTTTGGAATATTTGAAACATCTGGAGTTAAATAACATTGCTGCAAACATTGTTTAGAGAGACTCTGGCTCACCTCTTTGCGAAATGTCTCTTTACTCTTTTTAGCCAGCTCACTGGAAGTGTCTGCCTCAGCTGTCTTTGTGGAGAACTGTAACAGCATAACAAAGATAGAAACAAAGATAGATGAGATGATTGAAATACTTGTTCCCAAACAGATTTTGTTTGCTTGACATTAAAGGGATGGTTAGGATTTTTTTGAAGTGGGATTGTATGAGGTTATGTACTTTTCCATAGTCAGTGTGTTACCTACAGTAGATGGCGGCTGGTGCGCCCACAGTTTGAAGAAGCAGGCAGGAGTAATTTAGCAACCTAACAGTTTAAGTGGATGCTTTATTTAGATTTTTTAACTGCTCTCAGTGTCAGACAGCCCTTTCCAACAGGGAACTGAAGCTGCGCTCTGCATTTATGTTCTCGTCAAAGCCACCAGCTTCCATTGACAAAAACAGTAACTTTACCTCTCAGAACAAAAGAGCTGCTGGTCTACCGCTTTCTCCATCAGATAGTTTGTTTGCATGATTGTGTTACTTTGGTGAATCTGAACTAACCCTTTAAAAAACAAAAGTCACACAGTAACACAAACTAACTAACCGATCAAGGCAGCAGTAGACCAGCAACTCCCGTGTTCTGTGAGGTAAAATGATTGTTTTCACTAATGGAGCCTGGTGGCTTTGAAGAGAGCAATATAAAGGCTTTAGTTTCCGATCGGAAAGGGCTGTCTGACAGGAAGGTAAAGCAGTGAAAATATTCTAAACAAAAGGTAGATTTGAACTAATATTGATCTTTTTTTGTTTGTAGCTGAAATGCATTTTGCTGCCCCCGTCCTCAGTGTAACGCTTAGATTCTGTGGCGGTACTCCTGCCTGCCTCTCCAAACTGTGGGCATGCCAACCAGCATCTACTGGTAATGCACAAACAATGGATAGGTACCTCATACAATCCCACTTTTAAAAAAGTCAAACTATCCCTTTAAACATGTTTTTTTTCAAGTGTAACATTTTCACAAACTAACTCCCATCTAATGCTTCGGTCATCAGTTTGTGAGACGTTTTCTTCACTATAGTGGAAGACGTTAATACCATAACCCAGCAGAGAAATTTTCTTCCCTAAAATCCAGAGTGAGGCCCCACCTGTGCATCGGCTCAATCAAACATGGCAACTGGCTGTCAAACAGCAGCAATCAAGGTCAGTGGAGCATCAAACAGCACCTGCTCACCAGCTACTTGACACAAAGCAGGGATATCCTGCCAGGATGCTGCCCCTCCAGCACCAGCCTTCAACAACAAAGGCAAGCAGGCAACAGCTGACTGCCTGTACCCACAACAAAGTGGTGAGGAGCAAAAGCAAGAACCAAGGATTCACACAAACAGTGCCAGCGCCAGGCACCCAGAAACTGTGAAATTGGACGCTTTACAAGTGCAGAACATGTGCCATAGTTTTAAACGCTGGACGTGGACACCACCACTGTCTAAACACATGCTGGGAAACGGTCCATGACCTCGTAGCTTTTTCTTGGCGGGAAACATTGCATGAAAAACATGGATCTCTCCAATCTCAGTTTTTGATGTTTGTTTCCCAAACTCTGTTATGTCTTTTTAAAAGAGACAAGAGGGACACTTTCTTTGTTAAACTATAACACAAGAAACCACAAATAAATGAATGCGAGGTCTTCCAGATGGCTTCTATTATCCGCAAAGTCAGGATAAAAATGAAGAGGGAAAACAAACGAGGCAGAGGAAGAAGAGATGAGATGAGCCGCCCCTCCCCTTGTGTCCTCGAGGCGAAGGGACAGACAGCTGAGCAGGGGGTGGAGTGACTGGAATCTCTCTTAAAATCTTTGTCTCCATGTAGATTTTGATGAAGCCATTTTGCGACGAGGAGTCATCCGCGAGGACATAACACTCACTGACTGTGGTGTCGTGCTGAGGCTTTTTTCTTTCTTTTTTTTTTTTTTTTTACCCCTTGAGACACAGCTGAAAGTAATCACTGGTGCAGCATCTTCAATTACCTCAGGGAACAAACACTATAATTATGTTCTGCATCCAAGCGCAAACTTTCTGGGAACCAAACAGAAAAGTGAAGAGGACTCGTCTTCATTGTCAAATGAGGAAACATAGATTTTTCTGGTCACTAAACAGCTACTATCTGAAAAAAAAACCCCAAAAGGTCAACTGCTACAGACATTTTACATTTCATAACACATCTGAAATATGATCCGTGCTCACCTTGGAAGGATTCTCATCATAGGTGGGTGTTCCCAGGTCCATCTCAGATTCATGGTCCACACTTGTGTTGTCGCTACTTCCATCCCAGGTTGGAGGGTCCCACTGTGTTTGTCTGATGCACAGACAGAAGTCACGTCAGACACAGATACAATGCAGAGAGGTTTCTGGAGGTACAAACACCCACCTTGTGACAATATGGTAGTAGTAGATTTTGCCTTCAGGGTCACGGGCCACTTTCCAGTTTGGAGGTAGGACGATGGTTTTGGGTTTGGGGGGAGAGGGAGGAGGCAGGTCTATCACATTGTTGGGTACAATCATTTCCTGGAGAGGACAAGCAATGGAAAATAAGTATTAACAGTAAATCCATGTAGCTTCACTTTGGATGACCTCTTCTGGTACTGCAAGACCAAAGAACCTGATTCGCTTAAGCTGCACACGCTAGTTTAAAGTCACATATGATTGCATTTCGATTCCTTTTTAAAATAGGAAACCACTGAGCTCTTTCCTTTATTTTCTTCAAACTTAAGTCCCATTTGAAAAGGCACTTTGTCATTACACAGGACCCACAAACTGTAGCTCATTAGAGCCCCCCTGTGGCTGCACTGAGACAGATACAGATATTATACATAATATAAATTATTTTTTAAATCTCAAAGATCCTCATAGTGCAAATTGCCAAATTATCTACTGCATCCTTAAAAACAGCGACTTCACAATGTGTCCTCATGCTGCATAAATATATTTTTCCTGAATGAATGTCCATTTGGTTTACAGTTGTGAATTAACAATTAATGTGTAACGTCTTTCCACATCATCCTGTTTCCGGTGAAACACCATTTTCAGGGTTCACACACATTTTTATGTACAATTTTCTTTTTTTAATTTCATGAGTTTTCCGAGGACCCATAATGCAATTTCAATGGCTGTTCATAATGTTTGACATGAACTTTGCTCTGTCTCAAAAATGCTGTACAACCACAAAGTAGTAGTGGGGTAAGGAGACTTTGGGATTCATGATCCTACTTGTTAAATCACCCTGTAACAACATTATTTTTCTCTTATTCACAGAAATCAGATTCAAACTGGGAAAATTAAGAAACCGATGTGATGGTAAGTTAAATGATTTCGCCCTTTTGTTACATATTAGAGCCATATTATGCAAACAGCTAAATTCACAGTTTTATTACACAAGTGGAAGGTTATCCATGGAAGATTATTGTAACAAGTAATTACATTACACATAACAAAATTCCATGTCTTTCACAAATTCCATGACTTTCCCAGGTTTTCCATGGCAGTGGGAATCCTATACTTTAGACAGAGTTTGTGTGTGTTACCTGTTGGACAGTTTGGGATGTGACAATGGTGGTGACTGTGCCTCCCTGCTGCACCACCACTCCCTGCTGATGGCCAGGATACACAGGTTGGCCGTGCAGGTAGCTGGCTGTGGGTTCAGTGTAGGCCTTCAGAAACACAAGACACAAACAGATCAGAGCGTCACTCCAAACATTCAGAAATCGGTAACTGTGTGCTGAGTGTGTGCTGATGACATATCTCTTATTTTCCCACCATGTTTGATTTGTTTTGCTGTACTGTAAAGGAGAGCTTCTGTTTTAAGCTTAACACTATATTGAGTGGGCAAAACTTCATTTTGGCTGATTGATTTAGTTTCTCCTTTTCTAATGATTTGATCAAGTTTAATGTAATACGACTGTACTGAATTCAAAATGCAAATGAACTCAACACTGTATGATCTAAAGATCAATTAGAACATCTGAGTACAGCGAGATCAAGGCACAAATCACCCCACCTGTATGACGGGAGTGTTGGTCTGTGGGTAGGCGGTGGGGATGCTGTAGATGGTTTGGCATGGCTGACCCTGGTAGTAGATGGCCGTCTGTGTCTGAGCCGGTGCTGGGGCTGTGGCGTACTGCTGTGTAGGCTGCGTCTGCACAGTCACTGTCTGCTGAGTAGTGGGATCCCAAAGAGTAGTGTAGCTCTGCTGGCCCTGTACCTGAGGGGCCGCCTGGGCGGGCACAGAGAGGACAGCTACGCCTGCGTCCTGGGTTGCTACAGTTGGCTGGGTATACTGTTGGGGGTTGCCAGTGGCGAGGTCTGGGGTGGTGATGTGCTGAGAGAGATTAGAGACTGGAGTGGCTTGGGATGTGGAGGATGGAGAGGACAGACCCAGATCTGATATAAGACGCTGAGGAGGTGTCTGTTCATAGTTCAGTGTGGGTTCAACCGTAGGGGTAGGTAGCAGCACTTTGCCTGCATTGGGGTTGGAAGGATCCACAAAGGTCTGGATGGGATATCCAGGAGGGTAGGTGATGAAGCCAGGGCTGGAGGCATAGGCCAGAGCAGGGTCGTAGGCCATAGTTTGAAGTTGTTGCTGCTGTTGAAGTTGTTGTTGTTGTTGTTGTTGTTGTTGTTTCTGGGCTTCCCGTTGTGCAACCTCCTGCTCAAACAGCTTTCTGCGCTCCTCGGTGGACAGCTTATTGCGCTCCTTGGCCCCAACTCCCCTTGACTTGTTGCTGTTAGATGGGTCAAACCTTAAAAATCCATATAACAAGACCAAACTTGAATGAGAAAGAATCACTTAAACAGTTGTACAAAGATTACACTAAACTATGGAAGTAAAGCTACGATTGACACCCCAAAAAATCCAGCCTGACCCTACATGAACCCACATAGTTTCTGTCCAAGTCTGACTCAAGCCCAAACTACACCAGCAGTTTTGGGCCCAAGCCTGTTTATAAAAAAAAAAAAAAAAACAGAATTTCCACTGTAAAAAAATATTTACAAGCTAAAGTCAATTCAAGTCATTTCAGTGCAGTATCAGACATTTGTAACACAGGGTGCATTCGTAAACCGTTAATCCAAGCGGCAGATCGCACTCCAGCACAAACTGGACCGTTCATAAATTCAGAGCACTGTTGAAACATCGTTCGGTTATTCAGAGCAACACAACCTTGGAGCGGCAGAGCGTACTCAGGGCACTCTGAGCAGACAGAGCAGCAGAACCCCGAACACAGTGAAAATGAAACTTTTTTATTCATAAAGAAGTAAGGAAATTAGCGCTAACCTGCCTGATTCAAGCTCAGACGAATGTTAAGAAATTACGGCCTGGTCCGGGGCAATCAGTTTCAGAAAGAGAATCAAAGCTCTAGTTAAATGACACTGTTCACAATGTTCCTTTAATCACGAAAATTCTTACCGTTCCTCAGTGCGGCGGCTGCTCCTCTCGTATGACGAGGGTGGAGAACTGGAGCGTCTCCTTCGTCTCTCTGTGCTGCGTTGTGGGGTTTTGTCAGAGACTCTATCTCGGTCCCGGTCCCGGTCTCGGTCCCGGTCCCGATCCCGATCCCGATCCCGGTCCCTGTCCCGGTCCCTGTCCCGGTCCCGGTCACGATCTCTGTCTCTGTCTCTGTCCCTGTCCCTGTCCCTTTCCCAGTCTCGATCCCTGTCTCTGTCATAGTCTCGGTCTCTTTCTCGTTCCCTCTCCTTGTCTCGCTCCCGTTCACGCTCTCGGCTACCAGAGGCGGTGCGCGGCGTCAAAGCTGTGTCTCGATCTCGGCTGCGATCTGTGAGAAACGATCCAGTTAGCCAAACTTATACAAAAAAAAAAAATCTCAGCCAAACATCTGCTTCTGATTAAACTCACCATTTGCTTCTTTTTCCACCTGACTCTTCTTTGGTATTCTGTACACCTCCTGAAAGGACAAACACAACCTTGACTTCAAACAACAGCACGCAAACAGATTAGATTTCTGTGCATGATTCACATCGTCTGCCTTTAAAATGTTCTCTTTTGAGCTCACCTTCAGATCCTTCCAGCTGTCCAGAAGCCTGGCAGCCATGCCACTGATGTCCAAAGCAGTAAGTTGGGGTTCCTGACTCCTCTCACTCTCCACATCTGAGACGCCTTCCTCTTCATCCTGAGACGGAGTACCAATCACTGAGGGGTCCGCGGGAGTCGCTATGACCTCAGAGGGCATACTGGCCTCAGTGGTGTCAGAGCTTGGGACGGCGTCTGTGGCAGATTCACCAGATTGTACCTCACTGCCAAGAGGAGGTTTCTCTGCCTTCTGTGTCTCTGCCTGGGCTTCCATATTCTCTGATGGCGGCTCAGCAACATCAGCAACATCAGCAACATCAGCAACATCAGCAACATCAGCAACATCAGCAACATCAGTTTGGATGGACTGACTCTCTGGCTCGAGAACTTTGACAGCGGGCTGGTCTCCTTCCAGTTCAGCCTTCTCTGTCACTGCCTCACTGGTCTGCTCCTCCACACTCTCCTGCTCTTCATTAGGCTCTTTTGGACCCTCAAGTTCATCGGCACGACCTTCACTCGTGTCCTCTTTCATCTCAACATCTGTCTCCAAATCCAACTCCATTTTTTCTTTTACCTCCTCAGGTGGGGGTTGGGGTTGACTGCTTGGACTCGTTTCTTCCTTCTCTTTAACATGCCCCTCCTCTTTCACAGACTCTTCCGTCGTTCCTTTAGTTGGATCTGCAGCGTCGCACACGGGCTCTGCCTTCAACTGTTTGCCCTCAGGAAGTCCTGCGTTCGATGATTCATCTTCTTCCTCATCATCCTCCTCCTCCTCTTCTTCCTTCCCGTCAGAAGCTTTGCTGGCATCAGAGAGGGCGCTGTCCAGACTGTTTTCACTGATGATTTTAAGGCGGCGGTACACAGCAGGTTTGGAGGTGTCTCCATCCATTTCTGGTCCCAGTTTGTTGGAGGAACCATCAGGGGTGTTAAGGGGTGTTTGAGCACGGGAGGTGTTCTCGCTGGAGTAGCCGTCCATCTCAGCAGGGTGAGGGAGAGTTTTTGTCTGGGCCCATCGCTGGATGAAGGTCAGGACTCTGCTCTCCTCCAACATGTTCTTAGTAGAGATGGGCAACACAGCCAAGGTCTTCATAATCTGTCAACAGAATCATAGTTTAGTAGCAATCAAACAGCTAAGAGCTGTGTATATGCATACATGTACAGGCTCTGAGGATTTCAAAATTTCCTGTTACAAATGTTTTACTGCACAGTCGATGACACGTCACCTGTAACTGCAGCTTGATGTTATTGGCACTGTTGCCTTTAGCTTCAGAAAGCTCCACCATAAAGATCCACAGCAAAGACAATCCATGATGATCCAGGAACTGCTTCAGGCATGATGGATTCTGAGTATCCTGTGCAACACAAACATATCATAAAACACACAGCAGATGATAATAACAATAATCAATACTGGAAAAAAGGCATCAGCCACTCAGGTCATACTTGTATGAGCTTAAGACAGATGAGTTTCTGCTCCATGGTTTCCACTCGGACCATTAGTCTGCAGAGAGACACGACCTGTTTTTCATCGTAAAGGCCTTCTCCGTTCTCCAGTAATGCCTCCAGCTCCTCATCAACCTGAGGGAGAACAAAGTGATGTTTTCCTCAAAATTAACAATATTTGGCCATTTTAGCCTGCATCCACACAACACACAGTCCCTCCAGGATTTTGCAAGCAGATTTTGAATTTTTTTTTTTGCAGCCTGAAAAGCCTGATTCCACGTCAGCTTTTCTTTTCTTGCTATGTTTATGGATGTTCTTGGCAATGAAATTGCTGGAGGCAAATCAAAATTACTAAAACAGTTGTAATTCTGTCTTTGATTGTGTTGATTGTTGTGACTGTCACATTGCAACATCCTGGAGGGGTTTCAAAAAGGAAATTCTAAAAATTAGGGCATGCCAAACAGATTTGTGAAGGTATTGTGGTTTTGATTCTCGTGTGGAAGTGAGACCACATTACCATTACTAGCAGCCAAATGTAATGACAAGACACACTTTGAAATATGGCTGAAAGAACTGACCGTGGTGAGAGCACTCTTTCGACTGCGGTCTTTCTTCATCTTCCCACCAGCTGCCCGAACACTAACTCTGTTCTCTCCACCCAGGAAGCCTCTGCAGCTGGGTGCCCCACAGAAGCATTTCTGTGCTTCTTTGCTGTAGGAAAAAAAAAGGTAACACAAAAATCACCATGGCTAAACAGTCAGATATGTTAGTACAGAGTAGTTATTTAACTTTTTAACTATGTAAGCATGTCGCACATTACACTTTTTTTCCCCAGACTTGAACACAAACATATACAAAATACAAATTTGGAGGAAAAAATAAGTGCAGAGAAACAGTACCCGTATCTCTGGAACTGGTAATCAAATGTCAGTTCTGCTCCTGCAGTGACCGCCTTGGTGGTGAAGAACCCAACTCTGAGCTGGCCATTGACAGTCCACTGAATCGAGATGCAAATCATCATCAGTTAAGTCAGCCTTCGGTAAGTTAACCTGAGAGAGTATTATTTATCTTGCTACTGTACCTTTTGGGTCTCACAGTTGGGCTCGCAGCTATGGTTCATAAACCGAGAGCAATTACCCTTCAGTGTTGCATCAATGATCTGAGGAGACAAAATGCACAGTCAGCTCTTTCTGCCAGCCACCGCATATAAGTCATTAAACCAGATTGTGGTTTAAATATTAACATTAATTGTCATCTCTTACCTCATTATTCTTTAAAGACATGAAGTAGTAATGGATGTTCTTATTGCGAGCATATTCTTTCACCCTTATTTTAAACTCCTTGTGGTCCAACACCTCCCCGCAGTATTCCAGTACAAAGGTGTTTCTGAGATAGCAATAAAAGGTGTCAACAACAACATGGACACTCATATTATATAGCCTAAGGTATCCAGTAGAGTAGGCAGCCCCACAGTAACAACTAATGTTGACAATGCTAATGTTAAATGCTTTTAAAAATGTTGTATTGAAAGCTTTTGAAGAGACTTACGGAGCCAAGTCTCTCGCTGCCCGTAGTCCCCAGCCCTTGTCCTCTGTGAGGATAACCTCAAAGTCCGCATGTTGTTTCATCTGAAAGCGTCGGTTAGAGCAGTAGGCTCCATTCAGGCACCGCGAGGAGCTGAAAAACAGATTACAGGTCAAGATACAAAAAAATGAAAAGATATTCTTTAGTTGACATGTGTGTCAGCAGGCTCCTACACAATTCTGATAACAACGTACCACATTTTTTACAGCCTAACTTTGTTCTTTAATATGCTGAATTTGAATGACTACTGACTCTTGTCCAGCTCTCATTCGGTACAGTTTTACTAGATTTTCTATTGCTGAGGCAATGAGTATAATTTGTCAGGGTTTTAAATACAAGATAAAACAGTGTTTGAACTGTATTTGTCTAAAAATTCTTCACTAATTGTGCAATCAATTTTAATTACAAGAATTCAAAATCAGTTTTATTAATCTTTTTTGTTTTCCTAACCTAGTAAGCCTGCAAAATGTTTCATTTAAAAAAAAAAAAATGCGTTCTTACATGTTGCCATAGCTTTATCTGCAATAATCAACTTACCACTCAATCATCAGCAGCCGGTTTAAACAGTCTTCCCCGCAGGCTAACACTCCCCTTGAACGCTCCTCTCTGGGCAGCACAGGGCACTCACATTGCATTCTCTTGATATCTCGATGAGATTTACTCTTTTTTCTGGAAAAAAAAAATTAATTAAAAATGTTCAAAGCTAAAGCCAGAAAACACATAAGTGTTTTATTATGAGGTGATTATTTGACCAAATAATGTGTTCTGTTAATGAGGCTGGACAACAAGGTTACCTCTCAGTCAGGTACAAGTTCTCCTCAATCAAGTCAAAGTAAGGTGGCATCTTCTTAGACTTTGCAAACTCCTTCCATCTATTGGCGTCCTGAAAGTCTCGCAGTTTGAGTGATGGACGCTGCACCTCAGCTTTGACAGGAGTATCCTTCGAAACATCAGCCTCTCCTTGGCGTTCCCTCTTGCCTGCAGGTCCAGCTTCTGCCTCGTTGTCTGAATCAGACTCAATCTCTGGACGCCTTTTCTTAGGAGGGCCCCGGCCTCTGTGGGGTCTAAAATTGTCTTCTCTAGGGGGGTCAGGCACAGCCGACCCCCTGCTGTTGCTACTTATTTCATGACCTTGTACAAAGCTTGATGACCCAGGTGTGTTGGGTCCACTAATTTCAGCAGCTGTTTTACTCAGATCAGATAATTTATCCCCATTGTAATCATCCTGATCGTTAGTTAGGGAGTCTGGATGGATTTCACCTGCAAGATCCTGATGCCAGTGCCCATGACCATGGAGGTAGGGTTGTCTGCTAGTCTGTGTGTTTGGGGATTGGTGGTTCCAGGTAGCATTATTCGGCCTGTGCTCCTGTTCTTTGAGAGAGGTTTCTGTAAGTTTAGTGTTTGGTAGCTGAGGACCGTGACTGCTATCAGGCTGCTGGTATGTACTACTGGGCTGCTCTAGTTGCGAAAAATCCCAACCCAGGCTGAGTCCATTCTTGTCATTGATACTGTCAGAATTGGAGAAATCACCATGTTGGTAATGGGAGTATATCTTTTCACCTCTGCTGTTTACAGTATGCTGTTTGTGGCCTTGCTCACACTGTCTGGAATTGTCGAGGCTGTGGGCAGGATCTGTGGCACTTTCAGGAGCACTGATATGACCAGCCATGTAAAGCTGTGCACTGTTGGAGCTGGAGCCCTCCGAGTGACTGGTGCTGTCAATCATATTACTCTGGGACTGACACACCATGCTGCTATGGGATGACTCATTTACACCAGCACATGGACCACTGGTCTCCACTAATGTGGATGGACTCCCCTGCTTTTGTTTTGGGCTGACTTGATTTGGGACTTCATCAGTGTTCACATTCTGCAGTACTGAACTATTCATTAGACCGCATGACGAAGCTCCCGTGTCCTGCGTATCCATTGTTAGGGTAGAATTCTTTGGCACCACCACCACAGAATGCAATCGTTTTATAGCCTCGTCGCAATCGGAGTCATACTCCGAGTTGTCACTATCACTGACCTCACTCTGGCCTCCTAACGCATCTTGATTAAGTAATGTTTTCTTACTCAATTTGCTCTTGTGAGTGCTGCCCTTGGTTTTTTCTTCATGATCATCGCCATTCCAACTCTGCATCTTTGCAGCTTTGTCGACCTGTGACGAATCATTTACATGCAGAGGCTCGTCTGTGTTTGTTTTTTGAGTAACACTTGGTTTTAAGTCACAGAGGTCAACGCTGGTGCTTGCTTTCGAAGGCTCACTTTGGTCTTTGTATTTGTCGGTCATGGATGTGCTGTCTGAGCCGACTTTCTGTGTAGAGATCTCAGTCTGCTTCACCACTATGGAATGTGTTTTAGCTTCTTGCTGAACAGCATCTTTAACGTCAGAGTCCTGTTGGCTATTGTCTTTAGAAAACTCTATTTTTTTGACAGAGATCACTTTCTTAACAGCTGGCTTACTCTCTGAACAAACTGTCCTCTGTAAGTTATCACTCTCTGAGGTGTCCTGCCCGACAATATCCCATCTGGACTTTCTGGTGGTACTGCTGTTCTTTTTAACAGTCTCCATATTTTGCTGTTCATGAGTCAGCTGATCCTCAGATTCAAGGGAAGATGAATCGGATTTGAGAGGCAAGCTTGTGCCATACGACTTGTCGACTGGTAAAACTTGAACAAGCTCTGGTTTAGTGTTTTGCTGGACATCGTGGGTGACAGGTACATCTGCTTTATCAAGTAAGGACATTGGCCTTGGTGAACAGTCAGCAGCTTTCTTGTCCTGGTTGCACATTATACTATCAATACTACTGCATGAATTTAAGACAGCTGCATCTGAGTTCACATGTGGTCGATTATTAGAAGAAAGGCTATCCTTCACATTGGTCAAGTTTTCCAGGGCTGCATTTACATGCTTTAAGCTTTCACTTGAGGTTATAGTTGAGGCATTTTTACTCTCAACTTCAAGACCTGATTTTGTTTCTGTTGATCTCTTTGTTGGCGATTCTTGCAAACTCTTATCAGTGCATGAGACCATCTCCTTAAAATCTTGACTACTATGTTCATTTCCACCCCGTTGGGAATCACATTTTTCTTTTTCACTTTGAGAACTCGATTCTGTGGTGTTTGCACTTGATGGTGTTTTGCCAGGGCTGTGAAATATGTCGTCTGATTGTCTTTCATGTCCGCTGACTTTCACAGAAGACCTAGAAGGGGTTAACTGCTTCGAGTCTGGTCTATTGGTTTTCCTAAAGGAGTTTTTATAGTTCTCCTCTGAGCCAGAGCTTTTGTCAGAGGCCTGTGATTTTCCCTTATGATCTGCCTCAGAGTCACTAGAGCTGCTTTTCTGTCGTTTTTCAGTTTGAGAGTGGGTATGCATACTGGAAGATGAGGGTTTGTTGTTGGTCTCTGACTTGTGATGGGTGCTAGATTTCCGGTAATTGGAGTCTGGATCAGGAGAGCATTTGCACTGCGAATCAGAGTCTGATAGTCGCTTTGAAGTCCTTTCAGACTTTGACAATTGTGTTCTTTTATCCAACTCCGAAGAGTGAGGAGAATCTGCAGATTTTGAGGCTTTCTCAGATTTGGAGTAGGAAGATGATTTTGATTCTTTATGTGAGCTTGAATGGGTGGAGAGTCTACTGGAGTCACTTGTCCTCATCCTTGTCTTCCTGTGGTCATCCTCAGAGTCAGAACTATCCCGATTTCTGTCAGTGCGAGAGCGAGAACGTCTTCTATCTCTGCGTGGAGAGCTCCTGTGTGATCTCCGATCAGAGTCATGGTAGTATGATCTTTCAGACCGTGATCCTCGGTCGCCTCTGGATCTCTCTGATCTGGAGTGAGACGAACTTGTTCGAGACCCTCGTGATCTAGAACGCGATCTAGACCTGGACCTTCTGCGATCCTTGTCTGACCGAGACGAGCGTGACGATGTGTGTCTGGAGTCACGGTCTGACTTTGAGTAACTTGAAGACCTCTCATGATTCTCTGACCGCTTGGAGGAACTTTTTTCCTTTTCCTCCACGTGTGAACCAGAGGAAGACTTTTTTACCTCTTTGCTTCTGTTGTCAGAGCTTGTTTTACTTTTGGAGTCAACCGATTTGCGACTGGAAGACATCTGGCCTGAATCTCCATCTGATTCTGAACCAGTGGGAGCACTATTAGCTTGGGACCTGGTTTTCCTTTTGTCTTCTTTACTATCCTGCTCAGCAGTACTGGAACTCTCTCCATCTTTTCCTGAGGAAGCAACTGGCTTCTTGAGGCTTGGGGTCACCCTTGTCTCAGGGGCGTCAATGTGAGCGTTCTCAGAGGGGCCGACACTGGCAACATTCTGAGGCTGGGGTGTTGGAAATTCAGTTTCACTTGTAGATTTCTGTAGAACCTGCGATTCAGGGGTGTGTGGCTCCTCTGGCACAACAGATGTTGGTTTCTCTTCGGTCACAGAGACACTGAGAATTTGCTTCTTGAAATGCATCTTTGCCATGCCCGTTTTCAGTTTAGTGGAAGACGAGACTAGTGTTTGAGTAGGTGTCTCTGTTATTGATGTTGGCACCATGGGCATCTGGTTTTGCTCAGTTTTGGTGTCGGTACTCTGCCCTCCTTTGTCTGAGGCTGCCTGTGACAAGGCAGCGTTAGGCTCAGTGACAGGCTTGTCAGGACTGGTGGGGATGAAGAACAGGCTCTGCAGTGGCTTCTTGGTCTGTGAGAAGCTGAAGGACACTTTCTGTCGACCCTGATCCTCTAGATTGACCTTCATCTTTGTCCCTTTTGGCAAGAGACGGTTGGATAGCATGACTCTGGGAGACAGGCTTTTGATTAGAGCTGCCTTGGACAGGCCCTCCACCTTCACCTACAATAAAAGAGAAAACTTCAGTTTTTGAAAATTGTGAAATTAGACACAGTGGTCATTAACTTTGAGTAGTTAAGACTTACCGAGGCATCACTTCCCTCCTGTCTGTGGTTTCATAGGAGCATCATGGGAATACAAAAAAGAGAGGAAAGACAGAAATTAATTTACACTGTTCATTTTATCTATTTTGTTACTTCATACAACTTTAAAACGAAAAGGAGGGATTGGGAATCTAAAACTCTCAATTCTCTGTGGATTGAAAACATGTCCCTAAACAATTGGTCTGTGTTCCTAACTGTTAATGACAACATCTGCTGCCCAATTTACAACAGTGTTAGGTGCACTCGTTCCACCAACTGCTCATGTAACTTTGCTTTTTCAAATCTTGCAATGCAAGCCTATTACATGATTAATAAACATACTTGATTTGTCTCAAAATTTATTTTAAAAAATCCTACATATAAAATCCATTTTTGAATTGGATCGAAACAATTTTTGTCATTTACAGATTATGGAGAGTGACAGGAAATAGGGGGAATGACTGACATGCAACAAAACTCCAACGATCAAAGTCAACTCAAGGTAATCATATCCTAGTACATAATTTTGGCAACATGCTCAACTCGGTACAGTGATAAAGACAGAAACATGACATAATGGATCTGAATGGCAGATAAAGGACAGGAAGTACTTCTGTGGCTGTCAGGTTCACTAGCCTATTGATTGAACATATAATGGATTATCCAAAACTTAAATAATAATAATAATAATTTTTACAGAGGACAAATAACTGGATCGGTGAAAGCAGGAGGCCTTAGCTTAAATAAAATAAAATAAAACACTACTGATTCATTTAAACAGAATAATATCACAGAGTATATGATGGTGGTTAAAAAAATCCATATTCACCATGAAAATGCATCAATATTAGGGTTTTTCTTGCTCAACATTACATAAATACTGCATGAAGTTGATGGTCTTGAATATTTCATCCACCAGACCTTAAGGCCAAGTGCTAAACTGCATTGTTCTGGCAGACAGAATGATAACAGAGCTCATTTTAAAATCAAGCTATTTATCAGAGGCCACTTTGGATACCAGAAAAAGACTGTTATATCTATCTCAAACTCAAATTGATCCCTATAGAGAAATATCCCCTCTGTATGTAATCTGTCTTAACCACTTTGAAAACTGATGCAGATGCACCCATAGAAAACCTGTGTGCATACACAAGATGAACAGGATTGTTATTCAACCCCAGGACCATGTGAGGCTACAGTTTCCAGCAATGAGCTAACATGCACAGAAAGGCAACAACAGACCTTTTGTTTAGGATGTGATGATAACCACATTACCCTAACACCACAGTGATGAGGTCATCATCATCATCATCACTGCCTTTTTTATTTTTTTGAGCAGATATAATAAATTAATTTAAGAAATCTGCAGACACCACTCTGTAACCTCACTCAATGTCACACCGACAGCACTATCTGACTGGTTAAACATCACAAGTAATAGCCTATTAACACTGTGAGCTGCCATGCCACAGATGGGCAAAGACTAATGCAGACTGGTCCTATTCTGATGAGGGTGATCGGGAAGTGTATGTCCAACATAAGACAACAGATATTACTGATGTTGTTATAAACATCCCAATCATGTTAAATTTTCCTCTCACTGAGGTACAAAAAAATCTATACCATCACAGCTCTAACTGTTGTTTACTACAAAATATGAATTTGTGTCCAATGAGATGGCCTCCACAGTAACAGCCTAAGCTTGCAAGACATGCGTTAAAGATCTAAACCTTTGATCTCATAGTTAATTTAGAAATCCATTCTTGTCACACAGGAATATAGTAAAGGTAAGGCTAAATGTATTGGAACAATAATGAAGCATCTTTTATGTTTCACATGACACAACACAACTGAAAAACCAAACAAATCCACTATGGTGGCTATAAATTTGGAGAGCTGAACAGCAATAAGACAAAGAAAAAAAAGTTATTTTTCTTTCACAGGGAGGACAATATGTATTGAATCTTTCTATGGTTTGGTCCATGGGGTTTATTGACATAAAATAGTTTAATCACTCTTTAAATAGAGCACTGGAAAATCCATGCTAATGGGACTGATGGGATGAACATAAGTTTAACCATCTTTGTGATTCTGTGATGAGTAGTGTTCAATTTATTTTAGCCATATTAATTCCTAACCCTAAACCTAAGTAAGCAGACATTATTTAGACCCTCAAACAAAAACATAAGCAAACAATTAACACAATGTAGAGTACGAATACCTTGTATGGACCCTTGAAAAGGTTGAAAAGAATCCCCAACCCACAGGATATAGCCTGACTGTCTACAGTGCTGAGTAGCAACTATTGCTGCCCTTTAAAAAATGGCAGAGGCAAAAAAAAAAATCACACAAACAAAGAAACAGAGATATAAGTATTATATAACATGTAATCTGGTGAAAACTGGGTTTTCCTTTCTCCTTTTGTCCTATAAAACTGTGTGTTTTCCTTAGGGTAGGCTCAATATGGGTGCTGGGCAACAATTGGGTCATTTAATCCTCAGAGATATACTTTTTTCTCTCTGTGACCTTCAAAATGAGACACTTCTGTGGTGGCATTCGGTTATAAAGAAAAATACCAAGCAGCTTATAGTCAAATGATTAATCGACTAGGCCTACTAGACCAAGAATTTTATTTTTTAGCTTGATGTTGCAGAAATATTTTATACCTGATACATGAATGTCATTCCAACTGTGATGCAGAACGGTTTCATGCTTCAAGCTAATAAAAATTAACTGTCTGCAAGACTGAGCATACTGTCTAATAGCAATCATCTCCCCACATTCATATGCTAACATGATACCTGAGCACAGTACCTGACATTATGTCATTAAGACTGTCTTCTTTCCTACTGCTGTAACACTGTCCATGCAAGAGAACTAAACATCACATCTTCACTTCTTATTCAGGGGTGTTTCTGCCATTGCATACTACTGTCACTGACACTAATGAACTGTATTTATAACAAACAACCTATCTGTTCACTGGCAAGTCAGTAATAACAACATAAATGGATAAAAGCATGTGTAGACAACGTGTTATCAGATGTCTAAATTTAAAAAAAAGAGTCCAAAACATTTTGCAGAGGATAATTTTGTAGTTTTAATTGTCATATAACTATGTGCCAGAAATATATGCACATATTGCATCCCAACAAAACTTGGAGACCATGCTTAAATTACTTCCAATTTTACATGAACCTAAGCTATACAAGACATACACTTTGAGTTGCATTTTGTGCTCTCTAATACCTGATCTCTGACTTGAGCAGAGTGTCCATTGAGAAACTCGTCTAGGATTAGTAGGCCTGAAGAGGCTGCTGGCCAAGAATAATCCAAAATCAGAGAAATGAGCCCTCCAAAGTGACGCCACACCTGACAAAAAGAAAGATAGAGTTGCAATGAACTGAATCTGGTTTGTCCACAACATCTTAAAACTATGTTAGGCGCTTTATAAACCTGACAAAGTCAAACACTGAAAAAATAAGCGTTTTGGTTGCAATAGTATATGTAGTGTCTATGGCTTCTGCAAAACACATTGTCTATATGTACACCATGTCAAAGAGTAGGTGGTGCCACATGCTTTCAACCGTTGAGTATTCACGACATCTGTACGCTCCCCCCTGAGATCCTTGTTATCTATCGCTGCAATGTGGCAAAGATATATCGGCTGCACGTTTTGTATTTATATCTGCTATTGGACAAAGATTTCCCCTTTTCTCAGCTATCTCGATTGCTGTGCGTTAGTTGCATCACAGCAACAACAAAAGGTTGAATTTACCTTTGATTTAAAAATAGGACTCGTGTGGTAAAAGATAGATGAAAAACATGGATGCAGGGGGGGCACAGAGCATGCATCTCATTATTAGACATGTAAAGCTCAAGCAAATGGCCTACAGGAAACAAACACGGACTTAAAATTGAGGATTTATGAGAAAGAAAACAAATACACTCTCATGAAAACAAACGGTGACTGGTTTGAAGCAAAATAGGACACTAACTAAAGTGTGGCCTGTGCGGGAGAACTGGATGCAGCCAAAACATGGCCTTTAAAAAGATGGTTCTCCCCAGTATGAAAACGAGTGAGGATGTGTAGTAAACCTTTCAATTTAATGTAATATTTCATCAAGATGTGCTTACTAATCACACTGCATCACTTACATAAGTACTAGACAGACAGAAACGATGACATGAACTTAGCTGTTCGACTGTGAAGCTGGTTTATACAAAATATTAGACCCAGCTAAGCTAACTCGGATAAGCTAACACTAACAAGAGAGCTTTCGTGTGCCATCTTTAAAGATAGCGTTAGCCCATGTTATGATCTGTATAATCCGTATTGTTAATGTTGACTGGCAAAATATATAAAGTTGGGAATATAATCAGTGTGACGTTTGATGGGATTTTCGCTTGCGCAGAAGAGGTAAACAAACATTTGTTTCTGTAAACGAGGACGGCTAACGTTAGCCGAGAAACTCCACTAGCATCTGGAGCTAACGCTAGCTAGGTTAGCTAAGTCTCCCCGTAGTGGCAGCCACTAGGCTAACTGTTGTTAACTTGTGTTTCACTTATCGATCTTTGCCAAAATGTGTGAAATCAATCTAATTATTTATTATCTAAGGGGGATCGTTACTTTTCTAATTGAACGAAAAGCACGGAGGATGTAATACGTAGAGTATAATGGATCTCTGCACCCGGCTTTAAGCATGCTAGCTAACGCTAGTGATGTTTTGTCTGACTAGAGTGTACTAAGAAGGCTAAAACACAATTAACACAACGCCAAGTAAAAATCAGCGATTGAAGAGGTACTCACTTTACGAAGTGCTTAAGGTCACAAGGTTCCTCCATCCTCGAAATCACCGGCAATCGAGCCTTTGTAAAACATCAAGCAACAATGTATGCCGACGTCAAATCCATACGGAGCTGTCGGAAATGATCGTCGGCCAGAGGCTCCGCTGCTGCTGCGCCCCAGCTCCAGCCCGGCTGAGTGCTGGTACTATCGAGCTAGCATGAGCTCACTTTAGTTAGCCAAGAGTTTAGAGGAGAGATCAAGAAGAACACACGATCACCAAAACCAAGCCCCAGAAAGTGTCCCAATTTGGTCAACCTGTAAATAACACCAATACCGACCATCCGATCTGCTTGAAAGAGTTTGAGCATATCTGTGGGATACCTTTTTATTCCACACACTGGTCCTCACAGTGTCTCTGTGGCTGTGGCTGCTGTGTTCAACAACATCACATGATGTGGGAACATAGCTGGCGCGAACCCTGGAGCGCACTGCGGGTCCGAGACATCAACAACCCGCGTCCCACCAAATAAAATACACTCAGAGAAAGTTTTTAAAACAATCTCCAAACCAGGGGCCTTTCTAGGATATGAGGACATTGGGGCTTAGCCCGGACTTTAGTTGGGGTGTCCAGGGGATCCCTACCCCAGTTTTTTTGTTTTTTAGTTTTAGTTTTTATTAAGTTATATTTCGAAACTTCTTTGTACATTACGGCACATATTTAACTTTTTTTTATTTTTATTTTTTAATATTTTCAGGTATTTTATGAATTCAAAATATTAATAGTGGTTTGTAGTCTACAATAACATCACATCATCAGTATCTGCTGATATTGGCTTTAAAATGAAATATTGGAATTGGCTGACATGCTGTTTTTTGCCGGTATCACAAACCAGTATTTTTTTTCTATCAATTGTCAAAGTGAACATGTACAAAAAATAAACCCTACGTTGAAGTATTTTTCTTATTTTGCAAAATAAATGAATATTACCAACAGTGTATTTCATGTCTCCATCTGCATGATAAGAGTGATGATGATCATTAAAAAAAAGTAAAGAAAAACAACAATATATTGATACAGATATGGGTTATTGGCCAAATGAGTTGACATATATAGCAAAAAAAAACATTGTCATGCATCCATACAATATAGTAGCCTACTGGGTACAGAATACTTTACAAATGCTATCAATAAAAATGTATTGACTAAAGTTAGAAAAATAGTTAAACACATGTATTTATGACAATGTACGTGGAATGTAACTAAGTAGGTACAAGTATGATGTAAAAGCTAAAAGCTAAGTGATGATATAAAAGCTGAGTAGTAAAATGACAAAAATATTTAAAATAATAGAAAATAAATTAATTTTTAATTGCAAGTGAATCTGATATGTTTGAAAACCACCAGGCAAGTGGAACAAGACCAAAAAAAGGGGGTCCTTGAAAAAGCATAGAAATTTTTTGAAAATGTGTCCAGAAAATGTGTGGGAACCTTGTCAAAGCTCTTTTGGTGACAGGGGACAAGCAGTAATATGTTTTACATATTCATTTGAATATTTACATGAAACATATTAAGCCTTAAAACCCTGGATCAACATCAGTTTTCTTGTGCTCTGTTCAGACACCTTTCACAAACATTTAACACTGAAACATGAGCCAACTGGGTTTAATTTCTTATTTTTTTCTTTTTTCTTTTATTTTTTTTTAAATTTTTTTTTATTTTTATTTGATCACTCTTTCAGGTAATTTCCTGTTTTTGTTCTTTTACTTTTTGTGCTGTTCTCAGTTATTTTTCTTGTAACTTTTCATGAAATTCTTGCTAATTTATGGTTTCTTTCTTGTTCAGAAATTCGTGGCCTTTCTTTCTCATATTTGTGAGAAATCAATTTGTGAGTTGTTGAAAATCACTATAGTGCAAACTCCGGAGCAGTAGGTGGCGGCATTTCAGCCGCAGCCAGTCAGAGGTAAAGAAGAAAAGACGAGAAGAAGAAGAAGAAAAAGAAGAAGAAGAAGAAGAAGAAGAAGAAGACGGAGACGGCGAGGCTCCTTCCTCACACTTCGACCTGAGACGAGAACAAAGTGACGCTCAGCCAAATTTAACTGATCTGAATCGATCTGCTAATCTCGATTTTGCACGAGAATCTGTGCTTATCACTTGTGTAAGTTTTGTCGTTGGTTAGGCTGCTATATTGTGGAGTTATTCATAAATAATACACTCTGATAGCTGCATGTCAGTTTGGCCGTCACATGAGATAAAGCTAAAGGCCTAGCTAACGTTAGCCGGCTAACAGCTTAGCTCGACAGTCTGAGGTTTGTTTGAACGACCGGGACTCCTGTAATGTTCGCCATCTCCAAAGCTAATGAACCAAGTTAGGAACTTTAAATTGCACACAACGTAAGAGTTGTTTCAGATGATGTATGTTTAGTCACTTGACGCACATGAGTTTGGGATGAAATTGTACGGCGTTAAGGATGGCGACATAGCTGCGGTGTGTTTGCTGTGTTTCCTGTTAGCTAAACTGAGGGAGCGCCCGTACCTGTTCTTTAGTACATTTGTTGGATTTAACTATGTGAGTGGCATACTCGGGAGCATTAGGTATGTGCGACGGATATTTACTACTCACTTGTTTGTTTTTCTCTGACTAATTTAGATTGTGTGACGGGTAGTTAGCAGGTGGCTAATGGTAGCAGTGTTTCAGAGCTTACGCAAGCCTCCCTGATGTATCGATGCTAATGGCGACGTGAGTTGGTGTATTTTGTGTCTTGACAGGAATTGTGCGGTAAAAGGCAGCAGAGACAGCCTGTTGTCAACTCTGGTTCATTGTGGTGTGGTTTCTGATGGCTGCATGTAAGCAGAATTGCGGTTTGATGTAACAGTTTTTGTTGTGGGCTTTGGTTTAGAGGTCTGGAGCCAAGCAGCTGGTCATACTAAAATGAATGCTTAGCTTGTTGTAGTAAAGTACCTTACAAGTGGCTTTGCACAGTCAGCTTAATAAATCACATTTGCTTAGAATTGACATCATTAACAACTATTTCCAAATGAGTGCATGCATTTTTTTTTACTATCTTCCATGAGCCCATCAGTCACAGCTCAGACATTTGCAGGGAGTTAAAATCTACCAAACAAAGTTAGTGCATGATAGTTAAATCGTATTGAGTTTTTTGAACTAAAATTGCAGAATGATGTGTGAATCCTTCTGGTGTGCGTTTACAGGCTGAAGTGAAGGTCTAACTATAGAACTTTGACATTCAATTGCTATATACAGAACTGTGAAAAGTCTTAGGCTTCCTTAAATATGTATTTTTTTACCAACATTGTAATGATAATATTTATTTTTCAGTAGTCTCTTTACTAAATTACAACCAGAACATACTGGGAATATGTATACAGTATTAAAAATAGAAATATTTCAGATTAATACAACTTCCACAGGCTAAAGTTGCAAGTATTTAGTGTGACCTCCCTTTCCAATAAGCATGTCTTTAACTCTCTTGGGCAGACAATATGAGATTTAAAATACTAATCTTTTTGTGTTTTTACACCAGATTGTATTCAAGACATGTCCAAAGCTCAGTATTGATTGTTTTGAGCTACATATATATATATATATATATATATATATATATATATATATATATATACACACTCATTACAACTTTGCTTAAACAACAAATCTATGGTGGACTAAGACTATTGCACAGTACTGTAGCTTTGCATTCATAAGCTGTTTTGAAGTTCAGCAGGAAATGTAAGTGATCATGGAACATGAATGTAGTACAAACTTGTTACAGTTTGACAGCTTTTTAGAAAAGTCTGTAAAACTATTTTTGCTGACTTAAGAGTGGAAGGTAGTTTTGGCTACATGACAGCACATGAATGCACCCAAACATCGTGAGGAGGAACTCTGATGAGGAGACTATAACACTTTCAGTGGCACAACTGTTATACTGTTTCACTTTGCGCCTGGGTGTGCAATGGAGATGTTGAGGTGAGCAGGCTGACAAGAGGGGAAACTGCTCAATGGGAAAGCCTGCTTCTGGAAGGACCAGACTGGAGCAGTGGTGCAGAGTGCCAAAAAAAACCCCAAACAATCCAAAGTAGGGTGTTTCTCTGCTTTGAGTGGGATATTTTGGAGCTGCTGTAAGAGCAAGGTTGCAACGCAGAGGATGAATCTTCATGAGGAACAAGACATCCTGATATCAGTGCTCTCCTGCAAATATGCAGAAAAAGTTTACTGAATTTGTCAAGTTGTCCCTCGTAGCTAGTATGTTTTGGTCAGCAACGCGGCGTGTTTCATGGAGTAGAGACTGTCTAATTGGACGAGTTGTAAGTAGAAAACAGGTCCTATTAGTCAATCAAATAGTTGACACAAAACTAATGTGTGTGTAACAAAACCATTTTGAAAATTTCAACAATTTGGCAAAATATTAATCTAAAATCAGACTGCATTCTTTTCAAAACACACTACCTCTAATGTTGAGTTTAAGCAGATAGTATTTATTAAGTTTACTTGTGCAAAACCACTGGTATTGTCCTTTACCACACTGGTGATAGTAAAATTGACCAAACACACTTATGTAAAAATGGTTTTAGTCATCACTTTTGGTGCTTTTTGACTTGTGGTTCCCGAGTGACAGATTTGGAGCCGTTTTGGTTGGGAAGCAGCTGGTGCCAATGTTGGGGATATAAATGCTGTGTAGATATCATGTCACCATAACAATGATATTGTTCTTGCTGGTGGTAGATGTGTCCCAGTGTCTCCCAGTTGAAGAACTACATTCTTCCAAGTCTACGTTTCAAGATGTAAGTTTTGGTGGATCAACAAGGCTGACCCAGTCTGAAGGCCCCTCCAGATGCATTGAAAAACGACTCGTTCTAGGTTAAACCCTCATGTGATTGATCACTTTGTTGGTTGAATAAGTGAAAACACTTGGTGGTAAACCTACAATTGTGATGCCCAAAACCTGGACACAGAATTAATGTTGGGGAAATGTCGTAAATGTGATATGATGGATATGGTGGCTGCTCTGTGGACTGTTGCATTCTGGGAGATGACCAGTTTTCACTCTAATAGCCCTCCGAAGGCAAAAACTTTGTTGACTATTACGTTTCATTAATAAGTGTCCCTTTGTCATTTTATTTGTAAGATACGTATTTGTAAACCAGTTTATCTGGTAGTGGTTACAGGTCGACTTAAATTCAGTTGTCTTAGTTGAATTCTATGTAATGAATGTGAATATTAGGCGATGGTCTGATGGATTAAAATGGTCTGATAAAGTTGATCTAGGGCAACAAGGTAAATGTTTGTGCCAGATAGAATGTGTTGCTTTGTGCAATTTGACTGCCATGTGGTCCTTTTAAGGCCAGCGTCGGACTGCAGTTTGTAATGTATAGGTGAATTGTGGGCCATTTGTGTTTTCAAAGTATTGTTTTACTTATTTGTGTGAAAGTGGTTAGTCTTGTGTGGAACTTGACTGAATACAACGTGAATAGGATTTTGGTTGAATTAGTTTGGAACGAGCTTTGTGGTTGATATTTTACTTCGTTAGCTGCCATTTCAAAAAAGAGCAGATGCCTTGAGTTTTGTGTTTTGGGACTTTCTGCTCTGGAGTGTGAGCTACGGTATATGTTGAATTGATATGTTGTCCTCACAAATTTGAAATTCTTGTCCATTTTAAAAGCAGCTGTTGTGGACATTGATTGTAATGGTGTCCCTTTTCTTTGATGTCCTTTGTCTCACATTGCTATTCCAGTTCAGTAGTGTTAAATTGGAAAGCCAGGATTTTGAGGTGGAACTGGAGAAGCGGTGTTGGCAATAATGCTGTTCTATACCCTCTGTCTGCAGGTGCTGTTGTTTGTACTTCAGCATGGCGGTCGTCATCCGTTTACAGGGCCTAAGAATCACAGCAGGTTCTGAGGATATTCGCAAGTTCTTCACTGGCCTCAGAATTCCAGATGGCGGGGTGCATATAATTGGTGGGGAGCGAGAGGAAGCTTTCATTATCTTTGCTTCAGATGAAGATGCACGAAGAGCCATGACACGGTCCGGAGGTTGCATTAAGGGTTCACCGGTTTCATTGCTACTAAGTAGTAAAGCAGAGATGCAAAACGTGCTTGAAAGAAGTACAGCAAATGTAGAGCTAGATCAGAAGAGGCGTTTTGAGGAGAATGCAAGACGTGCTACAAGATCCGTGGACCCTGAAGTGGGCAGGAGATCAGGGAGCAGATCTGATTATACCCCTCCCCCTCAGCACCAGAGGGCTTCAAGCACTAATGATGACTTTGTTTATGTGTTTCTAAAAGGGTTGCCTTTCTCTGTGACTGAAGCGGAAATCAGTGACTTTTTCAGTGGTTTACTTATAGAAGACATGGTCTTATTGAAAAAGGCAAATGGTGCAAAAAATGGCAGAGGTCTTGTAAAATTTGCTACAAGAGAGGATGCAAACGAAGCCCTGAAGAGGGATAGGAGATACATTGGGTCAAGGTATGTGGAGGTTTCCACGACAACAGCAGACTATTGGCATCAGGCTACTGGTAAAGGGTCAGTGGCTGTCAATGTTGAAAACCGCTTTGAAAGAGACAGATCCCCAATTCGCCATCAGAGGAATCCACATCATGCGAGATCGCAGTCGCCTTTGGCTCCAATGACTATTGCTCCTTCCGATGACGAGTACTGCGTTTTGATTGAAAATCTGTCCTATGCAGCGGAAAAAGAACACCTAAAACGGCTTTTCCGTAATGCAAAGCTCGATGATGATCAGATCCTGCACTTAATTGGCAACGATGGGAGAAGAACGAGGTCCGCATTTGTGCTGTTCAAGAGTCTGCGTGACTATTGTGATGCCTTAACTCCTGAAAAAAGGCAATTTATGAACCGGATGATATATACCCGACCAATCTCAAGAGAGAAAATGATTGCCCTTCTGGAATCTCAAGGCATGGACGGCGGACCTCCTGGAAACTCAGACACATTTCAGGAGAGGTCTCCATCTTACCCCAAAGATCTGTATGACTCTGAGAAAGCGTGTGTGTTTGTGAGGAACCTGCCATTTGATGTGCGGAAAGTTGAGATCATGGACTTCTTCCTTGGGTTTAATATCACAGAAGACAATGTGTGTGTGCTGCGTGACAATCAAGGTGCTGGAGCTGGGAAGGCTCTGGTTCTCTTCCGGTCTGAGGCGGATGCTATGAGTGCACTCTCTCTCAGTGGACAAAGGTTTCTTGGGTCAGAAGTCATACTGAAATGCATTTCACGTTCACAGATGCGGCAGTTGAGTGTTGAGCCATCAATGGTGCAAGAGCCACTGTCAAGAGAGGAGCGGTACTCAGGTAGGAGAGGCGAGGCATCCTATCGCCGTGGTGACACTGAATACTCTGACTTTAGGAATCCTCAAGATGGTAGTATACCAATGGGTAACACGCAGGGTAACATCCATGGAGGTGGTGGTGATTATGAGCCCTATGGAGGAGGCTCATGTGCTCCACAGGACCGAGGTAATGGCTTTCGTGGTGGCTTTGGTCCCCCCGTGCAGCATTTTGATGGTCCCACCTGTGTACAGCTACTAAACTTGCCATTCCAGATCAGAAATGAAGAAATCTATGATTTCTGCTATGGATATCGCATTATCCCTGGATCTGTCTCACTGCAGTATGAACCGAGTGGAAAACCGAAAGGCTCTGCGACTGCAGTATTTGAGTCCCGTCAGGAGGCGTTAACTGCAATTGAGGAACTGAGTGGAAGACCAATTGGTCCAAGGAAAATACAGCTACTACTTGTGTAAATGTCACATTGCCATTCATGACACCTTACACGGCCTAATAGTGTTGTCTAGTGTAGTAAAGTTATGACACCTAACATGGTCTAGTTTGATATGTCCCTGATTTTGATGTTTTTGTTGGCATGGCTTAATATGATTGCGAATTCAGGTTTAAATGTTTTTTTCTGATCGCTTTTTAAAATTTTTATTTTTTATTGTGATCTGACAATATAGTAGGTTGACTAAATATAGGCATTGTTTGCAGTGCTCAATACTATATTTTAAGTTTCCTCATTGAAATGGAAATGTTTTTGTTTAACTTAACTTGCAGCACAATGTGAAAAAACGTATGTAAATTTCATATTACTGTACTGTATGTGGTTGTTGGGAAAAGTGATGTTTTTATAAAAATTCATATCTTTTAAATTGTCCATTTTTCTTCACAGATCTTTTAAAATATAAACACTTTCCTTGTCATGTAAACCGTATATAAAGTTCACTTCTATTCCCAATTAAAATGAATAATATACTGACAACTTTTAAAATTAAATGGGATACGCATAAGTGGTTTTGTGTTATCAGGATAGATTTAATATTGGATTTACAGTATTTGCCTTTTTATAAAGGTCCATCAGTCCAAGAGCAAGACTTGTGAAATGAGATAATCAGTAAGATAAGTGGACACTAACAATTTGTAATGTGTATCACAAATATTGAGCTTGACCTTTCTCTCTGATTACAAAAAAAAAATTAAACATAAGTGATTCATGGCCTCTTTGGCTACCTTTTACATGGACTGGTTCCAGAATATGCAGGATTATGCCTCATCCTTGGGTGTACACTAAAGAAAAAGGCATAAACATACCAAAAATATAGTAAAGGAGTAAGTAAAACAAGTAGTAAAAAAAGACAACATATTTAGGGACTGTTCTTAGTCCCCCAGAGTAGGGGGGTGCATATGGTGTGAATTGTGTGTGTGTGTGTGTGTGTATATATAGATAGAGCCACGCCCCATAGTCACTCTGTGGATTTTGCATAACCCTCCATCATAAATAACCATATGTTGCAGTTTCTGGCTATGATAAATGGTGTGGTTTTGAAGATTTTTGAAAGTAAACAAACCTTTAAAACTTAACTACTAATTTTAAATAACTACAACTGTTTACAACTTAATTAAAAACACAACTTTTTACCCGGGGGCTCAAATAAGTCCCTTCCCCGTTTGCACCATCCCCTCCCCTCTGATAAATAACAAACAGTCCCTGAGAAGCTCAAAATTCTTTAGTATATTAGGTAATAGTGTACCATTTGAGTTTCATTATACACTTTTTACATTTTTTTCACATTTTACACTTCCACTTTCCCAGAAGCACAGGTAAAATAAATCTCTCCAGGGCGAGGATCTCAATATTCTACGCAAATATGTAAATTAAGTAAACAAATATATAGTTTAATATAAATATACTGTGTAGAAAATGTTGATGAACTGGCTTAATTCTGAATATCCCGTTCACGAAAAAGGAAATAACGTTCATTAGCCTATCTGACACAACATTTTGATTAAAAAAAATTAAATATGCCATTACCCTCTCCAAGACGACCCATATATTTATAACTGCAAACACAAGTCAGATTGTCCATGGGCCTGTGATATTGATTTGATGATTTTACATATTGATAAAGATTTTATTTTGAAAGGTCGTCACCGGAAGTTATGTTTTGGTCTTCACTACCATGACACCGGTGAGGTGAGCAGACAGAGAAGCACGCCACGGGAACTTTTTTTTACATCTGCAGGTGAATAATTTAACATAATATATTTTCTTTTTGAATCCAGATAAGTATGTCGGGGAATCGTAACTTTCCGGTGTTAGTTATATTAGGCCGATGCTGCTAACGTTAGCTATAATTATGATTGCACGGACTAAAAACTTACGCATCATTGTCAGAGTTGCGTTTGTCATCACCTAATTAACTTGTTATCTTGTTTCTTTGACGTTTTGACGCGATATGGTGAAAATAAATCGTTGGACACAGTGAGTCTCGACCGTTATACAAACAGTCATCCGTAAACGTTAAACTGAAGCGCTAATGGTAGCCGCCTGCCGTTATCATGCAGTCCGTGATTCACAGATGTCTGCCATGAAACTGATGGACAACAGGAGTCGTTCATCTGTTTTACAGCTGTTTTTCTCATTGCCTTCTCAAAGTGGAAGAAGTTTTAGAAACGATTCCCAAAATTCAGAAAACTCTCACAGATAACCTGCTGAAGCTATTTTGGCCAACTGAAGTTGTTTCTGTCGAGTTGCCCTCGTTAGCTGTGATGCTACTCAGTCTGGGACACCTCTGCTCGCTGCTTTTTCTCGTATTTATTTGTTGTTTTTTTTTACTAAATAACTTTGCTTGTTTACACGTTTAAATAATGTAGGTGATTATGAGCTGGCTGATTAACAATTGTAAAATATCTTCCTAAAAAAATTGGGAAAGATGTTATTTTATAGATTTATTTAATAGGGACAATGCGAATTAACAAAGTACAATGACAACAGCCTGTCATAAACAAGCTGTAGGAACTGATGTTAGACACGTGGAGATTATAGTAATTGCTAGTTTCCAACTCCTGTCCCTGGTTAGGCTTTTAGTAAAGAAAGGAAGGAAAAACGAGAAGACATCAAGGTTACATACAATAGCGTGCATACACTGATAAAAATAAAGAAAGGTAAATATTAACATCAAGATTACACAAAATTGCATCATACAGTTACAGTAAAAAAAAACAACAAATATCAGTGCTCATATACTTAACTACAAGCCATTATAAAATAGTTGAAAAAGCTCACATCTCTGGTGTTGCTTCAGCCAGCATTTAACGCTTGTTAAAATATCTTGTGTTAATAAGATAAGTTAAAGCTTGACTTTTAACTAAACAGGAAGTCCTCTACATTTCTTAGACTCTTTTGAATAAAAACAGTCCTGCTATGCAACCAGTGGCTGTGATCCACTCCAGGACCCTTAATGGTCTCTATACCTCCCCCCTCTATACAAAGCACTGTTTTATAATATATTAAAACATTTGTAATACAAGTAGATGATTTTAAATGTTTGAACCTCATTGACACCAGAATGGAGGTATCAAGGAGAAGAGTCCTCCAAAAACATCTGGAGCCTGCCAGACCCCTGCGCCGCTTCATCCACGTTGACAGTGGTAAGCAGTCTGCAGCAGTTGGTCAAACTTAGATGAATATCGAATGTGTCAGTTTGAAATTTATAGTGATCATATATTATGGCATGCTCATATGATGATTTTATCCACCCTGTAGAGCCCCAAATAAATGCTGCTACATGTGCTCAGGCCCTGATGGCGGAAGAGGATCAAGAGGTAAGAAATAGCTAAGAAGACAATATTTTAGGGATGCCACTCAGATTAATCTACATTATGAAGAAAGAGCTAATTGTAATTTTTTGGGACATTTGAATCAGACAACAGGCCTCATGGCTGAAGTAATATGTACATTTTCTTGTATATTGTTCTTATACACAGTTTGTTGTTATTTTGTCAGAAGGCATACTCATTGATTTGTAGATTTAACCAGTTTTTTTCTTTTTTTTTCTTTCTTTTTTTTTTTTTTGGTCAAAGACGTTTTTTTGAGTGGTCGAGAGCACTCTTACCAAGATAAGAAAAAAATATCTTGTGTTCACAGTCCACAAATTGTTTGTTCATGGAAGGAAATATAGTTTTGAATTTGACAAACAGCAACAAAAAGCACGCATATCACATCGTAAAGTTTAGATTATTAGTCTATATGTTTTAGAGTATTTTTAATGATTGGCTCAATAACTTTCTTCCCCTAAATTCTCCTAATTATTCTTTTAATAGAAAATGTAAGATACATTTAGGAAATGTTGCTTGAGGCTCAATATTTGGCACTTTTACTTGATAATAACTTGGGCTGACATTTATATGGATTATCAAAATTGCTGTAGATTCATTTTATTTCGATCAACTGATCATTTCACCTCTTCCACTATTTTACTCTCAGTGATTCATACTTAGCATTTTCCCATATTAAAATCACTAAATAAACCAGTTGCGTGTTTAGCAGTTGATGTAGAGAGCATGCGTTTTCTAAAACAGTTTCCTAATTTTGCGCTCTATAGACAAATATTGGCATAGAGCAGTTCTACAAGATTGTCAACCTCGCCAAACAGAAAGAAGGTAAGGAAAAGTATTTCTTTTAAAAACTGAAATTATTACACTCATCTAGAATCTGTAATGCTCATGTGTTTACTTTGGACCGAGAGCTGTTTTTTTTTTTTTTTCAAATTGGTTCTTACAGTAGTGTTACAGAGAGATCAAAAGGCCCAGCATGGTTAGAAAAACAGCCTGCCTTTGCCTTTCTTTTATTTGCTTGATTGAACTCTTATTATATTGATTTTAACATGTATATGTATTTCTATAGGCAGAATATCTTACTCCAGAGATTTTTTAATTGGTCTGGCAAGTTGTCCTGAGTCCAGGAAGAGGCCAGAATTTTTGCCTGAGCACCCGATTGTCTTAACGGAGGCAGTAAGTTGGGTGTCGATATTCATTTTTTAGGTATAGTCCTCTCTAAGTGGTCAAAATAATAATTGTGCTGTTTGGATTGAATTATGTTTGTATTCTTTCTTAACAGAGAGATCTTGAGGACCTAAAGCTTCATGAAATGAGGTGGAACGGGAGAAACGAAGACACGTGAGTTAAATTTTATAATGTGAACTCAGTTTGACTTTACTAAACCTTTTTGAGACTAGCAAATCAGACAATCTAGATTATGACTTGAATTAAATGCATATTACCGTTGAAAGGCCAATCAGCATTTCACAATAGTAAAAAACCTGATTAAAAAAAACAAATGTATTAGCGCGGCACATAACTGGTTGTTCTACTTATTACTGTCATACTGTTTGCTTTACTGCTGCTGTTGGGTTCAGTGTAGTATCTTAATACAACTAAGTCACAAATGTAAACTGAATATAACATTTGTCAACATTTTTTGTATTTTTAGGGTGGAAGAAAGGCTTCACTCATCTTAAGAAATTTGCACAGGTGTTCACCACCCTAAAGAGTGTTTCTGATATTTTCTTTTTGTATTGCTTGGTTAATTTAATTGAATTTTGCATGTTTATTTTGAATGAGACTGATAACATTTTGAGGTGAAGTTGCACAAAATCCTAATACGAAAAACTATTTGCTTAAGTATGATTATTGCATTTTTGCTTATGTTTTCTGCTGTGTAATATTTTGGCTTGTGAAGTAATGACATTTTGTAAAAATGTTTTAAAATTAAGATATTAATGGCTACTTGTCAGCTGTGCTGGTAATGTTTCATTTGAAGAAACTAGGGATAAAAGATGTCATTAATGCAGACTCAGCATATTAGAGTTTAAAAAAACAAACACTACCTTAAGTGACAATGCTCAGAATGATGTTTATCAGCTGTATTGGCTGGGATCAGATCAGCACTGTGATGTAACGTGTCTAACATGTTAACTTCACTAATAAAGGACAGTTTGGCCCAACAGTTGTTGACGGTTTCTGTCTTGTATGTAATAAAAACCCAAAGCTGCAGTAATCCATATTTTATGTCAATAATTTATCTGATATCCATGTCTAATGTCAAAGTTATCGCTCACCAACAAATAAATATAATGCAACTCTGCAGTACTACTCGGTTCTATGGAGTATTTTAGCATCTTTAAGTGGACTGTTTTGGTTTTCCGGCCTCAGCTACTAGCTGTCAATAGCAAAAAAAATCTCTAATAAATCCAATGTTATTCTTGCACATCATTTACCTTTAAAGTAGTCTCCAAAAAATCCCAGTGTGAATCCATTTATTACATTGTAAATTACAAAATGATCACCACCCGATATCCTATCAAGGGCCAGATTTGGCTCACAGGCTGTAATGTGAGTATCACTGACCTTTGGCATGTAATAATAAAAACAGGTTAAAGGAGCATGATGAGTCACTCCTGCCTGATCAATCCAGGAGCACTAACGTGGACTACAATCTGTTGGGCCTGATGAGTGTAGTATACAGAGGTTATCACCATGTTCACCATAAATAAAGCAAGGGACTGTTAGTATTTATTAGGGGGGAGGGGGTGGTGTAAAAGAGGACAAGCATGTCATATTTTTCAAGCACTAGGGAGGGACTTATGTTTTCTTCTTCTTCTTCTTCTTCTTCTTCTTCTTCTTCTTCTTCTTCTTCTTCTTCTTCTTCTTCTTCTTCTTCTTCTTTATTATTATTATTATCATTATCATTATTATTTTACTATTATTATTTATTTATTTATTTTGGCTCAGGATAGGTACATACAGCTTTAAATAGTTGTATGTTGTATTCATTTTAATAATTTGACACAAACATTTTTAAAATCAGAATTAATAATATTATTAATAAATATTATTAATAATTAATATTCATGGATCTTGTGGAATTGCAAACTGAACACAAATAAAATCATCATCATCAAAGATTTTTCTGAGGTGGAGATGGCCGTTGTAATTTAAGGGGGTACATTTGAAAATTTGAAATTTTAATTTTGAAATTTACATAGGGTGCAGACAACTATTAAGTTTTTGTATTTCAATCTGTGGTGCACAGTTATGGAAAAGTTTAAAAGATTAAGTTGAAGCAATGCTCAAACATGAAGCAATTTAAAAATATGTACAAGAATATGATTTTCATGAGGTACATGGGCGAAGAAGGGGTGTGACAATCACCAGGTGTTTACAGGAAATATTGTATAATTATAGAATTATTTATTTTGTATTATTTCCTTTTTCTATCTCTACCTCTTTTTCTGTAAACAACCGTGTAAGGTTCATATATGATTATACTGTATATAGTTTTCATAGTTTAAGAAATTCAATTTATTTAAAAATGGAAGCAAGTCAATAATTTTTCAATAACAGATGGAGAAGGGGGTGGGATTTAATACGTTTGCACTTCTTCCCACTCCTTTTTGAACATGTTTATATGTTTATATGTTTACGTGTTCATTCTTTCCTGTCCTGTTTTTACATGTTTGAAATACATTTCTATTCAGTTAAATTTAAAAAAAAAAACAAAAAAAAAACCCAAAACTAAACCAACCAGCAACATTTGAGAGGCATTTTTTCTTTAAAAATATTTTTGCTGTTTGTTGTGGTAAAAAGTCTTATTGTCATGCGTTTTTTTTTTTTTTATTATTATTATTATTATTATTATTATTTTTGCATCGGCTCCATCCCATAAACTTGGTGTGCATATAAATAAAACATAAAGACAGGGCCTTTTTGTGATGGAGGGATGGTCACTGGTCAACATGGGGATTGTCGCTCTGCGGACATCAGTGACCGTGATAATTGCACGTGTGCTGTTGGTGACGTGCTCTGCGTCACATCATCGTGGCTCACGTTACGGTGCCGACGTCAGATGTTCACTAAGCGAAATTGATTTGTCAGAAACACAAGAAGCAGCAGCAGCCGAGCAGCAACACGCCGAAGGTAGATATGTGTGTTTAGATCTCTTGTTTTGTTGGTCTTGCTGGTAAATCTAGAGGGTACATTGCTAAATGTTTCCCTTTTCCTGCTGTGCGCGCTTTGGTGCTGTGTGCCGCTCTGTCTGAATCACGATGGAGTCGTCTTAATTTAGAAAAAATGTGTCTGAATTGAGTTTTTGGGAAGGATAATTCCTCACTACAGTTAAGTTTTCAGAATAAAGGTACACCCTAAGTTTGCGGTTGTACCGTTCATGTGGTTTTAGGGATTGGTTTCGTTGTCGATCACTAGGCCTATATTTTCTTTACAGGGAAGATGAATCCAAATGACGACCAGCAGACAACTTCATGTAGCAGGTGAGAAGTTTCACGTTTCCAAGTTAATGTTTAAAAGTTTGTCTCCGTGTGTGCACTGTTGATAATGACGCGTTTGCTGCAGGATATGATTTAATGTTCATTCAGGAAACTCCTGGGTGTGACAGGATACCAGGACATGAATACTGCAAAAAGTTTTATTTCTCCTTAAAGGCTCATTTCATCTAAATTACATTTTCTCTTTCTATAGCCCGCTTTTTCTTACTCTGCACTCACATACCAGTTAGCTAAATCTGACACCAGCTTCAAAAAAATAAATTCAGCTCCCTGTATTTTCTGAAGTCAGCTAATGTTAATGCTTTTCATTCTCAGCAAGTCATCACTCAGTTTCTTCAGATCCAGCATCCAGTCTAGTTGCAGGAGAGAGCCATGAAGAGCTGATATGACATTACTGATGGCCAGTGTGGAAAAAAAATACCAAAGATAATTTAGTTTGCATACAAAAGCTACACAGGGGGTCAACAAAAATGAATTGCAGTATTCGAATCAAAAATTACAAAGATGCATCAGCTTCTAACAAATAGATGTAACTTTCAAGAAGCATTCAAGTTTTTTATTTCTTTGTTGTTAAAATTGTATTTGTTGAACAGCACCTTATGACTTGTTTAGGACTCTAAACTCAAGTTTAGGACTTGGGACTTGACTCAGGACAAGCCTCGCTTGACTTGGGATTTGAAAAGCAATGACGTGGTCTCACGTCAGTATTGAGTTCTGCGCAGTGCAGACCCATTACACCGTGGAAGCAACCTGTTTGCTATGAAACGGTGCAGAACACTGTATGTCAAACCAACAAGACACAAGAGCAGTTTCTTCCAAAAGGCCATCGCTGTGATGAACACTAAAAACCGTGCGCTAAAACATCCACTTTTTTCCATCATACATGATATGTTTACCGTTAAAATGAACTGTCTTACATAAATCCTAAATGCTGTGTATAGACATTCTTACATGCATATACAGTATATATCCACCCATTCAATATCATTTCTCTGCTCTGTTTATATTGTTAACAACTTAAAGAAATGCTTATTTCTTCATATACTTGTGTACATAATAGTACTGTATATGCTTTACCTTTTATTTGTTCAGCTTTGTTGTCCTCATTGTAGCTTTAATGTCAATTTTTATGTAAGTACATTGACAGCAATGCAAAAGTTTATATGTGTACACATATATTGGCCAACAAAGCTGATTCTTCCTCTCATCAGAAAAAAACTGAAAGTATTTGCATGTCTAGATAACACAAGGCTAAGTAAAAAAAAATGCATTTTAACTCAGATTTATTCATTATTCATTTTGAATGAGGTGACACATAACAGCAACCGAGTCTGATTATCAGACTAGAACTGACCTTTTAAAATCTGTTATCCCTCCCAAAGCTCTGTCTTTGTGCACAACCCACACCTGGATGACTGAAAGATGACATCCTCTACCACTTTGGTTTAGGAACAGGAACTCATGACCTACCAGCTATGTTTGGTGATGTCAAAGTAATGTTTTATTTATTTTTATTTCTCATTACATACATTTATGGAAACCAGTGATCTTCATAAGTGTCTTTATTTTGTTATTATTTATAAATTTTGTGTGGGGTTTTCTTCCAGTTTGTGTGTGTTGGGGGCAGCCCTTGGAGAATGAAAGCATTTACAGAGTACATTGCTGCTGAGCTCAGTATGGAAGACCCCAAATCAGAGTACCCAAACATCTGTGCAGGAACGGACCGCTATGCCATGTACAAAGTCGGCCCTGTACTGTCTGTCAGTGTATGTAAGACCTGTCAATTACAATTTTGTATTTTGCAAACAGCTTCCATGCTAAAAAACAGAAGTAAACTTAATAATATGTTTACTTAGTGCACTCTTATTAAAAACAATATGTCTGTACTTCTTTTTTGCAGCATGGGATGGGCATCCCATCTATTGCCATAATGCTGCATGAGCTAATAAAGCTCCTCCATCACGCACATTGCACAGATGTTACAATTGTACGCATTGGGACATCAGGAGGAATAGGTACGCCTAATATTTACAAGTATTATTTGTTACCTGCATACCTGATAATTCATGGGATTATTTATGTATTGCACCATTAATCTAACCTAATCTAACCATTAATACTGCTAATTATCCAAGGATGCTAGTTTACCTGTGACTCTGTAAATAAACACAGTGAACTGCAGTCAGGGGAGAATTACTTGACTTGTGTGGTCAGTTGTCCTTGTTATGAGACAGGTTAGTGGGGTCACACAGTAGATGGTATTTGAGTACTTGATGGTCCACAAAGAAAACGTTTATAAGTTTAACCACAAGAGGGATTCAAAGATCCCTTACATTTGTAGGCAGCTGATGATTCAACACATAGACTAAATGATTTCTCATTAAAAACATAAATAAATAAAGCCCTCTGTATGTTCAGACTAGATATTATTGTCTCATTGATTACTTTTGGTTTTCAGGGCTTGAGCCCGGCACAGTGGTTGTCACCAAGCAGTCTATGGATGCCACCTTCCTGCCCAAGTTTGAGCAGGTGATTCTGGGGAAGACGGTGGTGCGCAATACTGATCTGGACCAAAGTCTGGCTGAGGAGCTGTTGCAGTGCAGCAAGGAGCTGAACCAGTTTGAGACTGTGGTTGGCAACACCATGTGTACACTGGATTTCTATGAAGGTATGATCTTTGATGCATAGATGTGTACTGATGTTTTAACCAACATGCACATTCAGTAGGCTACTTGTTCATTTTTAACAGGGGGGACTCACCTACTGTGCACAGTGTTTCAGTTGTAATGTTCATCTTTAGTCATATTTTCTGTCTGTCTGGTTTATTACTCAGGGCAGGCCCGGTTGGATGGTGCTTTCTGCTCTTACACTGCGAAGGATAAACAGGACTACCTCAAAAAAGCCAGTGAAGCAGGAATTTGCAATATTGAAATGGAGTCATCAGTTTTTGCTGCCATGTGCAAGCTAAGTGGTTTACGGGGTAAGAAAATACAATATCGACATCATATTATAGCCGACCAATTCTTCAACTTCTTCTACTTTAAGTTTCTAACTTTTATTTGTGTGTGTGTGTGTGTTTGTTTAGCTGCTGTGGTTTGTGTGACATTACTGGATCGTCTGAAGGGGGATCAGCTCAGCAGCTCTCATGAAGTTCTTCACAGTTACCAACAACGTCCTCAAATCCTGGTTGGTCAGTACATCAAGAAGCAGCTGAAGGCCAAAGCAGTATGTAGCTAAGTGCAGCAGTTACTACACTGATATGCAAGCACACATGAAATTCTGGGCATTCTTCATGGTGCAATGCAGCAAGTCAGCTTTAAACATTTTTTCTACATTTTTTGTCTGCTCACAAATAGCCATACATTTAATACCTCCAATAAATTATGCACTGCTTTTTTTATCCTTTGACACTGTCCTAATAAACCGGCATGCACTATTTTACTTCTTTATCCTTAAGTATTTATCTTAAACACAATTTAAGTCTTAAATGTTTTGTAGAAGCCTATGGTCATATATGTCTTATTTAAGGCTGACTCTTTTTTTATACAACATAAGAAATAAAACCCGAATCACTTAATGACTTTTGATAAGTCTGTGCTTACAACAGTGCTGTAAGAAAATCAGTCAATAGAAATGTTTAATGAAAACTGACAGAGAGACGCTGATATTGATGCATTTGTGTCTTTTTGATGGTTGTGGTTGTTGCAAAATATTTATCATCTGAAATAATTTTTTATGCATAATTTATGTTGCATTGTTTTCTTAGGAGTAGGCTTCTGTAATGTTTCTAGACATTTCATTTAACCTAAGAACTGCAACGAAATATTACGTATTTTAAGAGGGAAAAGATACACTGAATGAAATAAAATAAATTCTTAAGCATTTTGAAGTTGTTTGTTTTATCTTCTGGCTCTGTGTAGTAGCCATGTTCCTTGTACTTTTTCAGAAGGCAGTATTGGACCCTTCCACTTTTTTATAGTCTGAAAACTGATGTATAGATAGATGCCCCAATCTCTGCCCCTCTTCCAACTCTCTCCTCTCGTTCAAACCATTGATATGGTCTCTGACTAAATCAGCCAGCCTGCAGCTTAACAGAAACATTACCAATGTTGTTTCCTCAGAGGATGTGTAAAGCATCCTATGAGGAGAAATACTTCAGTCAAGGCCAAAATAGAAAATGGTAAGCGTGTTTAGATTGGAAATGTTAAAACTGATGCATGGGTTGATGGATGGACCTGCGACATCCTGTGTGAGACCACGCTGACTGTAAATTTCTCTGTGGACAACCCTGAATGTTGTAATTTCAGCTCTGCTGTTAGGTCATCCTTGTACGTGAGTGTGAAAAGTTTGAGAAAAACTACATCCCATGATGTTGCTTGTAATGTGCTCAATGTTGCACCACTGTGGGCTGGTCTTCAGTGAGTTAAACTAAATGGTCAGAAACAGGAACTGTCAGTCAAGCAGCAGCATACCGAAGGTAAGTCACTGCTGTGGTTACTTCATACCTTTTTGATTTTGTCCTTTTGGCTTTTCTGGAGGGTAAAGATGTAGTTGTCTATTGGGTGTTCTTAATTTGTAAAAATGTTTTTTATTTGAGTTTTACAAAAGGATAATTGCTCGCCACATTTAATGTAAAATCGTTAATTTGTTGTTGGAGGTTGAGTTTATTTTCGGTCAGTAAATAACTTTGTTCAGACACAGCTTTTTTCTTCTTCTTTTTTAAAATAACTAAGTATTAATATTATTATTAATAATAATAATTTTGCAGGAAGATGAATCCTATGGATGACAAGCTGGCAACGTCATGCAGCAGGTGAGAAGTTTTACTATCCAAAGTGAATACTTACAATATTGCTTAAATGCTTGTGTTGACACATTTTATGGGCTACTTAAAAGTTTACCTAACACTATACTGTAATGTTAACTGAGATATGTGAAAACTTTTGGGTGTGACAAGACAAGACCTCAAACAAACATGTTGCTAAACCAGTTATTTAATTATGATAGTAACTCCCTATTGGATGTAGACAATAAGCAGACCTATAGAATGTTGGTCCTGTATGAGTGATTGACCTTAATGTTACAACGCTAATAACAATTGAGTTTTAAATCTCAGTACTCCATATATAAATGTTTACTGTTCACAGTTAAACATATAATCAATCAGGCGGATAGTGTTACTTCTCCCTAAAGAATAATTTCACCCTAAATCACATTTTCCCACTGTGACAAATGTGGAGTATGTATATTTACAATTAGTAGCCAGTTTATTAGGTTCAGTTGCTAAAACTAATCTATCTATTACATTCATATCAGTGAGGTTGGGCTAAATAACATCTCTCTGCATGATGCAACACAAACTACATCCTACAACATTTCAGTTGAATCAACACCTCTCTAAAACAGTTTCAACAAAAACCGAACATCATAACTCACATGAAGGATTTATGGCAACACTGTTGTATTAGACTGCACTAGGTGTACATGATAAACTGGCCACTGTAAAAATCAACGGCAGTGACACAGACTTCCCTGTCAACACTTTTTTTCTAGACTAGGCTTACCAATTGTAAGCACTTTCCTTAATTGATCATTGATTACACTATTGACCAATTAGTTAATTTATTAATTGTGTTTTAAAAAAAAAAAAAAAAAAAACCCAGAAATTTATGCTTGCACCAAATAGTACCAAATGCATTTTTTCCTACAATCAAAGCTTCCAACAACACATTGCATAATCTCTGACAGCACTGCATAGCCAGTGAAAGAAATACAGATGTAGAGGCCTAGACATATGAAAAACATTGAATATAACTGAAAACTGCTTTGCTTTTGCTTTTTATTGTGTCCTGTTTGTTTATGTAAAGACGTGCCTTCAAAAGACACCATTACACTGAAATGTAGGAGACTACACATTGTATATATTTCAGAAATAGATCTTTATTTGATTGATTAAATTTCACATGTTGAATCAAATTCTAAATGACTGATTAACCGATTGTTGATTAATTGTTTTCATCCCTGATCCGAACCCTTTTCTCTTTTTTTCTGGTGTTGTTGAAAATTGTCCTGATGAAGTCTTTTTAACACTGTCCACCATCTTAACCCTGCATGACCTGTTCCAACAGGAGACTAGTTTCTGCCCACAGGCCATTACTCTAATGAACAATTCACATCCACATAGTTCCATTATACATGCTATTTTTACAGTTAGAAGTCACGGTGGTTTTATTATGTCATGCACTGTCACTTCCTATAGATTATACATATTAACATCTCTTTACCACACAATTAAGTGATAAAAATATTTATTTTAGATTTTGTTAAATCACGTAAAACAAAAGGCTTGTTGAGTCTGATTATCAGGTTAGACCTGACCCTTTAAAATCTGTTATTCCACCCAAAGCTCTAGTTTTGTGCACAACCCACACCTGGATGGACTGAAAGATGACATCCTCTACCACTTTGCATTAGGAACCAGAACTAATGACCTACCAGCTATGTTTGGTGATGTCAAAGTAATCTTTTTTTTTCTTGCATTCTTTGAAAAGAATTACCTCCATGATTTAATTTTCATTTTGTAATTATTTATGCTTTTGTGTGGGTTTTCTTCCAGTTTGTGTGTGTTGGGGGCAGCCCTTGGAGAATGAAAGCATTTATAGAGTATATTGCTGCTGAGCTCAGTATGGAAGACCCCAAATCAGAGTACCCAAACATCTGTGCAGGAACGGACCGCTATGCCATGTACAAAGTCGGCCCTGTACTGTCTGTCAGTGTATGTAAAACCTGTCATTACAATTTTGTATTTTGCAAACAGATTCCATGCTAAAAAACAGAAGTAAACTTAATAATATGTTTACTTAGTGTACTCCTATTAAAAAACATATGTCTGTACTTCTTTTTGCAGCATGGGATGGGCATCCCATCTATTGCCATAATGCTGCATGAGCTAATAAAGCTCCTCCATCACGCACATTGCACAGATGTTACAATTGTACGCATTGGGACATCAGGTGGTGTAGGTATGGTTAATATTTAAGTATTTTGGATACCTCGAATGCCTTATAATACATCTGATTATTCATGTATTGCATTATCTAACCATTAATAACTGAGGATCCTGGTGTCTCTTGTGACACTCTGATTACGCTCACCTGGGCCTTGCAGACCATAAAATTGAACTAAACAAATTTAACTAAAGTCAAACGAAATCATTTAAAATTGGAGATTTAAAAATTTCTTTGGATGTTTGTAGTTTGAAAATGAACACAATGCTTATTTGAGGTGATATAGTCAGCATCAGTACAGTATGTTGTTTTTACATGTAATGTACTATTCAGTTGAAGCACCCTGTATGTTCAGACTAGATATTATTGTCTCATTGATTACTTTTGGCTTTCAGGGCTTGAGCCCGGCACAGTGGTTGTCACCAAGCAGTCTATGGATGCCACCTTCCTGCCCAAGTTTGAGCAGGTGATTCTGGGGAAGACGGTGGTGCACAATACTGATCTGGACCAAAGTCTGGCTGAGGAGCTGTTGCAATGCAGCAAGGAGCTGAACCAGTTTGAGACTGTGGTCGGCAACACCATGTGCACACTGGATTTCTATGAAGGTATGATCTTTGATGCAAAGATGTGTACATTAGAGGTTTTTTTTTTACCCACATGCAGAGTATTTCATAAGTAACGTCTATCTTTTGTCATATTTTCTGTCTGTCTCCTCTCTGATCAATCACTCAGGGCAGGCCCGGTTGGATGGTGCTTTCTGCTCCTACACTGAGTCGGAAAAACAGGACTACCTCAATAAAGCCAGAGAAGCAGGAATCTGCAATATTGAAATGGAGTCATCAGTTTTTGCTGTTATGTGCAAGCTAAGTGGTTTACGGGGTAAGAAAATACAATATCAACATCATATTATACTGTAGCTATCTGTGTCTCAAAACAGAAAGTTATCATCACATCTTTGAGTTTCTAACGTTTTTTTTGTGTGTGTTTAGCTGCTGTGGTTTGTGTGACATTACTGGATCGTCTGAAGGGGGATCAGCTCAGCAGCTCTCATGAAGTTCTTCACAGTTACCAACAACGTCCTCAAATCCTGGTTGGTCAGTACATCAAGAAGCAGCTGAAGGCCAAAGCAGTATGTGGCTAAGTGCAACAGTTATTACACTGGTGTGTAGGAATACTTTTTTTTTTTTTTTTTCATAAAAAATGATACAATGCAGTAACGCAGTCTTTTAATATTTTTCTAAATTCTGTCCTACTGACAAATAACCATACACTAAAGTAAACTTTGAAATTGTGCATCTGAATTTTATCCTTTGACTCCCGCCTCATATATCGCCACACATTATTTAACTATTGTATTGTCTTGTATTTAACTTAGATCGTGTCTACATTTATACAGATCTTTTTGAAAACAAATATTACCCCCTCTGTTTTAAAAAAAATGATTTTGTCCACATGACCTTTTGTTTTACAAAGTATCTTTCTGTCCACGCTAGAATGAAAAAAACAACTCCAAACGCTTGCTGGTGGTAGCGTTCTTTAGCAGTCTGTCCCCATTGCAAATGTAGTGAAGTGTCCAGGCTAAAGTTACCTTTTTCAAAACACCTACCACAGATCTCATTACAGTTGATTCTCCTTTGATATAAGGGTGGAGGAGCTGGCTCAAAGATTCAAGTGATGTTCTGGACATGCAAAAGTCTTCCCTCTAATCCTCACTGACAACAATCCCATTCTTGAAAGTTTCCCATCATTTGCTGGTTTGACCAGGCCTCATCCAAAACTGTCCCCCTGGTAGACTTTAAACTGTGGATGCCGAGTTATACCAGTGTTTAAGTGTGACAGTCATTAGACAGGCAGTGGTCACGAAATATGAGCAAACCGGTCGTCTGCAAACATCAACATTTCTCAAATGCTCCATCTTACATGTCTGCACAGATAAACACTAACTGGAGTTTGGAAAAAAAAAAGTATTATAAAAAATATTTGTTTTAGTGACCAAAAAGTCCATTTACATGTGGATGAGCCAATTCAGTTTTAAGTCCACCTCTGTTTTATATAACCTGTGATATTCGTCATCCATAAAATCTCAATCATGTCATGACTTTATAGCAGTAATGTAACAAAATCACTTAAACTGTCCGTATAGAAAGGTTTTTTGAAAACTAAAAACTTATATTGATAAATCTGTCTTTATATGTTGTTGTAAAATGTGTATCATCTGGAGTATGTTTTATGCAGAACTTATGTTGCATTGTTTTTCCTACAATTAGACTTCTATGAAAATTTCGAAGTTTCATTCAGAACATAAAAACTTCAACAAAATGTCACTTATTTTAAGAGGGAAAGAACACAGAGTGTATTTAAACCAATAAATCCTCATGCAGTCTGAAGCTGTTTTTTTATGTTCTGGCTCATTAGAGTGACACAACATCCTACAGCTGCTTCTTGGTTCAAGAATCACTATGAGTCCAACATCTTGACAACTGACGACAACTAAAAATAACAGTGAAGTTCTTGGAGATGATCTTGATTTAAAACATAAATGTCACAGATAAATAAGGATCTGCTTTATGGAAATGCTTTATAAACAATAACAAACTTTATTAGCACTTTTCAAAACAAAAATTTAAAGTTCTTGGCATGGTTCAACCCTAAACAATGCTGGAATTAAGCAAATACAATCTAGCAATTCTTAGAAATACAAAGAGAAAGGAACCCAAGCAATAAGATTAAATACCATTAATGAAACAGATTAGTAATGTTGGCAATCAAAGGCAACTAAAATCAAACAATTAAAATAATACAATAAAAGAATAAAATACCAAATGGCAATATAAGATAGAAGCAATCATAATAAAATAAACAATGTGCTAAAGTTAAAAGACTTTTTGGAACAGATTTAATGTAACAGATATGTCAACAACTCTACAGGGTTCAACTTGAACTCTGCAACTATAAATTGAGATATATCAGTTATTTTGGAGGACAGTGGTCAAAGTCATGAACTCCACATTTTAAATCTTTGCAGGCCAACACAGATGTCAGATGACATCAAAGATTAAATTGGACAGTCTGAATAATAGCAGACCATTTCTAATGTTTTTGACAAGTAGGCAGAATTGTCACAGTTCACATCAGATTGGCTCTGTAGTCTCTTATAAGAGTATTTTATCAGAAACTGCAAAATGAGTTGTTCTTTAACCCTTTGAAACCTGGATCAACATCACTTATCATATGCTGCATTCAGACACCCTCAAACATTTAAACCTTCCAAATCTGAGTAAACTGGTTTGCTTTCTTTTGAAAAACATTGGGGAAAAAGGCAATGAGCAAATTAGTAGGAGCTGTTCTGCAAACTGCAAGACATTTTAAGATTTAGGAAATTATTATTAAGATGCTAGGAGAAAATGGTCAAAAACTATATGATTATCTGAATTTTTATTTTATTTTATTATTTTACAGATTTATTATTGTAAAGCACTTTATCAAGTTATCTCCTTGTTTTTTTTTTTATTTTTTTGTTTTACTTTATTTTTCTGTGTCCCAGGTAATTGTCTTGTACTATTTGACTTTTTTTTTCTAATTTCTTAGTCATTTCTTCTTCGTTGCCTTTCGCCGATGTTTTTGAAAGACATCAAACCAATTTACTCAGGTCTCAGGGGTTAAATGACATAAAACGATGTATTGGGTGCACTGCTGGTTGAGCTTGTCTCTTAAATGTGGATCATTTGAAATTTCTTTAAGTGCCCGGTCTGCAGAGCATATTTATCGACTTCCTTGTGTATCTGCGCTTTAGTCTCCAGCTTTCAGCAGACTTTATGGTCACACAGGGTGCTGCTGAAAACTCGCTCTGCGCGTCAGAGGACGAGAGGAGGGTCTGCATGCGCGCTCCCGTGCGTACCCACAGTCTCCTGTTTGCCATCCGATCCTACACCCGGTGTATTCGCTGACTCAGTGCCTTAAGCAGCATCACCGTTCACCTGAACAGAGCTACAGCATCCTCTGAGGAGTAAATACATCAGCCATGGCCAAAATAGCAAACGGTAAGCGTGTTTAGACTGGAAATGTTAAAACCGATGCATGGATGGATTGATGATGGACCTGTCTGTTCTGTGTAGAGCTCGTGTCGGCCCGGTATTGCCTGGATGCTCGGTTCCGTTATGTCTCCACTTAGAAATGTTCTATTTTTAATAATTAACCTCACTCACCTTGATGTTTGTCATATTTGTGAGCCTTTTGTCTCCGCACAGGAGTCTGATCAGAGTCTGATCAGCGTTTACAAGCCAAGCATCCTCCATTATGTTACTAAAAATGTCTCCATTATCTTCATCTACCCCATTGTGTTAGTTCTCATTTTCTTTGATCGCATGTTGTGTAATAGATTATAACTACATAGCACAGATTGCTCCCTGACAGCTTTATTTACAACGCCGCACCTGCGGTTCATGCCACAGCGGCCCCAACATGCAGCATAATGCAGACGGACCCCACCCAAGATGCTGTGCTGCCGAGCATTTAGCCGGCAGCATCGCTGAGAGAGCTTCATCCGTCTGACTTTTACATTACTTTGCTATAATCGAACCTGCACAGATGAAACTGTATCTTTTTAAATGTGTTTTGTGCCATAATCGTCTCCGATTGTTTCATCGGTTCATTTATTCGGGATTGCTTCTTTCATTCGTGCCTATAGCTTCCCTTATATTTTGCCAATGATGCATCTTCATCTGTGACAGATGTCCTGTCATTTATTTTATCCTACTGACATAACAACAAAAAAATAGTTGTAGGAGTGACCACACTGAATCTTCTGAACAGATAAGACTGTGGCCTGCATTAGTCATCTCCCCTGATGGACGGTTATTGTTGGAGGCCGGGCTTTTAGCATATTTGTTTTCATGGGTTTGTGTAGCCTCTTGTGTATTTTAAACATGATGCCTTTACATAAGCAACCCATTTGGTCCCTCTAAAGTACAGTAGGATGTGCAGACTAGCTCCATGTGTGGTGGCGGAGGGGTAGCAGAGGAGACAGGTGCATGGCAGGGTGGGAGGCAGGCCAGCCCTGCAGCAAGGGGCCGCTGCACACACTGGCCTTTGCAGCAGAAGGCTCAGCAGCACTGACAAGCTGTAGTCCTCTGTGAACAGCCAGGTGGGCTCAAATAGGAGAAGAGAGCTTGGAAAAAATGACAGAATTTGAGATTAAAAATAGTCAGCGAGGAAGTGAAGAAAGCACATCATACCCCAGATCTCCTTTTTTTAAAAAGTCAAGATCATTTATCAGCTGTGACAGCAACACTCAATAAGACAGACAGATGATGCTTCTTATTGCGATCATGCCACAGGGCAAACAGCAGGAAATTGAATAACTTGACCAGCCCTAATCTATCATTTGTCTAATGCAGATTGAAAGGGGATATTAGAAAATGCAATCTGATTTCCTGATTCAAATGAGTTACAAACACTTAAAGAGTACATTCACCCCGTAAATTGTTATGCAATAGGGCACTTGTGTACATTTAGACACAACAATCATCTGATGCTAATTGTCTTACTGAGCAAATATTCCTGTCCTTACTTTTGATATCTTAAGTAATTCTATTAATTTGTGACATGAGTGTGATGTGATGTGTCAAGTTTTACTGTTTTCACCAAAATGTTATGGTGTGTTAATGTTCCCACAGCATACAAAGAGAAGATGAAGGAGCTGTCCGTCCTCTCCCTCATCTGCTCCTGCTTCTACAACGAGCCACGCAACAAGCTCGCCTGTGAGTTTGAAGGTATGCATCATCTCAGAATTGATTTTCTTTACAGTCAAACAAATTGCCCCCATATGGATGCTTTTTCTGCCCTGTAAATACAGACATTCTTGATAATGACATATTGTTGGAGTGATATACTGGGTTATTGGATATTGATTTTGCTGGTGTCATCTTCATAATTGTCTGATTTACAGACATGGAGGTGAAACCTATAAACAAGCGAGCCTCTGGCCAGGCCTTTGAGGTGATTCTCAAGACTCCATCTCCAGTGTCAGAAGTAGCCCACAACCTCCCCTCACCCCCCAAGAGGGATATCTCCTTAGAGGACATTGAGAAGAAACTGGAGGCTGCTGAGGACCGGAGGAAGGTGAGTGTTTTACCCGTGTGATGGCTTTGGGTGTTTAAAATGAAGAAAAAGGAAACATTTTAGATTTTAAACCACTCAAAATTAATCAGCTGGTCTGCAATGTGTTTGTTGTGTGTTTTAGTATCAGGAGGCCCAGGTGCTTAGGGCTTTGGCAGAAAAGCGAGACCACGAGAGAGAAGTGTTGCTAAAAGCCATGGAGGAGAACAGCAACTTCAGCAAGATGGCTGAGGAGAAGCTCCAGATGAAGATGGAGCAGATCAAGGAGAACCGTGAAGCCTATCTGGCAGCGATGATCGAGCGTCTACAGGAGAAGGTGAGAGAAGTGGAAATCTGAATTATTTGTTTTCTTTTTTTCATAGGGGTGGTGTAGAAGAGGCCATTGAAATGTTGGGGCAGTACGCCAAAACTGAAAGCCATAGTTGACTTTGAGGAATTCTATTATGCCATTGTAGTATGTAAGCAGTGGTGGAAGAAGTACTCAGATATTTTACTTATGTAAACAATAAACATGCATACTATGGTGTAAAAAATACTCTGTTATAAGTAAAATTACCACATTCAAAATCTCACTCAAGTAACAGTAGCTTTCAAAAGTATTAGCATCAACAGTTACTTAAAGAGCCAAAAATAAAAGCACTTATTGTGCAGAATGGCCCATTTCAGAATTGTATATGTTATTGGCTGTCATTTAATTACCATTATTGATGCATGAAGTCTTTATCACTGTAAATAGTAACTAATGTTATCAAATAAATGCAGCGGAGTAAAGAGTAAAGTGTTTGCCTTGGAAATGTAGTGAAGTAGAAGTATTAGTAGCATACAACAGAAATACTCATGTAAAGTTCAAGTATGGCAAACATGTACATTACTTGAGTAAATGTACTTAGTTACACTCCACCAACAAATATAGGCTAGGTAAAACCTGTGAGTGTGAAGATACTGCACATTGATATACTTTGGTTTCTAGGGATTTTACTCTTAATGCTTCTAATTATCAGATGTAAAGACTATATTGGTTACAGTTAATATTTTGAGGTTCACGACAATCCTTTTTCAGTGTCTTATGATTTTGTATGTGTTAGGCAATTAATTTTGCTCAAATAGGCTGGCTGATATACAGCTTTAATTTTGAAGGAGTTCACTGATTGTAAGGAAAAAATGACTGGTAACATGCCTACTCAAGTTTAAAAAAAGAACACCACACAGAGGCCTCTAAATTTGCAAGGGGATGCAGCAATTCTATCAAGGTGACCTTAGCCCCCTGGCTACCTCTTGGTGACTGCACTGCAACTTCAGAGTAAAACCCAGACAACTAAAACTTAATCTCTCTCTGTTGTTTTGGTGTTTTAAGGAGAGACATGCAGCTGTGGTGCGCAAGAACAAAGAGCTGAGGGAAGAGCTGACAGCATGAGCCTCATACACGTCCTGACTCCCATGGTCCATCAACGTCCCTTCATCCAGCCCCGCCTCCCCTTCCTGGCCCCGCCCTCACCGCCCTCTGAACAGACACCTGGAGGCCGAGAGGTTCGAGAACTTCAGCACCACATCACAACACGTCACACCACCAGTACTCACCACTATCAGTATTATCAGTGGATACAAACACTCATCTTGAGAGTTGAAAGGATTTGATGATTTGAGAGGAAAAGTGAGAATATGGCTATTATTTTGTAAATACTTTTTTCTTAAAGTCTATCTATCTATCTATCAATCTATCTATCTATCTATTTATCTATCTATCTATGATGGTAGGTGAAGTACATGCAAATATTGTACTGTACTCCACTGTGCAATTTCAAACATTTTGTTTGTGATTAATTAACGTTTCAGTTCTTGGAATTTGACTCTACAACCATTTTCTTGTGAAAGCCGTCGGTGTTGTGAGTTGGCTGTAGACTGGCATTTGCAATGTTTCCTGATGATGTCATGATGATGATGATGATGATGATGATGATGTTTCTGTGTCTTTGTAAAGAATGACGGTCGGTGTACTTGTACGCCGCAGGCTCCTCGAGATATCAACGTATTACATCTGTATCTTCCTCACGCGCGCTCACTCATTCTTTCAACGTGCACGCTTGGAACCTAAAATTACTCCACAGATCCATAAAGTGTCCACCTCCTCTGAGATGAGCTTGATAATGAACTTGATCGGTGCTTTATTGCTGTTGAGAATGTCCAATGGGATTATCTGTTTATACACTCACAGAATCCCTCTTACCCTGACAACACCATTTCTCAGTCAATCCATCTTTAACCAAAATCAATAGCTCTGTTACCTACACAGTATTTGGGCATTAAGCTCTTGAATGTTATGACACCATACTTGTGTGTTGGACAGTGGAATGTGCTCCCACCTTGATAGTGTGAACATAACGTATGTCTGTGTGGGTGTGTGTGAATGCGAATTTACCACAAGGCATCATTAGCCTCTGCTCTCTGTAGGAGATTAAATGGAGAACGGATGCAGGATGCTTTACATTCAGCACACTGATCTCTTTTTAATATACAAGTACCACTGATATCTGCCTGCATCCTCTGCTGCTTGTGTTGCTCCCTTCATATATTTCTCTGTGAAAGCTTTGCTGAATAAAGGTTTGAGGTTCTGTGAACATGGCATGCACCATCTAATACTTTTGTGTGCTACAAGAGGAGGGAAAAATGTAAACTGCCAAATAAAAGAACCAGTTATCTACACATCCTGAGAATCACCGTCTTCCCCTAGTTGATTTTTCATTCATGTTGAAGTCTATTATTTAATTTGGGATGTTGTGTACGATTTTTGGCATCATTTAAAATCTAATTCATAGTCAGGCTAATTCATGGAGGATTAGACTAGTAAACCTTTAAAATGATCCATGATCATCTGTCATCCACATAAACCTATAGGACAAAATTAATCTTCAACTGCCCAAAGTGTCAGGGAGCCCCCTGGCCTTCACTTTCAAATACCACGCAAATTAACATACCAACCAGGAAGAGACTTAAAATGAGTATAAAGCAACAACAACAAAAATAAATAAATAAAAAAGACACAAAATTAACTTGAAGAAACCCAAACGACTACAAGAAAACACAAAATATCCTCAAAGAGACACAAAACAACTACAAGGAGGCACAAAATGACAACAAAGAGTATGAGAGGTGTTGAGGCCCTGTGCATATCTGTGCCCAGGGGCCAGTTTTCTCAAAATCTGCCCATGCCACTAGGTGGCAGTAGTGGATTTCTTTTTTTTTTTAACTCAAGGAAACCAAAGTGGAGCCCACACCAGTCCAAAATAGGACATAAGTTCACAATATGCTGAAAGCAAATATTGAGAAAATATAATAAACCTGACAATTTAAAATAATAAAAATGATTCATTTCATTTGGAATTTAAATCAAAGGCTCATTTAGAGGGAGTAAGTTCTTAGTAATTTATCAGCACTCAGAAATCAAATACAGACACTTTTGTAAATTGTGCTTTAAACCTGCACTTCCTTTTTGATACTTCAAAGGAAGACAATGTGTTATATAATTAATAGCCTCAGCCCTCAGGAAACAATCACAGGCTGCGCCTCCTTAAAGCCTGAGGTGCTGCATGGATGGATAAAAGTGAGCCATTAAAAAATGTGTGAACCCCTAAAAATCTGTGTCCCCCAGATTGGACCCAAAACACCACCACTGAGCTGAACAGTGATTTATTGGTCCAGCTGTCTCGTGTATTGTTGTTACTTTTTAACCACTCTCCTCCAGTGTCCCCATCCTGTTCACACTATTGTCTCCGTTTCAGACCAACCCAGGCTGGTGAGGTCAGGGCAACATTGTAAAGGATTTCCTCTGGCTCTTAATGATTTCCTGGGTATTCATAAGGGCAACAATGCTCTCAGATTTGGTTTCTTACCTGGCACACAGTGAAGGCATTGCCTTTCAGTATCCCGGACCTTATTATCTCATGATTAACTTCTATGGAACTGTAACAAAAATGCACCTGCAGATTATATGTCATTTGGGAAGAAAAGGTCTTAATCACTGGGAGGGCAGTTAGCTTGCTGGAATAAAGGACTATGTAGCATGACTGTAGAAAAAATAACTACTTATAATACATTATGCTGACAAAACATTCTGGAGTGTTAAAGAAGCAAATGCAGCAGAAGCAAAATCCATATTTTATACATTTAACTCAATTTATTGGTACAAAAATATCACAAATAGATACAAGAATGCAAGTTTCCAAATTCTCTAGTGGTTAGTTTTCCAACAGTGGCACATATAATATGCATATTCATTTCTCATACCACTAAAGAAGCAGACCAAATTAAGCAACTCTATGTTAAATACAGACATCTGTGTTTGACAAATGTAGAAGTTGCAGTAAGTGGTCGACAAAATATTACTTCTACAATTTGCTTACAGTAAATCTATTTGTGGCCCATATTGTCACATCAGTCCTCATCCTGGAGACAGTGCATGTTAACTAAATTAGTCGCTGAATAACATAAAATCATTTAGAATTCCTTTCATTAAAGTAATGACATACAGAGTGTGACCTCTCCCACTTTTTCTTTAATAAAATAAAATCAGTTTGCTTTGTTCCCCTGTGTTTTATTGCTATAAAAACAGAGGCAGGTTGTGCTGCCTAGTCTGTGGTGTTTGGCACAGCTCAGCTGTTGCCTTCAGTCCAGTTGTTTGCTTCAGAAGGCCCCAATCTCCGTACCCCAAGGCCTGTACGGCTTTGACAGGGTGGAGGAGGGGCTCACCGTGCTAAGGGCTGTCGGGGACACCAGAGGGAAAGCACCGAAGGAGAGAGGGAATGCCGACAGCGAAGACAGGGAAGAAAGGAGTGGTGGTGAAAGCTTGGAGGTTGGCACAGACAGACTGAGGGGCAGCGAACCATTCGGAGGCACCCTGAGGGTCTCTGTGGGGGGCATGACACTGAGTCTGGATGTCCCAGATGCATCAGTGGAGGGGGAGGAGGATGCAGAGGAAGAAGAAGAGGTGGAGGAGGGTGGGCTACTGTTGCTTCTGGATGCAGGTGTCCTGCCCTGGGGGTGTTGTAGGAGGAGGGGGTGGGGGAGATGGGCAGGGGCAGTCCCGTAGGCAGAGCCCCAGGCTAAATGCTCCAGTCCGGTGTGCACCTCCCTCTGAGAGGCGTAGTTGCTGAGGTGGGACACCAAACGTATACGGAGGGGGTCTGTACCGTCCCGACCCTCTATGATACTCAGGTAACGAGCTGTCTCCGCCAGGCACTCCCTGAAGCCCAGGCTGCGGTAATCCTTAGCAAGAGCATGAGCCTCAAAGTAACCTGTCAGGACGGGAAGCAGAGGGCTTAGACACGTGATTCACAGTATATGCATTTTAATTTACTTTATTTATTTATTATCAAAAGACAAAGAAACTGACTGTTACCTTTGCCACCAGATGCATGAAGCATCTTCAAATGGTCCACAGTCATTTGCAAAATTTCAGCTTTTTCCAGTTTAGCTGATCCCTGTAAAGAAATAGGAAGTCACTTTTAATGCTATATTTTCTTTATAGTCTGCATTTAGAAACATTTAAGGACAAATGTGTGCCTGCCCTTAAGAAAAAAAAGTATGATCAATTTACCTGTTTCTCAAAAGCACTTGGCACCAATCTTCTCAGCTCTGACAGACTATTATTGATCCTGTCACGTCTCCGCTTCTCAATAATCTGTTAAAGGGTAGAAGAAAGAGTGTAATTTGGGTCACAGATAGGATCTATCAAACGCAACTTGGCACCAAGGATAATGAGTTCACTTACCCCTCTGCGCCTTTTTCTGGCTTGTACTTGGGTGGTTGTAGAGGGTGACATGGAGCCGTGAGAATCAAGTTGACTGAAGATAAAACAGCATTAAAATCTTTTTTAAACAACACATATAGGCTAGTTCTTCTCAGTTCAAGGCAAGGTAAACTAAAATAAAAATAATAAAAATAAACTGCTCATGAAATAAAGTTGAAATGTTGCTGTTAGTTAAATAAAACATCCAAATCTGCCATAAAACATGAAATAAAGTTTGCATACCCATTCTCGTCGCCACTATCCTTCTCCACCTCAATATTGTCGTCCAGGTCGCTCTCCGATGAGCTGTAGTTGTGGCTTCGCTTCATTTTGCTTGCAGTGTTCAAAAGTAGTCCTTTCTGGAAACGCTCCGGAGGCGCACTGACAGCAGAGGCTCTGTGCAACAGTTTAAACGTCAGAGCTGCCTCTCTCTCTGAGCATTTTCACACCGTGCAGAGGAGGGAGGGTCCCCGGGATGATGTGGGCGGTTCTTGAAAGGAATTGAGCCTGTTAAAATCGAACTGGCATTTGAATGTTAAAATAAAATAAAATAAAATAAAATAAAATAGATAATAATCTGTGAATAAGCCCGTCTCAAAGAGGAGTTCTAATAAAGCTGCTCAGTTGTGAAATGATTTAAATCATTGTATAAAATGTTATAGGCTATAAAAAGCATGATTTTAAAGCAGCTACAATGAGCTTGTAATTGACTACCAGACAGCTGCATTTTAATAGCCTACTGATAGGCTTATATCTACATGCACAGACAGATATCCAGAGGGCCACATTACCTCTCCTTAACAGGAGCAAGACACACTGACTTTGTGGTTTTGTGTCTCTTTGTGGTCATTTTGTGTCTCTTTATGGTAGTTATGTTTTCATTTTACATTTTATATTATGCAAGAGAAGGCCAGGCTTACTTTTACAAAAAACATAACATTATTAGGGAATGTTGATAACTAGCCGATAGCTTTCTCAACAAAATCACTATTACTGGACAACCAGATCTGTTTGTTTTGAGCATGAATTTGAATGGAATCAACATAAAGTTTACTTTGCTTCACCTTTATTAAAATGCGGTTATTTATCTTACATAGCCAAAAAATATTCATTACCTTATCACTGTAAATTACCCTTACAAGGTAAAGTATTTCTGTAAAAATGAATAAAGTTAAAGTTAAATTCACTTCCTGTCACCTGCAATTTAAAAGTCCCATTTTCCTGTTTGATCTTCCGGGGCCTTTATTTTGAAACCGTCAGGGCGGAAACGGGTTTTTATGGCGCAAACGTCTGAGGAAAATGGAGGAAGACACTGAAATGTTTGTTCTGAAGTTTCAAACTGTTTCTTGCTGAAGTAAGCGCCAGGTTGAATGGGATCAAGGTAAGGTGTGGTTTAATATGTTTTGGTATTGTTTTTGGTTATGCATTTTTAACGTACATAGTGGTAAATTAGTGAAAATTAGAAGAATTAATAAATTCTTAAAATAAATTAGCCATTAGAATGGCTGCTGATCACTGATGCTGACACATGTTTCAGGCATGTAAATAGTAGTGTAATTTCCTTTTGTATATTTATATGGTTTACAGTTATAATGTTCACTTGTGTAAGAGTGAACTTTTTAAAAAATTTGTGTGTGTGCTTTTAGCTGTGGTGGTTTCGAAGCTGTGTTTTGGATACGGTTGTGAGAAAAACAGTGACTGCCAAAGAATAAAAACTAGAGGTTGACACATTATCGGTTATTGAGGCTGATATTCAGAATTATCTGTATTGGCGTTTTATTTTAATGATCGCTGACAAAAATGATGAATGAAAAAGTCTGCATATTACACTTAACCAGCTCCAGGAAAAGCAGTCTGTAATACATGTAAATAAAGTGTCAGCATGGAAGGAACCTTTACTTTGTAAAACCCCAGGGAGCTATTTTTATTTATTTTTTATTAATTTAAATTTCCACTGAACTTTATAGAAAAAGTTGCAGGGAACTCGTTGTATATGATGCTGAAGGGTTCAGTTTTGATTAAACATTTGTGAAAGGCATTCAAACAAAGTTTTGTATTGGAGTTTTTTATATACCAAGTTCTAAATTTCAAAATAAATATTTTTATTTTTATTGTAAATGCATAGCAGTTCCAAATATCGGTCTCATTATGTACTAATAACCAGTATTGGTATTGACCCTGAAAAACCAATATCGGTTGACCCACTTGATAAAAACCCTTTAAAATCATCAGTATGCTCAACCATTGTCTGGCCTGGGATTCACTATAATCGCAATGCACCCTGCAAACAGCCAATCAAAAAATTAAACTTAAGTTGTGTCTTTCATTCAGTTGCCTTCAAAATAAATGCACATGCTAGCCAGATCAAGATCTTGATAACACAAGGCGATGATGCTCATGGGAAATGAAGTTTCATTCGGTGAGACACTACTGCTTTTGTCCACAGGGGCCGCCAACAACAATACTTCCAATAGAGAGTATCTAGCCTGAGGCCTGACAGCTCAGACTGGACTGTAGACTCCTGGCCTCAGGTCCCCAGTCTCCCTGCTGAGTCCCCAGTTCATGAGCAACAGGCCCCATTATAGCAGGACCCCTCTTCTTCTTTGGTGTTGTGGAGGACACACGGCCTATTAGCAGAGTGTGTTGTTCATTGTCTGCTGTCAGCTGTGTGGTTCCAAAACAGCATTGATCAGCCGGGAGGCCCAACATTAGTCCGTCAGCGTTGCCAGGCTCTCCTAGGAAACACCCCCCTTCCACCAACCCCCCCGTCCTACCCAGTCCCTGCAAACAGGTCAACTGACTGGCACACAGACCTTCCCAGGGAATCATTCATTCACAGTGAGCGAACCAGTAAACCTCGCTCTGCTGCGTAGTGGGAAGAGAAACAGACGTGTTTTTAGGGGCTACATGCAGCCACAGATGAATGTTTTGATTATGAGCTACATTAGAAAACATACAAACATAACTGAGCATAAGCGGCAAAGCATAAGTGTCTCACTCTGCGTGGGGAGCAGGGGTGGTCTGCAGAAGGTGTGAAAATTTTGACCCCACGAATACGTTTGGGTCAGAGGGTAGACTATATAAAACACGGGAGCTTTCGATGTTTACGTTCCACTGTGTAACTGATCTGTTTTCTAGAATGAATCAGGGAGAAAGAGAGAGGAGATACACATATTTCTGACTATTTATGAACATATATTTATATGTAAATGCAAGCAAATGATCTGGAAAAAACACAGTTTAACTTATTCATCATGGTTTATTAAGTTCATGTTAAGTTACAGGGATAGTTCACCCTCAAACTGACCATTTGTAAATTGATCAGTCATGCCGTGTTGCACTGAATTTTTGAAGAAAACCTTTCTTCTCCTCTCATGCCTCTGAGGAAAACAGTGAAAATATTGAGTTACTGATTGATTGGGGGCCACATTTAACAACAGCAGAACTATTTCAAAGCATCTATTAAGAACTCTCATAGCTTGTGCAGTATTATCTAAGTCTTATTTATCTAGTTGCATGCTCAATACTTCCCAAACACGTCCTCTCGCTAAAAGAAATGTAAAATTGAAGTCTGGCTTTTGTATTTAAAGTTAAAGGTTACAAATGGCATTCAGTAGTCAGGAACTTATTGGCTCAAGCTCCAATCGGCAGTGATGAAAATACAACATCCGGGTGGACGCACAAATCTTTGCCCCTTTGCTGGCGTGATTCAGTGACACACAGCCGCAAAATATTGTCTGTCTCTGTTAAAAAGAACCGCTTACAGACACCGATTTTTTAAGGGGAAAAGGATATTGGATTATACTCTTTGAGTTGTGTGAGAGTTTGTAAACGGTTGTTTTTATATAGTTTTGCTGTTATTAAATATTATAAATAATATGTATTTAATATTTTATAAACTTTTTTTAGATGAATTCAAGGCTGCATGGCATTACAAATGGTCATTTTGTGGGTGAGGTTTTCCTTTTTCGTTATGTTGTATATCGGAGTGAAACCATCATACATTGGTGGAAAGTAACATTTGTACATTTACTCAAGTACTGTGCTGCAGTACAATTTCAGAGAACTAAAGCACTGCTTACATTTTGACACATAATTAATAATGATCATACTAAAATGATATATCTTTCCCAGAGGCTGTTCTGCATAATAACTACTTTTATTCTTGACACTTCGTTGCCAATAGTTCTGTACGTTTGCTCAAATAAATGTTTCACTGCAGGACATTTACTTGTAATGGAGTGTTTTAACATGTGGTATTGCTACTTTCCCTTAACAATGACATCATATAAGTAGCCTAGACATATAAAGTACATGAAATACCATATAAAACCTGCAGCCAATGTCAGGTCTGGGAAATGGCAGCACTTGAGGACTGGTATAATTCCTGCATCCTGAGTCTGGTAAGGCCATCAGTGGGAGCGTGACCCCCCTGCTGCTGTCTTCCATTCCAGTACCTTGTAGTGCAGCAGCTGTTTCTCCACTCCGTCCATCAGGTCAGTTGTTAACTCGGTGCGTTGGGATCTAGACAAGTGTGGATGAAAGCTTGATTCCAGGGAGCAACTGCAGGCCAACACGCTGTTCTCAGAATGTCAGAGGGGTTTCGGTGGTGACAGATACAATGTGCAAGCTTCAGTCATTCAGAGTGTAGATGAGCCCTTGAGCTAACCCTGACACTTCCCTCCCCTCCCTGTCAGCATACACTTTCACTAAAAATCACGCCCATCTTCATCCATTTCATGCATTTCTCCACTCTTGTACTCCCACACGGTCAATTTATAGACCTGAAAATGTGCATAATCCTGTGGTGAAAAACTCCCGCGGCCTGCACACTCCCTTTCTGGACAGTGTTTCTCACATCTTCACTCCACTAAGATGGTGCTTGTGATAATCGGACACAGAGAGTTCAGTTATTTCTCAGCTAGTGTCAGCACTGCTTGCCTTCTAACCGCGACTAAAACACCCCACCGAGCAATTCAGTGTTGAAAAGACATTTAATAAATGTCTGTTATATATCTGTTTGTCTTTAGATGTTTAGATTTTGTTATTCAAGGTTGAAAAGTAAGAGTTTATGAGACGTCTAGTCATAGCCTTGATAAAAGAGTAGAAATAATCTGTATATGACAAAAAGTAAACATTCGCAATGTAAACGTGGGTTATGTAGTACTTTTGTTAATTCTTTACAGGTTTAAACCATTTTTTAATATATTTAATTATTATTTTAAAATATGTTCTAAGATCGAGCTATATGTAGCTGATAAATCCTGGTCTATAACAGGGCTAAAGCTTGTAGACGATGTTTAAATGACTTCTGTTGCTCAGTGGGATACATGGCCTTCCCATGACTCTCTGCTTAAAGTATATTTGGGATCACTTCAGTATTGTTTATGATGCTATTATGGTAATGAGGCTCTACAGTGAAGCCAGCTCTGCAGGACAGCCAGGTTCATGTGTTCTCCATTAAGCAGACACAAACCATCTCCTCACACCTGACTGTCAAGGTCCTTCACATTAGCCCTGACATTCCTGCGATTCATTAAACATAATTATGACTTTTCCTCCAGAAACCTTGACTTTTCAACTATGGCATCACAACATATTCTCAGCCTCTGCTCCAGCTGATGATTTTGGATTTGTAAAATGTCTTTGAGCTCATTTGTCTGTGATTGCTATCTAAATCTTCTACATTTAATAACTCGAACATGCCAGTCTGCCGGTTGACCGTAGGCCTAACTCGGCACCAATTTGAAGAAACCACTCTCCAACCAGTGCCAGGAAGCTAAGAGGTATAAGCAAGCATTTGTTTGAAACTGGCGTGTGCCCAGCTGCCTTCCTCAATCTTCCCTCAGGTTTCCCTTGGTGACTCTTTGTGTGCAAGAGTGCGGCCAGAGTGTGTGCTGGTGTGTCTGCATGTGTTTATGTGTGTGTGAGCAAGAGTGTGCGAGTGTGTTTAGGAGGTGCTGTTTCCCACAGCCCTGATCTAATTCCGTGGTAACTCAATCTCCGTGTGAGCGCTTCCCGGCGAGTGTTCTCCCACCCGTCGACAGTCTCTCTCTGGCGAGCTGAGTGGCTGAGTGTGTCTGACAGAGGCCGGCTCAGTCCCATTGGACCCCCCCCTCCTCCGCCTCCGTCCTACCCACCCTCCCATCAGGATTGATTTACTATGTCAACCGTTGGGGCTGTCGGCAGCAGCGACGCTCGCAGCCGTGCCTGCATCCTGTGCACACACCATCCTGACATCTTATACCTGTCATTCAACAACTGCTGCAGTGGAGTTTGCATTTGTGTGTGTGTTAAGGGGGGGGTGTCTGTGGGATATTTCTGTGTGTGAGATCGAGCCATGCTTTATTCAAACAGAGTGGAGGTGCATGTAAAAAAGTGAAAACTTCACTGCAGAAGCTATGACATTATGTAAGATGGAGAAAATGCCACCCATGCTGGTCCTAAATAACTTGTCCGACTGAGGGAAATGTCTCCCAGACAGCTTCCATGCAACAATGTTATCCTATGGGCCACAACTTCCTGTCCATTCCCTCTGGTTCCAGTCAGCACCCAGGCGCTATATTGGGCAGGGACCAGACCAGGCCTGAGAGCCATTCCCACTGTTTGATTGTAATACGCCCGCCTTCTCATTCTTTACCTTCCTGCCTTTGTTGGCATCCATTCTCCCTGTGCTTTTTGGATAGGTGAAGCCAGGGAGGATATGTTCACTTCCTTGTTTCTTTGTTTAGCCAGAGCTCTAAAAAAAAAAAAAAAAAAAATCTTGTTTTTTTGTGAGGAGAGCTCCTCAGGTCATAAAGCTGACACCAGGATCTCACTACTGCCAATTACAGGGCTTCAACTCAATTACAGGGCATGAACAACATTTAGAAAACATTCAAACACGACTTTGAACTCTGATATGGATATCCTTAAGACCTTACTTGAAATTAATGTGAATGACCGGAGTCACTCTTGCATAAATAAAAATCTTTTCTATTTGTTTTTCAACAATGGCGCACACTCCTTCACAATGGCCCCTGACAATTATATTGTTCATAAGGTTTACCAGTATGCTGCCCATTACCAGTTAACTTATGCAAGTCCACAATGGAGGGAAGGCAGATCACAAGACTGGTTTCCCAAATAAGCGCAACAGGAGACGGCACGTGATGTCCACACAGAGAAAGGAGGACGGCAGAGTGAGCTACTTTTAAGGCCACACATTGTGTTGCCACAGGAAAAACATTGTTTGCATATCAATGGAGTGTGTGTGTTCCTCTCTCTCTCTCTCTCTCTGTGTGTGTGTGTGAGGCAAGTGGAGGGGTGTTTGGGGCTCTAATTGAAATGTATCTCCTGGTTTACATCACGCAAAGGGAACCTCACAGGCGCTGGCCATATGAATTATTAGTAGAGTGAAGCTGTAGACAATTCTCTGCTGTGTGTGTGTGTGTGTGTGTGTGCGCGCGCGCGCACGCGCGTGTGCGTGTGCGTGCTCACTATTTCATAAGACATGATTCGTCGCTGTCAGGGGAAATTTTTGTCTCAGAGTAGGTCTTTTGCTGAAGGTCAACTATAAGTTAGTCCTTTACAGTTCCCAATAAAAAGATGAAACTGGCAGAGGACATTTATTTTGACATTTATTTGGCATACATTTACATCACAAAAAATGCAGAAAAGGCAAATCTTTGCATAAAAAAAAGAATGCATAAAAATAAGTGTTTGATGCTCAAAATTTTCTAGATCACAACCCCCAAACCTCACCCTGTTGGTGTCCCTCCACTGTTAGAAGTAAGCCTATGCCTTTGCTTAAAACACCTAGGTCAATGTTTTTTTGCTAGCTTGTGTACAGTTTTATATTTTCTTGGAGCAATTCGGAATCAAATCTAATTATCCACCTATAACAACTTACATTTTTAGACAGACCCCAGAAACAGAAAAGAGTCAATTTATGGTGTGTCACAAGTTTATCAAAAAAAAAAGAAAAAAAAAGCTGTCTTTTTTTTGTGAGCCGGCTCCTTTCCCAGTGGATGCTCTGTGCCAGCTGTCTGCGCTGCAGTAAAGTACTGCTTTCCCAAGCTCCGACCTGTGGGAAAATCTGTTGTGGCCAGTAATTGATTCCGCCCTGCCAGCCCCATTACTCTCCACTGCAGTCAAACTGCCAGTGATCTGCAGAAAGCCTGTTAGCACAGCCCCTTTACCCTTTCCTTCTCTCTCTCTCCCACTCACACAAACATGCATCACAGTCCCACCAAGTCCTCCTGTTAATTCCATCGCTACCTCTATCTGTCTCTATGCACTATATTTTCTCTATAATCCAAATGCTTTGTGCAACTTTTTCCTAACTTTTTACACTTTTTTAAATTTGATTATGTAGAATTTCACTTTTAATGTCTCTACAACAAACACAAGCTCCCACCTCATTACTGTATTTATTTTATGGTTTTGCTTGATTTCTTTGCTTTTCTTTTTTAGGTTTGCTTTTTGATTTTATGGTAGTTTGTTTACTTTACTTGATTTCATGACTTTTGTATTTGCCCGTAATGCTTATTGAGGTGTGATTCCTTCTATCAGTGTCTAGTTAAAAAAAATCTCATTGGCACAGCTTACTTATTTTGTTGTTGTATTTTTGCTGTTTTATTGCAAAAAAGCAAAAAAGTCCAGTGTGTGCACTTAAGGGTGTAAAGTATTTCTGTGAATAAAAAGCTTAATAAAGCTTAATAAAAGCTTAAGCTAAAATCACTTCCTGTAAACTATTATTTTGAAAGTCCAATTTCTTGTTTCATTTTGTAAGACCTTTATTTTGAAGCTGTCTAGGTGGAAACAGTTTATTATGGCCCAAATATCTGAGGAAAATGGAGGGAAAAACTAAAATGTTTGTACTGAAGTTTCTAACTGTTTCTTGCTGAAATAAGCACCAGGCTGGAATGGGAACAAGGTATGATGTGGTTTAAAGTGTTTTCTTGGTTTTTGGGTATGTTTTTTAACGGACATTGTGGTAAATTAGTGAAAATTGAAGTGTATCGCTGTGGCACTGTTCTTCCTAAAAATAGCTGCTGACGTATATCGATAACTTTAACATCACTGATGCTGATATGCTTATTACCTTGAAGTAAATAGTAGTGTAATTTGCATTCGTATATATTTATATGGTTTTTGGTTATGTTTCACTTATATAAGAGCTGATCTTATTTGAGTGTGTGCTTTCCACTCATACAGTGGTATGATAGGCGGTTTGGAAGGTGTGTTTTGGATATGGGTTGTAAGGAAAATGGTGATGGCGCAACAAAATAAAAACCTTCTGAATCCATCACTACACTCAACCATTGTCTGGCCTGGGGTTCGCTTCAAAGGGTCATATATTGACAGAAACAAAATGTACTATTTATTACTATGTTTTTACTAGTGTATCATCACTTGAAACTGAGAATCGTTGTCTTTGTCATCCTAGAATGAGCCATTTCTGTTTTCATATGGAGTGAGTACTTTACCCCGGAGTCTGCCATGTTGTTTCTACAGTAGCCCAGAGGGGATACATCAAACCTTGGTCATAGGTAGGGCCATTTGCATTTTTGCATTTTTGCATTTTTGCAATTTTGCATTTCGCATCAGCAATCATAGTTCTCCAACATGCTCGGCACATGGGAGAAGTTTCAGCTGGTTGCTATCTACATTTTCAGAGCCACTAAATCCTACAGAGTAGACCTTTAGTTCTACAAAAAGGGATGTAACTTCATCATTGAACTCGATTTTTTCCAAGTGTTAGCTTGAAACAGCTTTTGTTTAAAATATGACAACAGCACATTACGCTTGTTACATGCATCTACTGCTATAGTCAACTCCACGTCATAAGCCCATTTGACTTAAAGATGATTTGAATTGACAGGAGAGGTTAGAGAGCACCTGCCAGTTTACCAGGGAGACGCTGCAGATATTTATGATCCTTGTCATCGTCTTGAAAGGGATGAAAGTCTTGCTTATTTGGCTGCAGAGCCGCACGGCAAAACCTCATGACCAACCCCCCTCGCTCAAAGTGTGTCATGAAATATTAAGAGCAGTCATCTGCTGAGATGGTTGACTTAATTGTCACGGCCTAACACTTACCACATGTCTAAATAAAAGTAAGTGCTCCCTCCTTACAATTAATCTTCAATTAGGGGTTCTGCTCTGTGCCTCTGCTTTTGTGTTTCCCAGTCTGGGCTTAGCAGGTGGGGCATTGTGTGTGTGTGTGTGTGTGTGTGTGTGTGTGTGTGTGTGTGTGTGTGTGTGTGTGTGTGTGTGTGTGTGTGTGTGTTAGGGGTTATATGAGGATTACCAGGTCCTTGAGGGACACAGGATGAGGATAAAATGATGTTTACTGACATATATTCACATGACGACTGTCATGCTGTCCCACGATTATTACTTCCTGCCACATCGATTACATGGCAACACTTTGAACACAGCCTATATAAAGCTTCAATAGAAAGCATTTTACATTGACCCATCAAAAATAATCGTTCCATGTGAGATGCAGAGAGACACGAGAGGCCTCAAGCCGAGTGATTTATCAGGGATTCTCATGACTCTGGCGGGCTTTATATAACTACCAGCTGAGGGGTGCACTTTCCCATGTTGTAAGGGGTCAGGAGGCCGCCCTCTAAGCACTGTGGCAGTTGTTTTTCACTCAAGAACTCCAGCCCACTGCTGGGGGATCTAAGAGAGCATAAAAGAGGAGCAGCAGAGAACTGTACAGTATGCATCACTTTAGCTCCTAATGAACCCTCCGCCCACTGCCCCCTGCACCCGCTGGCTGTGCCCAATGGGCAGCTCGCCCTGCACCTCTCCCTGTATCGACAGAACAAGCAGTGTCTCTGTGAGAGCCAATCACCCCCCCGTGTCCCCCTTCAGCCCCACCGTCGGTGTGTTGCAAACCAGAAGCCCGAGGCGCAGGGAGCGTGTGGGATGAAGGGATGAGAGAGAAGATCAAAGCAGGAAGCATGAAACAGCTCAAAGCACACAAGCAAGAGGCACCTCTCTGACCTCCGCCACACACACACACACACACACACACACTCTCTCTCACTCTCCTGGCTGTGCAGAATGATCCTCTGGTTCCCTCCCATCGAGCAGCCATGTAAAAAGGCAAAGAGGAGAGGGCACGTCGCTCAGGTCGTGTGAGCCTCTCAGCAGATGGTTGGGACCTGCTGGGAACCAGACCTGAACTGTGCACACCCAGTTCTGGCTGGTCCCTTTTACTTATCAAATTTGAACATATCTTCCTAGGATTTTTTGTTTTTTGACTTCACATTTGTAGCCTCTTTTCAAGTGCAAGATGCCTATGAAATTAACTTGTTTACTCTGTGATTGTTCTGTATTAACTGCATGGCTTTTTATTGGCATTCTAACGGTGCATTTTTATTGTTACAATCTAAAGCAATGCAAAGAGATGGCATGAAAAACATTTCAATTAAATACATTTGTTTCAAAATCATGACTCAGATGCATCAATTTAAACAACTGTAAACAATTTAAACAATGTTTTTGCTCCCAAACAAGCAGGAGGTCTCCTAAAAATGATTAAATCATCTGTGCGGTTGGGTTCAAAAAGTAACCAGATTATGGACATGTCTCAACTACAGAACATGAAGACACTCTGCTGAAAGGCTTTCATAGATGTCTGCATGGAGGACATGCATCCCCTACCTCAGGGGAAGGCTTTTTTAGAATAGAAAAGACAGTTTAAGCTTACGACTTACGACACGACGTAGGTGTTATTTAAAGGAACAGTGCGTTTGGAATTAGGGGGATTTAGTGGCATCTGGTGGCACTGTTTTGAGATTGCAGCAAGCTGAAATTGCTTCAGGCTAGAATTTCATTACTGTTCATTGCTCAGGAGGTTTTGCACTAAATGTCTGCAGAGGTTCCCTCTCCAAACCAAACAGACCTGGTGATGTAAAGCAGTAAAAACACTGAATAAAACAGTTCACATTAGAAATCAGTGTGTCTTCTATGTTGTGTGGCACATTGCTAATGGACCAGCACCTGCTAATGTGTGCTCACCTTTTTTGATCCAGATGTTCAGGAGGTTTTTATCTTGAGCCAAATTATCCACAGAGGTCTCCTCTTCTCCAAAACAAATGGACCTTGTGATTTTGGTAAAACACTGATTATATTACTTTAAAAACTTTTTTCTTTTTTCTTTCTTTTTCTTTTTTCTTTCTTACAATGTTTAGGTTGTTTGAGATAGACTGTTAGCCCAGGACCTGCTAATGTACGCTCACCATTTTTTTCTGATAACTTAAGATTCAGATGTTCAGGAGGATTTTACTGGAAGGCGAGTTATTCAAAGAGGTCTCTCCCTCTAAAAAATGGATTTGCTGATTCAAAGTGCTAAAAACACTGAATAAATCAGTTTCATGTTTAAAAAGTGAGTGCTTTTCTGACACTGTCGATGCAGCGGGGCCTCAAAAACGCTGATTGGGCTACTGTACAAACATGGTGGTGCAACGTGGCGATCTCTATAGATGAAAGTTCACCGTTAACATGATCAGTGTTGACCACAGTTGTACCTGCCGGCACACAAAGCTGTAGTTTAAGTTCAGAACGAGCCCAGTCGGACTTGCGAACTCCCCCTTGGCCCTGAGGATCCTCTCTCCATTATTCATGAGTCCTCAGGTTGGACCCTGGGAACAAGCTGAGCGAGGCCCTGTGTCAATACGAAACACTGGCCGCCACAATGGGCTCTGCCTCCAACTACACTGTTGACAGACACCAACACAAAGGAGCTGAAAGGGGTCCCCCTCCGTTCTCACACACACTGAAGAATGAGTCAGTGTGCTGCCGCTCAGAGCTGTGTTTGTACAGTATATACAGCTTTTGTCCATGGCCACTGTTCTCCCATCAATGGGGGCTGAAGTGTTGATGAAAACCAGGAGGAAAGGACTTCTCTGTGGCTGCCAGTGAGAGTTCATGTTCATTAGATGGGCACTGCGCCTGCTGGATGGCACCTGTATGTAGGCAGGAACCCCTGGGTGACAGAACAACAAGTAATCAGCTTATTGAATTGGTAAACAACATTCCATGATATATCACAGCCCAGCCCCTTTGAACATCTCATCATTACTGGCTGTCATAGAAGTAAATGAATAATTTATGCGTTTGGACCATGAAATCAAATATTGCAGCCATGTGACAGTCTCATTACGGCCTCTCTGTATGGCATGCATTGATTCCACTCTCTTTGGTTTCATATTGATGGCTGATTTTGCATTATACATCAAGCATCTGCTGATAAAAGGGTGAATCCACCTCAGAGGGGGTGTCATGTACATAACACCCCTGTGCTCTTGGATGGTATAATTAATATTTATTTTAAAAAAAAGCACCTCACATCAAATGTTGGAAACCCTGAGTAAATTATGCTAACATGCAGCACCTCATGTCATATTTGAGGCTGCAAAACTGTTTTACTTTACTTCTTTTATTAGAGTGAAGAGGATAAAAATGGGCTCTCAGGGGACATCTCGTTGCAAATATACTCACTGTCAGCTCCATTATTAATCTGCATACTTATCACATAACCAACACAGCATTGCTATTTCTGTTTGAACTATTTTTGTCTCATGATAGGATAAAAAAAGGCTGTTACAGTTTTTAACCACAGGTCGGAATTGCTGCACAAGTTTTATATCCTGTCTTAACAATCACTTCATAAGATGCAGGTAATGACAAATAAGTTTCAGTGGATTGTCGAACATACCATTTTGCTCTCAATAACATCTGAAAGACTTTTAGACCCGAATATAAAGGTATTGCATGCTTGGAGGCCATCAGAAGAGAATTTAACAACTGAATCCATTTTAATCCTCTGAGGAGATCTGTCACAGGGCGCTCATCTGATCTGAATCAGATTTGCTTTGAGCATCTCCAATCATTTCTGTCTGTAGACTGGTTCCCACTTTGATCTCCTTGAGACATTCAGCAGCGGCGCTCAGGAACTCTTATATCACCTCAAAAGACAACCCACACGAAGAAAGAAAGAGGCATTTGTGGGCTGTTTCTCTTGGCTTCATATTGTTTGATAAGCAAAACAGTCTGCATTCAATGTCTGCCTTTATAGAGATGATTTAGATTAAATAAATAAATAGATAAATATATAAATACATAGATAAATGAAATGTAATCTATTATGCAGCAGCTGAGTTTGTACTTGTTCAACCTGTTTTCAGAACATACTGTGTTAGTATATAAAAGCCTGGAAGTAGACTTAACTTAACTAGAATTAACTCTAATGGCACAATGAGAAGATAAACTTGCTCAATTTTTGATGTGTTTTTCTTTTCTCCCAAATACAACCTTAAACTCGTAGGTTTTATGCTTTAAGAAGCCACATATGAGGCCTGTGTAATATGTTACTGAATCCATTGGGTGGCAGCACATGACAGCCTGATATTTGGACACAAATTCTGCTACAGTGTTGTAATCCAGTACTGGTAGGCTCACAGGGTCTTACTGTGTTTTTCTCAGTAAATGTCTAGCAGTTTAATCATAACTGATTGTACACGATCTAATAGAGATGGAAAATACCAGAGATGGGGGACTTGAGTCACATGACTTGATTCAAGTCAGACTCAAGTTGCAAATTTGAGGACTTGAAACTTGCCCGACTACCTGACAAACATTCTTAAAGACTTTGCTTAGATTTGGTTTTCATGACTTGAAATCTGACTTTGACATGAGACACATGCCTTGAATGGACTTGACTTTCAGACCAGTGCACAGGGGTTGTCCAAAAAATATATATTTGGATTCAAGGATTATGTTGTCGATGACAGTTGTAAGAAGAGAACAGCAGCATGTGCGGTCTGCAGCTCGAAACATTTGCATTAACTAGAATATTACCTTTTTTTAATTGAACATTGAAATGAAAGCTAATGTTTGATCATATCATCAGCATTTCACATGACTTGATTTGTGACTCGCTTAATATGAGCAATGCCTGGAGCGTGTGACAATCAACTTGACTTGCTTGATTCTCAATACAGTGACTTGGGACTTGCTTGTGACTTGCACATGTGTGACTTACACTCAGCTCTGGAGAATACATGTGGGCAATGAAAATTAATATAGTGGCAGTGTTTCACTAGATTTTATTTTAATCCTTTTCTCTCTTGATTTCCAGTATAATCACACATCTATTTTTTATTTGTTGTGTGTTTGTTTTGTAGCAATTGTCTGTTAAAATAAGGGTTGTTCACTGAAATATATCTGTCATCTTTGTATATCTATACCCTGTCTTGTTTTCTATATTTTTTTTTTTGATTTTGCAAATAATAATTAAATTAAAAACATACCTTTATTTTAATTAGGAAATCGATCCCTACATTTACATATTTTAAAGAATTTGCTAAAAAAAAGGTTCAGGTCTGGACAGTAACCCAAATAACTATTTTATTTGCTTTTTACAGGCGCCATCTAGTGGTTAAAACCAGTGCTACCAGCCAAGTTTTACACAGATTTAGGCCTATGGGAATTTATTATCAGTGAACATTGGCTGTTGCAATTGTGATGCAAGTCATCATAGCTACATTTACTTGTCATATCAACTGGATTTGTTTTGTTGCTGTTTCAATGTCATACTCTTAATAGCTCAGTTTCACCTAGCCTCCAGATTTTTAATTTTCTTAATAATTAATATAAATTGCTTTTTATTTATTAAAACTTGAATTAGGATTTTTCATACAAGCTAATTATTTGCACAATTAAGCATCATGTCTCTGGCTGCTGAAGAAGTTTGTGAATGTTGCTCAGTTGGGAAAAAACAAACAAACAAAAAACGTTCCCTCTGCAGGGGCCACATGCAACCCACACACACACACCAAAATCCCACCTGGTCAAATTATTGCAGCGTTTAATTCTGAAGTCAGCAGACCTGGGCTAAACTCATATTTTCGCTCCTATCAAACAAACACATCACGAAAATCTGATTTAATAGACACGCCCCTAATCCGCTCGTTTCCACGGCAACGGCAGCACCTGCCCTTGATTGGTTCGCGCTGAATCAAACACGTGTTTGTCCAGCAGGCTTCAAAAATGTAATTTGCTCTGAGCTTCAGTCTTTCTGCGCTTCACTGAGGAATCAGGAGGTCTTGACACAGCTTGTATTTGAATAGCAGACTGAGGTTAATCTTCTCCATCATGGTCGAGCAGTTTGTCGGAACCTGGACTCTGATTTCCAGCGAAAACTTTGATGAATACATGAAGGCAATCGGTGGGTGCATGCTAAATATTGTTATATATTGTTATTATAGTGAATGATGTGAAAAGTTACGTTGATGTCCTGAGCAAGCAGCAGATCAGACAGCATGATTTCCATCAGTATCTTGTATATATGCATTTATTTACGTTGTGTTTAAGGTGTGGGCTTCGCCACCCGGCAAATGGGCAATATGGCGAAGCCTAATTTGGTGATCAGCGTGGACGATGCTGGGCTTGTCTCTATGAAGTCTGAGACCACTTTCAAAACCACAGAGATCAAGTTCAAGCTGAGCGAAGAATTTGAGGAGACTACTGCAGACGGCAGAAAGACCAAGGTGGGTCATCTTTTGTCAGCGTCACTTGACTAGAGTTTATATAGAGAGGCAATTTTAATGATTAAGTCTTTCTTTCTTTTTTAGACCGTCATCACTTTTGATAATGGCAAACTCGTGCAAGAACAGACGTGGGATGGAAAGAAGACAACCCTTGAACGAGAGATTCAAGATGGAAAACTAACAGCTGTGAGTAATAAACGGAGCAACAGTGCAACGTGTAGATTATTTTCATAAACATTCCTATAGTGCCTTTGTGTTAATTCTTGAACTATAATGGAGGCCTAAGACTTCTAACATTGTTTTAACAGAAATGCATCATGGGCGATGTGGTTGCAGTGAGGACCTACGAGAGAGGAGCTTAATTCAACCTCAACTTGAGACTGAACCTCTGTTCCATTACACCAAATGCACTGAGCTTTTGCCAAACATGCCAATAAAGTCTGAACTGTGACACTTCAATCTGTGTAATAGTTGTGATTTGAAAGTAACCAAATTTGTTGTTATGTTTGTCATATTTGCACATAATATAGGGATTCAAATGATGTGATTTGCATGCTCCCCTTTTTTTGGTTTGACTTTGTCCTTTCTGCAATAGACCACATAGTAGGTATAAAAGATTTATTTAATGCTGCTACACCTGCTGGGAGAACAGATGTCCAGATTTCATAAAAACAAAACTCAAATTAAAGCTAAAGCTTAATTAAGCTTTCGCCAGTGCTGAAAATATATTCAAAGTATGATCACTTAAGGTTGAACACAAAATGAAAAGGACTTTGTCTCGACCTCCTTTTAATTTTCAACTATAATTATGTGCTCATTACTTTTTTTTTTTTTTATTAAGAATGCTTGTTAGTATTTCAGACATGCTGGTATAATAACATTCAGATACAGCGGTTGCTGAATTTTTAAAACCCCTCATAGCAAGTCATGCTTCCAATCTTAAAGCTATAAGACATAGGCAGGGGCTTTTACAGAGGCCTATTGTTCTAACAAGGAAAAGCAACATGTCATATCAGAGCCCCCTCATGACAAAGATGTGGGTGAATGGGAGGTGGGAAGGCCAAATCCCTGCTTGAGGTCAGAGCGCTGACCTCTCATTTGTGCCAACCCCCTCTTGTCTTGGATGCACAGACGTGGAGTTCAAGCAAGTGCACATAATTTGTGTTAATTAGGGTTCTTTGGGGCAGTAGGTTGAGGCCCAAATTCTCTGAAAGATTTCCAGGCTTTGGTGAATAATTGTGACCCCGGGTGGTGCTCAGGCAACAATGAGTACTGACTAATGAAAAGCTGACTGGTTATCTCGAGTGCCACGTTATATAAGACCATGCTGCATGCTCACACATGCGTAGTTTAACACATTTTGCATACATCTGTATGAATGTTTATGAATATATACAATTTTGTTAAAAATTTCAGGTGATTTTACTTGAAAAATGAGTTTTCTTGAAGAGTTTATACAAATATACATAAGAGGGTTTGCAGAGGATGTTAAGTTAGCTGATGCTGACTTTAGATTACTGAATACCCTATTGTTAAGCACTAAGCTTATTCGGGGTAGCATAAGGGTAAAGGCTTTAAGGAGCAGTCCTCCTTTGAAATGGTTTTACCCCTTTAAACACAATCACACCATGAGCTGATGAATTCTTACAAATTGTTCTTGTTTGACTTAGCTGCTTTGTTTAAACAACCAATGGCTAGGCACAAGTACTGTACACTATTTTTTTTTTCATATTATATAACAACTATACATTATAGTTATGATTATTGAATGCTTGGGTTTGACTTCTTTCATAAAAATAGGGAAAAGAGCTATGAACAAGAAACTAGTAACCTGTAAATTTTGTTTTTAAACTGAGGGAGAAAATGCTCAGAAAACTGTAGTTATAGCTATTCTATTTATATTTTTAAAGTTATCTTACATAAATAAATATTTCAATTTTCAGCACTATTTTGGGGGGTCATTTTGTTAAATTGTCTTGTTAAATTGCTCATTGCCTTTCCCCATTTTTTTTTATATGAATTTAGGTTTCAAAGGATTATTCTATAGATCTATAGATTCAATAAATTTTCATATATGTTACTAGGACCTAAAGTTATGAATCAAATTGTTTGAGTATGAGTTGCAGGCAACAAAGTGAAGTATTTATTCCAGCAAATGTTGCAGCAATAAATAATTAAATTTGTTTTCAAAACTGGGCTACAATAATTTTGTAATCTGCTAATCACTTCAGTACTAATTAATGATGCAATAATCATGGCTGGATTTAACAAAAAGTACAAAATTAACTAAAGTAACATATTGAATTGTTTTACTGCATTACTTGCTAAACGGAATTATTACATAATGTGAACTTGAAGACCCGAGCTGTCGTTTCACTGCAGTCCATTTCTTGCAGAAACACTGCCCTCGTGCGGCTAATAATTTTAATAGCAGGCAATGATTGGACGGTACCACTATATCATAACAAAGGGGTGGGATTTGGGAGTTTCTTTTTGTCGTGAAATGGTCAGAGCCTTAATAAGGGGTTTTTCTGTCGTAAGCGTAGAAATACAAAATTAACTTGAAGTCAATGTGCTTCCAAATTATAATGTTTCATCTATCACAATGTTCATTTTAAAGTTATCCTGTCTTCATCCAGATGATATGATCCGGAACGACGTCGTACGTGACGCGACGCAATCATCAAAGATGGCTGACGAAGAAAACACAAACATGGAAGTCGATCAGGAAAACGATAAACCTTTTGCTAAAACAGTTAAGCCAATCGTTGACAACGTTACCCAAAGAATAGTCAATCATAAAAATGTCGAAGGCAAGAAAGACGCCGGGGAAAGCAGCGCCACAACGGAGTACTGCGAGAAACTGCAGGGGTGGATGTGGCAGTACTACACTGGATATGTGAACTGGCAGAGCTGGATGGCAGCGTCAGCCATGTCCTACCCTTATTACTTACAGACAGACAGCGGGACGTCGACGACACCACTTGATATCAACTCCCAGAACTGGTTTCACGGTCCGTTTGGTCTTCCGTTGTCGCCTTATCCACCTACCGTCACCTCCCAGAGCAGCCGGGGAGGTGAAGCCGCTGGCGGGGCTGCAGTGGCCGCTCAGCCGCAGCCGCAGCAGCCGCAGGAGAACGGAAACGCACCGAGACCGGGTAAAACCTGCTGGCTTTGCGCTGACCGTTTAGTCTCCAGGCTGTAAAAAAGGTTACAAACAACCACCAAACGTCGCCAGGTGCAGACAGTCCAGGGTTATTGTGTTTTTTAATGTATATCAATGATCGCTGATTAAATTACTTCATGAAAAAGTGTGTGTAGTACACTCGACCAACATTAGAGAAGGCAGCCTGCTATACATGCGAAGAAAGTATTAACATGGGAGGAACTTTTACTTTGTAAAACCTCAGGGCGCTATTTTGATTGCTTCATTTTTTATTTAAAATTTCACTGATCTTTACAAACAAAAGTATTTGGAGACTTTATGAATATGATGTTGAAAGTCTCAGTTTTGATAAACATTTGCTAAAATCATTGAAACACAGTTTTGTGTTGGAAATATTTTCATCTTTATTGGAAATGCATATCGATTCCAAATATAGGTTATCGGTCTCATTAAGTACTAATAATCTGTGTCAGCCCCGAAAAACCCAATATTGGTTGATCCCTAGTTATTTCTTCATAACATACACCACCTAATAAATGGCATGTACATTACATGTCAAGAAAAAGGTCTTTTACAACTTTAAGGATCTGAAGAAAAAAATCCAATTTTCTCTCTCTTCCATTCCTTCAGTCGTCTGTCTGTCCCCTTCTCTCTCCTTTCTTCTTCTCTCCCTTCCTTATTTCCCTTCCCTAAACTGACAGAAATATAAAAAAGGGCCAGTATGCAGCTGGCAGTGGGTTACAACTTCAGGCCAGCATTTCTTACGCTGAACACAGGACACAATATGTACCTTAGTGTGTATGCAAATAAGTTACAGATAAATATTTTAGTTCTAATGTGAAAATAACCATACTAAATGATGGTCTGACCATTTATTGATATGGTTAGCACATGTTAAATTTCTCATTGAACACTTATGGTATGATTTGTAATATTAATAATATATTCAATAAAAAAATTCCTCTTCGTGTCTGCGTATTGATACATCATTGCCATGCAAAAATATTGTGATACTAATCTTTTTAGCGATTTTTTTCCCCCACCTATAATTGTTAGGGTATTTGAACATATGGTGTACTGTACCTACTTAACTTTGCTTTTTTACTACTTTTCACCAGGACGGGAGTATAGCATTCCCTCACCTCTCCAAAGACTGCTGGCTGAGATGGTGGATTTCTTCATACTGTTTTTCATTAAAGCAACCATAATCATCAGTATTATGCATCTGAGTGGAATCAAGTGAGTCCCTTTCGTTTCTAAAAGTAGTGATGGTCTGTATGCAGTGGTGGAGAAACTATTACGCCTGTGTTTGTTTTTTAAGAAACACACCCAAACTGTAATTGAATAAACAGTCTTTGGATTCATTTCATAAACATTTTTTACTTTTCTTTTCAGGGATGTTTCAAAGTTCGCCATGCATTTCATAGTGGAGGAAATAGATGAGGACACATCGATGGAGGAGCTACAGAAAATGATGCTTGTTGCACTTGTGTACCGAATATTAGTGTGTTTTTATGAGGTAAGCACTCAAAGGTTTTCCACAGAAAAAGGCCTCATCTTCATGGACAAGGGTACTTTTGTGAACAGGCTTCTTCCCTCCTTTGTCCTCAAAACGATTCCTGTCCACACACACCTTTATAAGTATAATCTCTGTCCAAGTGAAATGACTTCTGATGCCTCTGTCCTTCAATATAGTAGAAAGGTAACTGTAAATATTTAAAAAGTCTTGTTAGCAAGATTAGAGCCAGCACTATTTTGGTCACAGCTGCCATTGCATTAAATGCCGTCTCAGTTGTGACGCCTTACAGAAGAGACAACAGTACACACTCTGCCATTAAAAGCTCCAAATTCTGTTTACCCTCTACATGGCAACACTGAAAACATCCAGACATTTTTGTCTGTATATCTGAGGCCGGGTTGCGGGACAGGCTAAGCAGAGCACTCCAGGCGTCCCTCTCCCCAGCAACGCTTTTTAGTTCCTCCTGGGGGACCCCAAGGCCTTCGCAGGCCAGATGAGATATGTAAGCCCTCCAGCATGTTCTGGGTCTGCCCCAGGGCCTCCTACCAGTAGGACGTGCCCAGAACACCTCCAGCAGGAGGCGCCCAGGAGGCATCCTGATCAGATGCCCGAACCACCTCAACTGGCTCCTTTCGACGCGAAGGAGCAGCAGGTCCACTCAGCGAGCTCCTCCTGGATGTCCAAGCTCTGAAAACAGAGTTTCTGAAACGCTTCACCTTTTGTTTGATCATCTAACCTAACTAAAGCCAAAATGCATAAAAAAGCAACAATATCAAATATGCCTGTCTCCATGTGGAAAAGACTTAATACAGGTAGGATGAGATAAAAACAGTGGTCTCAACCTCAAGTGTTAATAGTTTTTTATGTAAATGTCTGAGAGCACCTCTCCCCTTGCAGTCAAGTGACAGCTCCTACACTATTCTCCCCACAGATTGTGTGCATTTGGGGAGCAGGAGGAGCCACTCCGGGGAAGTTTCTCGTTGGACTTAGAGTTGTTACATGTGACTCGTCAGTTCTGGTTCAGCCTAACAGGGTGCTTGTAGTTCCAGCAACTAATGTCTCTCTGTCTGCGTGAGTGCTTCATTTTAAAGTTTATCTTTCACCGTTTTCACAAAGAATACAAGTTTGTCTCTTCTATTTGTTGAATAATCATTGTCTCTGTCTACAGATCAACTGTCCGAGCCTTGAACAAGAACTTTTCAATTGCCTTCTTCTTCCCGGCCTTCATCACACTATTGTTCTTCCAGCACAACAGGACGGTGTATGATATGGTTGCTGGCACAATAGTTGTGAAACGCTCCAGGGTCAGATGACGTACAAGGACCCAGCAGAGAGTCCTTCATGAATGCTGAGCAGGCACAGTGTGTTATTCTTTAAATGCCTGCAGAACTCAGACATCAGCCTTTCAAGGTATCGTCAGAACACACAGGAGCTTTAAGACTGTTGCAGAGTTTCATACACATCAGTATGAACTATTGTAGTTCCCTACAACTCCTACAACTCGGGTTTGGTTTGTTTCAGACACATACTGTATTTCTGCATGTATTTCGACATGCTGCTTCAGAAACTGTTCCTGTGCCAAATTGATGTCTCCTTTTGAAGACAGGATTAATGATGGTTTTTGCCGCAATTTCATTAACACATTTGCCTCTTTTTAAATGCTAATCTTCCAGATTAAGGGTGAATGTCTGGCATCACTCAGTATTGAAGTTGCTAATCATGCATTCATGAGATTATACCTTCAGTATCTCTTTGTATTTAAAATTTTGTCTTGAGAGTTTTGCAGTCAGACTTTTCGATTTTGAGTTTTTGATCTTCACACAGGAGTGATGCATCATGATCAGCTTTTTCAAATGCTGAAATGCTGTGGTTGTAAGGCACATTTAAATATATTGAAAGGAAATGTAAATCTGATCACAACTGATCTTCCTTCACTCTTACAGCATGTGTGTGACTGAAAAGTCCATGTATGACACATTTTATGTGATTAAATGATTTTTGCATTTAAGAAAATTAAACGAAATCCCCACTATTTCCCAGCATGTTCAAGATGTCTGTCTATTTAGCAGTTTGCCTGCTATTTGGTAATTCTTAGTGTTTTCATACTTTTAAAGGAATACTTCATACTCAAAATGACCATTTGTAAATCAGTTAGTCATGCAGTGTTACTTTGAATTTGTGAAGAAAACGTTTTTCTTGCATGCCTCCACAGAAAACTGTTAACATATTGAATTATTGATTGATTAGTGACCACTTGTAACAACAGCAAAACGATATTTGTGTACAAACTCACACAACTCGTACAGAATAATCCAAGTCTCATATATCCATTTGTAAGCTTATTACTTTACAATCGCAAACATTTTTGCTAAAAACCTTTAGTATTAGAGTCTGGATTTGAAGAGAGTATAGGTAAGTCTCACTTTGAGTTCAGTTTTAAATACTAAGGTTTTAGTGAAAAATGCATTTGTTTGTGATGTACTGAGCATATGATAATTTTTTCTTCGCTGCATGACTAATTGATTTACAAATGGTAATTTTGTGGGTGAATTATTCCTTTAAATGGCCTCATTGAGTTCATTTGTGTGTTTTCCATTTAATATACCACAGTAAGTACAAAACATTGTTCAAATTGCAAAATTCATAGAAATAACTAATTAATTTAAAAAAAAAAAAAAGTGACCATATTACACTCCAATTTCTGTAAGAAAACATACATTTAAAAATAGTTAAATATTTTAACCTTGTAACCTTATATTTGCAATTTATAAATGCAGTGATTTTTAATATATTATTTACTCTGTTGGGAGAAGCAGAAATTGTTAAAAAAAAAAAAAAAAAGAAAAAAGAAAAAAGGTATATTATGCAACACAGTGATCTGATCCAAAGTTGCAGCAGTTTGGCTCCATCTAGTGTTTATTTGTTAGTCATACAGACACTTCAGGACATGCATCATGCAAAATCCGCTCACAGCACTGTCACCAGCATACAATATTTGTAACAAAAATCTGATCCTCAATAATCATCACCGAGAGTCAATAACAGTCTATCGTCTGCCCAGACTAATCAACAACAGCTAATCATTCTCCGCTAAATTGAGTGACAGCCTGAGTCCACTTGTTTCAAGACATTACTCTCATCTTTTGACTCTTCTGGCATGTCACCTGATCTTGGAGCGAACTGATAAAACTCCAATTGTTGACAAAGTGTTGACGTGGTGATTGTGTTAGGCCCACTAAGTGGCAGCTTCAGCTGACAGCCGCAGATGGTACTCCGAGATTACTGAGCACCCCCCCCCTCCACATGATGCTGCCATGCACTGTGCCATTACTGTAGGCGAGGGAATAATATAAGTCATGGTTGTGAAGGGCTTTACCGAGGAATAGAAAAGTGTGGGCAGACACCACCATTACCGCACTGTATACTCATGAGTGAGAGTGGAGCTTTATTTGGAGTTGAGGGATGTTTGTAATCTATTTTTGTATCGACATGCACTGGCTCATATCCAGGGGGAATGTGCAGGAGGAAGATTTCAGAAAAGCTCAAGGGAACAATTATTACAGTAATTTATGACAGACCTTTATGTGAAAGTACTCAATGTTGCAATAAACCTCACAGCCCTTGTGATGAAATATCAAATGACAATCAGTTATTATTAAAAGCACTAATGATTTATTTAAATCACACCGAAGATCATCCTTGTGTCTATGAATAGGAATTCTAATGTGGCAGCAGTGATGGGAGTGCTGAGAATTGATTCCTGCTATTGCAATTGAGTGTAAAAAATAAATGTGGGGTTCATCCATCAAATGACTCTTTGTTCAATTATAAATCACCCTAAACTAAGAGGGTGAACTCAGATTTTTTAGCAGTCAGAAGAGGTGAGTGTATCCTCACTTCAGCTCTGTATACAAAAAACAGCCTTTTTAATTCCGCATTCTCTATGTCTGTTGTTTGTTGCTTGACAGATCTGGTTCCTTGCTGCCACATGGTATGCCATACGGCATCAAGTTGGTGAGGTGTCCAGCCTGAGTTCCTGCCACCCTCTTTGGCTCTTTTAACGAGGAAGTCATCTACAGGCAGCACGGAGGTCTCACAGCTTTCTCTGACAGCCATGTGTCTGTTTCTGAACAGAGCCACTGCAGGGCAGAGGGACAAGGTAAACAGTCTGGTCTCAACTGGACTAAAATATTTTCTGCGATCGATACAATTTGTGTCCTTAAAGTCATTGCTCATTCATTAGAAGTACTAAAATGGCAGCTGGCTGCTGCTCCTCACACACACAGCAGCAGGCTCCAGGTGTTTTGAAGTCGCTGAAAGGTGCAGTGAACTGAAATGCTGCTCAGCGTTGTTGTTGTTTCTCCCAGTGTGTCTGTGCCTGTTGGTATTCCTCTCAAGTGGAGTCAGTAATTACAGGCTGGCTGGGTTCTGCCTGAGTGGAGAGGGCTGTTGATGAAGAAGAGACCTGTTGACTGGGGAGCCATGCAAATGCCTGCTCTAATGCTGGAGGTGTCATGGGAAACACACACATGTTTAAATGCTTAAATGCGCACACACATTTTTAATATATTGTTGTTATTTCAAGGTTTTTATGGACTAACAATTCAATTTACATGCACTGAACTGAGCAATATTGTCTCATGCCTGTCTAGTTTTTCTTTATAAGGTACTGTACGGAAATTGATAGTGGGGATAGTGGGTAAAAAAGGTTACGGTTATGTATTTGTGTTTTTCATACTATATTATTGAGAAAGGTGTTGAATTTCTCATTAAAGTCAAGGTGAGGGTCCATTGAAAGGATTAATAAAGCTGGGACGGGTCTCGCTTTTGAAAAAGCGAGTCAGAAGCTGTGTTTCCACAGAACACTTTTGTCGTAGTACCCTGGGAACCGTAGATAACCTAGACTGACATGTACCTAAAACTGTTTTGCGTTTCCACCACAGACAGTAGTCTTAAAACATAGGCAGGCTTGTAATCAGATGTTAATAGCCATGTCACTGCTCAAACCAGCTTTTGCTGTATTTGCGCTTCATCAATGATCCAGAGGAACGTCTGCACCTCGTTGATCATCAATGGAAGGGGCTTGAGCAATATTTTCAGAACAAACAAGAACAGGCTGAAGTGATAAGGGTCTCTGTCCTAATCAATGGGATATTTAAAAATAGCAGGTCTGTAGTTTGAGTCTTTGTCAAACAGGAGTGTTAATCTCTATTGACCAATCAACGGACTGCAGTGTTTCTAGCTCCACCTTTTACTATCTGATTAGTGTGCTTAGTACCTTAACAGGGCTGATGGAAAAAAAAAGGGTATGATTGTATTGGTACCCTCCAAAACTTTTCACATTGGCAATGCAAAGACAACCGTTCTAATGTGTTAAGAACTGACCTAAACTGACTGGACTGACTGGACTGCTTCCCTACCCTAATAATTTTCATATAGTCTCTAAAGCCAATTTAAAGTGGATGTAGGCATCACATCAGCATGTACCATTTGGTTGCACTGACATTTACAATTCCAGTAAATTATGAATGAACCCATTTCTAGGGACGTGACTAAACACAAGTAAGTATGACATGAATAAACTTTTCCAGAATAGTACGCTGCCTGTGCTGCAGTTCATTTTCCTGGTATAAAAATAGACGTGACTATGAGTTGAGTGCAAACTCAGGGTGAGTGATGTGGAAGCATTAAGGGAGACCATGAGTGCGTATGTGTGTTGGGGTGGTGCGATACAGCGTATCATTTTCTATGACAAAACATTAGGTTTCTGGCTGTTTGTGTTTTGAACACAGTAGATTTCTGCTTAAGGCAGCGGGAAGCTTGAGTTGTCAAGACAACCATGGAGACTGCACTGGTTACTGCAGAGACATTCAGCGTTTTCTCTCCTCAGACAGTGTTGCTTTAGGGTAACATAATATCAGATGTGTGTTTGCTATATGTTTGAAGAGCAACTGAGTGGTAGTAATTGGACTCAAATATGTCTGCCTCCTGCTATCTTCTCAAAAGCTGCTTGGCAACTTTTGAAAGTCTCCCTCGTGTCAAGAGAGACTGTGCCGCGGTTCCACTTCACCACTGATTTGGACTAAGTAGGTGCTGAATATATTTCCCTGGCAACAGCTGCATTATTTACAATATAATCAACACAGCACTCTCAAGAACTTCGAAGATGACAGAGAAACAAACAAAGAGACAGCAAAGGAATGAAAGAGAATTCTGTGCCTGATGTTGTGATAATTACAGACAGTATCGCCCCGCAAATTCAAAACTACTGTACAGTTTTTATGGCATATTATGGAAAAAATGATCATGGAAAATTTCCAAGAACCAGAAAACAGAAAAACACTCTGCAGTGACAGAACTCTGCATAGTACAGTGCTCAAAAATGGCCAGTTTAGCTGTTGAGTTCCTAAAAATGTATCCTGGTGGGAAGGTGTTGATTGAAAATGGTTCCCCCCAGTGTCAAATAGGTGATTACATCCCTGGAGGAATATGTTGAAAATAAGGCATAAAATTCGCTGTTTTTTATATAATTTTTTTAAGTTACTTTATTGTTTGTATCATTTTAAAGAACATAGAAAACAGAATAATACATTTGTGTCTACCATACACAAAACACGCTTAAAATAAATCAAAAACAAGTAAAAAAGCTCCTTCTTAAATAAAAGCAAATATCTACACATATATTCTTACATAAACATACACATACATACACATGCATACAAATATGAAAATATAGACACACTTGTCCAAAAAACGCTCATCCATATACTTACACATTCTAATCAGCCTGAAAGAGTTCAAGGAAAATATTGGTTTGGGTTCTTTGGGTTTTTTCTCCATAATATTTATATTGTATACTGTGTCGATCCACTTGTTTTATATTGATATATTTTTCTTAAGCCATTTTCTGATGAAAGCCTTTTTGCTTGCCACTAACAACACCCTCAGCAAGTATTTATCACACTTGGCACAATGAAGCTCTTCCAGATCACAGAGGTACATGATTTTTAAGTTAAAACATATTTTCATCTTAAAAATTGCGTCCAGGACATGAAATGTACTTTCGTAGCTGACATAACGCTAAGATAAACACATTTTTCCATAAAATAAAATCTATAAAATCAATTTACAGCATTAATCCAACTCTCAACTGCTGGTATTGAAGTCCATATTCTGCCCTCTGTTGTGTGAAACTGGTACTGAACCTCCAGCACAGCAGGAGTGGGCAGGCTTTCACTGAGGTCACTGAGGTCGTTTAAATAATGCTCGAGTTCCCTCGCTTGAGTATCCAGATCGGGCAGGATCCATGATGTTGACTTGTTACTTGTACTCTGTAATGGCATAAATGTTTTAAAATATAGAAGATAATATCGTTTCCTGGCTTATTTCTGTACATCTTTGGAAACTAAAATCAACAGTAACTTTGCTCCCTGGCTGATCAGTGTTCTCTCTCTCTCTCTCTCTCTCTCTCTTCTCTCCCTCTCTTTCTCTCTTTCTATCTCTCTCTTGTTTAACACCATTTGGTGTTTTTTTGATTGATTTGGTTCATGTGTTTGAACAAACTCTACTGAGTTCCTTCAGTGGCTATATTCCTCCTCCACAAATCACTCCCACCCAATCCTTTAGTTGCCTAAACTATGTTCTGGACTGGAGATGTGCGTAAGCACTGGCTTGCTATTTTCAGCTGAATGAAAAGAGTCTTGGCACTTGGACTCAGGATGAAATCTGTTTTGTTCTGCTGAATTTGGCTTTCACCACATGCACAGTATCTGCATGTAACAGAGTTAAAGAACTCTGTTTAATGATGTCCTACAGTAAAACCACAATCATTTGACTGAGTAGCATGACTTTCAAATCATTTGTTTGGAAAACGTTTTCCTTAGTAACATAAATACAACATGTATCATGGTGGTGACAAGAAAATGTCTATGTTTTGGGCTGATTGAGTACATTTGTTTGTTAGGTGTCTGTAGAAAATGGTAATAGTAGTATTCATTTTTGATTTAACAGGTTGAAGTACTCCCTCACATCAAGCAGCCACTGCCTCAACTATGAATCACATGGCATTTGTTTTGTATAAGGAAAAGATTCAGACCCTGAATAAAAAAACATTTCCAAACACGTCACTTCTGATGCAAAATGACACACACTGCCATATAGTTGACAGACAGTTGAACATATAATGGACACTGTTTTTTTTAGCTTTACCCCCCACCCCCTCCAAACAAAACAACAACAAACAAACAAAAAACAAGGACATTTGTTGGCTTTCAGAGGTTCAGCCCATTGCTAACCCATCATTCATTTCATCTTTAGACATCAGTGTTGATGCAAGGACTCTGCTCAAGGTCACTCTGAACTCATCAACACTTAACAACTGCTGTATTATAATAACCGCTGGAAGTGAGTGACAGTCTCATAGATTTTAAGACCAAAGCGCACACTGCCTGCTGATCAAAATAGTGAAGCTGAGTGGATATAATATTCACAAATCTCTCACAAGTGCATGCACCCAAACAGAGAGGTGAGGTCAGTATCACCTGCCTGGTGGATTCGCTGTCCTTTTGCTCTTTTCATTAACTACTGAATTCACTGGCTTTCAATAGGCTCTTTCAGCGTGTCATGCTACACCACCATTGAGCTACAGCCACGTTGCCACCCATCTTTCTTAATGGGGACTGGAGACTGTGGAGCTGCCTTGTTGCCATGGCAGCAAGTGCTTTCACATTCTCCCCACATAGTGTGGAGTGTGCATGTTGTTCCCTCCAAACTGGAGCGCGCCACAGCAGAGACAGGTCTGCTCTCAGACAGGACCGAGCGAGGGTTATTTACCTCCCGCTCTGATACCAGATGCCCTCTTAAGCCAGCCACCCACACTCTACTTTCCATTCTCTCGATTACTTATGCATAGTATTTCCCAGTGGCTGCTCTCACATACTGAACTGAACTTTTCTCCAAAACTTACTTTTTTATACTTCTGTAGGCAAGAGTGTGTCACTAAATTTTAAGCCCCATGCAAAAGTACTTTTCTGTTGGTCCTCTTCCTCTCTTGATCCATATCTCTCTTATGCATGTTTAGATTTTTTTTTAAAGTCAGTTTGCTTTCGTTCATTTTCCCTGATTTCTCTTTCTTGGGGAAAGACATGACTGTGTACCCTGGTGCTTCAGAAGCAGTCACTCACTTGACTTTAGCTGTGTTTACAGCATGGATGTATTAAGAGACCTGGGTACAGCATTTGAGACGGGGCCCCTAATATTCCTATGAAAGATGTACAGTGGCACATGAAGCCAAAATCGCTCTATTTCCACGTTATGAAATTAGCCACATTGAGCATGTGCACAAGATAAGTTAAGGCGGCTGAGCAGCTGACTCTGGGTTCAGCGCTTTGTTAATTTGAGTTGGAATAAAATGATTTAATCTTGCAGCTCTTCTAAACTTTTGAAGCACAGTTATTGGACTGAATGGATCAAATCCCAACAGTGACAAAATTCAGCCTTTCAACCGATATATTCAGCCAATTTGTATTGCACTATAGCACTAATTATTTAGAAATAAGAAAGTAAAAAACAAACAAACAAAAAAGAAATATTTTCACCCCAGGACTTTCAAGGGCCCTGCAGGGCAATCAGTCCCACTTTACCCCCCAGTATGACGCCCCTGTCTGTAGGCTTAACAGTGAGTGGACTAGGACTAACTAGGGCTCCAACAAGGGGGAGACATCAAAAAGTCTGATATTAAAAGTTTGTTTTTATCCGCAACTTTGAAATTTTACGTTATTAGCAATATCTGCAGAGTATAACTGTTTTGAAAGTAAATAGTCTGGCAGAGTATTTCCAGTTTCCAAAACCATATTAGAACATTTCAGAGGCACCTTCCCCTCTCGAGAGGGTAAATGGTTTAGTCCACTCCAAACGCTTTTGCCAGAATTTACCTTAATACATCCATGCTGTGTAGGGCTAACCTGTAACCAAACATGTCGTCTAAAAAAAGAGAAAGAAGGAAAACTGGGCTACCTGAAGAGAGAAGAAAGGCTGAGTTAGAAAGAAAACGATCACAAGTGTCAACAAAACGTGTTACAAATGTTTCGCAGTGGGCTATTGTAGGTAGCTAGCTAACACAACTAGCAAGCTAATATTGCAGTAGTTAGCTAACTTGCTGTTTATCAAATAACGTGTAACGTCAGCGTTGCCTTCACTTTCAGAAGTGAGTATTTAATTCCACTACTGTTGTAATTGTGTATATAAAAACGTCATTAATTTTATGCAAACGTCTGAGCCAAGCTATGCAGTGATTTTGGTATTTATACAATATGAATAAGTTGATCGATGCAAACAGCATGTACAGCATGCATTTTCCCATATTTGACTGTATGCATCATACTTGCCTCCCTGTCCTGTGCGTGTGAGGATCAATGTTACATGTCTGGACATGTCTGCTGCATGTCAGAGGAGGCTCATTCAGCACAAGTGAGTGTGTGGTGAGGATGCAGAGCAGTGTGTGGGTAATGACGCTTGGATAATTGTTTGCTGGGCACTGATCAGAACAGTTTCAAGGTAATGTGATTAATCTCTTCAGATATTAGAGGAGGTTGTGAATGAAAAAGTTCACCCAAAACTTAAATTGGAACTTATGTATTGCCTCTCAGTAAAGGTCATGCAGTGTTATAACCTGCAGCAACTGGAGCCCACTTGAGTTTTCATTGTGTTTTTTGCTGAAGGCTACTGTGTATGAGTAAGAGAGAGCACTGAGAGGCAGTGTGTAGACATCTGTGTGTTTAAAAATGGAGGAATGTAAGCATAATGCAATGCTGATTTGTTGAGATGGTGAAGGAGTGCTATGCAGTAAGTCCTTCTCCCATGTCTATTGCTTTACTAATATTACTCCTGTTTATACCACTACATGACAAAGGCTAGATCTTGTTATGGTTGGGAGCACTCCCTCTTACTATGTGTGCACCACACTGAGGAATGTTACACTTAGTTGTGTGTGCTCAGACTAAAAGAGCACATGCAACTAGGCCAGCAAAACCCCTCTGTCAGGTTGGAACACAGTAATCAGCATTCAAAAGTAATCCATAGTATCTGAAAAGCTGTCAACAAAGATGAAATATTCTTGATTTGTGCTGAAGACTTTAACACCCTGCAGCGCTTGGTGTAATTCCTCTCAATTTACAGTGTAATGTTTGGTACTAATTGAACAGTGCGTACTGATACATGTATAAAACAAAATGTGGAGTTATGTAATAAGGGGAAACAAGGAGCATTGTCAGGAACATGTCCTAGTCCTATAAACTATACATTGTATGTTGTAATGTTGGCCTACTTTTGGGGTTCAGCATTGTATTTACAGGGGACTTCAGGGTTTATGTGGACTCGGGGACTACAGTAATGATGAAGTTTCTCAGTAACAGTTGAACTGAAAACCAGAAATGTAACAGTCTAATAGCCAAGGCAGGCATATGACAACAACAACAACAACAATTATAATAATAATAATAATGTTTATTTTTATGTCACAATTCATGCATAAAATGCAACACAAAGTGCTGAACATAAAAGAACATAAAATATTTATAATAGAAGAAAAAAATAAAACAAATTTAAAAATTAATTAAAAATCAGTTACAGCTGCAGGGTTAGACAAGATAAAACAGTTTCTTATGGTTTTGTTTGAAGGTTTCAACAGATGTAGGCCTCTGAGACCTTCAGGCAGACTGTTCCAGAGTTTAGCCTCTCCTTTTAGTTCTGACCTCTGGAACAAACAAGAGTGATTTTAAGGACCTGACAGGTACATATATCTTCACCATGTCAGACAGATACAATCGTGCAAGGCCATTTAGTGGCCTAAAAACCAATAAAATCATTTAAAAATGAATTCTGTAACAGACAAGTAACCAATGTATCGCTGTCTGCTTTTTTGTCAGAACACATGCTGCTGCATTCTGTATTAGCTGTAACTCACCCATGGCTTTCATTAAATACACCAGACAGAAGATAGTTACAATAGTCCAGCTGGCAGAAGGTGATCTATTTTATGTCCCGTACTACTGTCATGAACATTTAAGGATATAAACACATTGAAAAACTGTATGCAAAGTCTTTCACATTCAGTCTGTCTCTTCTAAGGATGAGGTGGTGTCTTTCAGCACAAAACATGTCCATCATGTTCCTTAAAAAACAGTGTCAGCTGCCACTCACTTCAACAATGATGTATGCATGTTTGTGACCTGTGTGCAACTCCTATGGACGGTCAGGCAGTAGTTAAAGATACTTGTATCATAAATTGTCTTTAAATTTCTCCCCAAATGCCAGATTGTTGCCCAACAGTGGTTGTATTGTACCGGGTACTGGTACAATACAACCACTGGGTACCGGCTTATTTTCTTTAGCCGGTACCCAGGCTAAAGAAAATAAGCACATCTTGTTCCCTTGTAGTTACATGTATATATCATTGTGTACTGTTCTGGTAATCCAAAGTGTCACTGACTCCTCGTGCAGAAATGCAGAGCAAGTATTTGATGGAGCTATGTGTAGTCTCACTCTTGATCTACTCAGTGCAGTGAACATTTTTGCTCCATGCAACTCCAGCTGGATTTATGAACTCCCATGGAAAAGCTCATTTGAGCTCACTTGGCTGACATTATTTCTGACCTTCAGTGTACAGTGAGATATTTTAAGGCAAGGAAATGGCATTCTCTGGTAGATGCCCTCATGCTTCGAAATGGGGTTTCCGCATGTTTCTTTCCATTCGGGATTGTGTAGCTCCTGAGGTTTACTTTGGCTTTGCAGCTTCTTTGAAGCAATATTTGTCACAGTAGGAAGACGAGTCTGTAGCCCTTTGGCAAGTAAGACATACAGCACATGTTTTTTTTCTCAGGTTCAACAGCTGGGGAAACACATTTCATCACTAAGTGGTTCAGTATGTGTGTGTATGACAGTCACAGTGGTTGAGCCCAGTTCCTTTAGTTATGCACGTTACACCTCATGTAGGATGCAGCCGTGAGAAAGTTTGGGAACACCCACCCAAGAGCCTTTGTGGTTGTAATACCATTCACTAAGCTTGTTGTAGTAGCAGCATTGTGTGATTTGTTGCGTTCTGTGTTTTCCCCAGTCTTCAGTCTAGGTGGAGGGGACACCCTGCTCATCCCGCCTGCAGAGGAGCAGATAGCTGGCTGGCCTGGTGGTGAGGTGCCTGTCTGTAGCCTGGCTGTCTCTGCTGCGTGCTGTACAGGATAAGCAGGAGGCCTTCGGGTGAGGAGGGCCCCAGTGCCAAGTGGCTGGGCGGAGGGGGGGTGTTTATCAGCGCTGCCTGCCTGCACTGAGGGAAATATCTCTGGGGAAGAGATGGGGAGGCCTGGGGAGACCTGGGGAGACCTGGGGAGGGGATGGCAGGTTACTCTGAGTCACTTTGCAGCTGAATAGAGGTTGAGACTGTAATTGTAGAGCAGCTCGCAGGGCAGATTAGGAGGAGATTTGTCTCTGCAGGGAAACTGCATATGAAAATGAACAAGAAGGAAGCAGTGCATTTTAACAGCTTTGACGTGCTAACACACAGAACAATTTAATCCTCTGCCGGCTTGTGTACGTGCATATGTGTGAGTGTCTCTGCATTTATATGCCAATGCGAATATCCCACAGTTATTCACATTCATGCAGCATGTCTGTCTGAGCAAACGCTTTCTGAATCTCCAGCTCTCCCTCTCCCTCCCTCACCCTCCGTCTGTTGCTCCCTCCCCCTCCTTCCCTCTCTGTGTGAGCGTAGTCTGGGCGCTAAGCCAAGTAGAGTGTGTTTTTTTGAATGAATACCTGATGCGGCTGATGAGGCTGGCTGGGGGAGGAGCTGTGTCAGTGGAGTACTGAGAGAGAGAAAGAAACAGAAGGGAGGGAGGGTGGTAGAGAGGGAAAGGGAGAGAGGAAGAGAGAGAGAGAGAAGCAGCCAGGCAGAGAGGGAGCTGGCGGTCTGGTGGCCTTGCATAACACGCGTTGGAGCAGCTTTGAATGCAGGACTTGGTGTTAGCTCCAGCAGCGGGGAACTTCCTTTACCGACAGCCCCGTTGCAGGGGCAGTGTAGCCTCCAAACCGGAGAGTCCACAGAGGAGGGCAGGGCTGGAGCAGCTACAGCACAGGCTACAGGAGAGGAGAGCGGCACAAAGGAGAGACTCAGGAAGAGGAGTCCTAGGAAACACGTCTCCAACACACATACACACACACACTGAGAGGCAGGAAGAATCCTGGACATGCTCTACAAGCAGTGGCTGTGGAGAGACTGGTGAGCTATTCTTAGTACTCTAACCGGAGGAGGGGTGGGGGGTTGTCTCTTTTCCTCTTGATTTGTGGCATAGTAGTATTTTCTGCCCTGCTACTACACTCATGCGCTCTCACTGTCATTCTAAAGCCCCCAGAGGCTACAGTCACAGTATTTGTCTGAAGTCACTGTGGTAGGATTCAACAGCGTTGACCCTTTTTGGTTGTGCTCACTAAGAGGGACGCCGGCTTGTATACTGTGTGATCGGTGTGTGTTGGGCAGTGATGCAGGACTCTGAAGTCATTGTGAAGACAAACAGCCTGAACCCACTGCCTGTTCTTACTGTCTGCTTTAGTCTGCCTCACGGTTGGTCCGCCTCTTAAAGGCACAGGCTTCACTGTTGTACAGAGAAGTGGCAGTAAAATGGCTCTTTTGGGTATTAGGAAAAAGCAGTACAGCGTATTGATCTGCTCTGTGGTTAAAGCTGCTGTGTTTGTAAGGGTATTTAGGGGAGGTCCTATTTATATGCAGCAAATCACACATACACGCTCGTACATATTGTCTTCCACAGTACCTCCCCCTCTGTTTCATGCCAGAGCTCAGATTGATAATGATGTTTTTGTTTTCTATATATAGCCATTTGCTGTACTGGGTATTCACTGTGCATCTATGACTGGTCTAGCAGGTGAAACATGATGTATAGCAGTATTGACAACAGGTTTATCATCTCAGGGTCATTGCATTAGCCCTTTTTACAGTAATATTTAGTCATTGAATAATTTTGTTGCCTTTCTATTGCCTCCCTGCATCATGCTGCTGCGGAGAAATGTTATTGCTATGAAGCCGTGGATCAATGCAAGGAGTAAATAGTGGGTCTGGGAGCATGAGAGAAGACTCAGACGGAAGGAGTTAAGGTGGGGGATTGGAGGAGCTGGCGATTGCTGCGTAAGAGAGGAGATGTAACTCTGCTGGGGGGCCTCTTACCTGGAGACAACAGAGAGGAGGTTGAATGAAAACATCTCGTCTGCCCTCCTGCGTGCACAGCGATGGCAGACCGCTGCACAAATCTATTCCTCTGGTTTGTGCAGTTTTTTTGTGGTAGGTTGAAAGAGGACCACAAACGACGCTGGCTCAATCATTCTGTCTGAGCTGAAAAGCATCAGTGTGATGATCGGCACAGACAGCGTCCTGTCCCCCCTTCCTCACTGCTGTCATCCCTTCATGCATGTCTCAGAGGTGACAGTCCTTGGCCAGGGGACTGACTCAGGACTCCCGTGCTGTCTGGCATAGTGTGACAGTCACGTCTTGAAAGATTGCCTTTGTTCTCCATAGTACCACATACTCCGTATGTTTGTTGGTGTCAGTGTTCTAATAATAGGCTGACGCTGGAAAATCTAGTGATGCTTTTGGCTGCTGCGCTGTGTGTGACCATGTGCAGAAAGAGCTGTGCATAGGTCATATGAGGAAAAGGAAAGACACCTTCTTTAAGAGCATCCTGTTGTGCCTGTTGACAGTAGTGGTGGGTTTTTTGGAAATTAGATCTTGCAGGATTTGTCTGCCATTGTTGCGATAATCATAGGAGGTACTTGTGCTTCAGATGTGATGTCATTCCAGTGTTGACACGGTGTTGCTGAGGTGGGGTTGTTGCCACTGAGCGATGCTGCACAGTGAAGCTCAGGCTGTAGCGGCGGGTGTTTTGCTGATCGGGAATCTCTCAGCGAGGCGGGGGCTATGCGCTTTGGTGCTGCAGGCGCTGCTCAATGTGGGTCAGGAGAAGCAGCACTCTCTCTTCTCCCCATTCCCCATTCTCTCTCCCTCTTCTTGTTCCTAATCTTCTTTATTCTCTCACCCCTCTCCCCTTTTCCTCCTTTTCCTCCTTCTACACAGTTCTGTCATCTTCTATCTCCTTTCTCCCTCTCCTCCCCCTCACTCTCCTCTTTCTGTTTCTGCATCTCCAGCTCTGCTGCTCTCCCCCTTTGTTACATCTGTTGGATCTACCAGGCTGTATAGTTAGATGAATTGTACAGAGGTTTTTTTCGCTGCTTATGGATGCAGTGACCTTGTCAAAGCCAGCATTAGAGGTAGATGCATCTAAATAGAAACTGACCAAGGTCGCCTTCTGTGTTTTTTCTCCCCCCTCTGTCTTTATGTAACATGTCTGCCTGCTGTAGTGGACCTCCTCTGTTATATGAAATACAATTTAGCACTGTCAAACAGCCTGGCACCTCTGAATGGAATGTAGGGGGAGAAAAATGAATGGATGGATGTGTGAAAGTGTGTGTCACACACTCCCATCTCTGTGGTGCCTCTGGCTAATGAACAACTCAAGAGTCGTGTGCATTGACCCACAGTTAAACCTGCAGGAAAGAGCAGTCAATCTGAAAAAGAAACTGTGAAAAAAATAGAGCTCATGGGAAGAAAAAAGCTGCATGTGATGGCTGTTGAATTAATGGATGCACTACATATTGTTTGTGTTTTCTTGCTTGTTCTATATGAGCATGCATGCATACATATGAATCTACAGTATTTGTGACCATGATTTAGGCTAGCTCTGCAGTCAAACATTGATAATGGCTAGCTACTGCTGTAACTTGTTCACAAAGTTTACCTTTCATTAACCCACCTATAATACCATGAGTTCCACTTATGTTCCCATTTCTTGTTGCGAATGAAGAGCTTTTTCCATTACTCATTTAATCTGGCCTTCACTCTGCCTCTCTCTAAACCAAACACTAAGAGGAGCTACTCATTCATTGTTTGTTGTCCACTTTGTATTCCCTTGAACTTTGAAACACCACTCAAATGGAGGACAGCGGAAAGCCATTGTTAAAATATTTTGAAGCACCTCGATGTGGCCCATTTTCACTTCTTGCAGAACGTTCCATAATCAAATTTCAAGCCATATTGTTTTAACTTTATTTTTCTGATGTGCCCACTGACCCAGAGTTTCTGTCTGGAGGTGGATGTTATATTTACAGTAGCCCCACTGACTCAACACAAGACCGAGGGAGTGTTAAAACAAAGACAAAAACATAAGCTCCTCGGAGGCTGTTACTCTGTGCTGTTCTCCTTTCACTGCTCTGCTTTCTTACCCTAGAGCCTGGAGCAAGATAACAGCCAACAGCAACGCACGTACACTTAGCCTGTACACACAAGCGAGAACACACACACACACACACACCCAGACACACATACCCAGACACACAAACGCCGCAGTTCAGGAAACTCCTGTCCGTTGGTGAAAACATTTAAGAGCTTTTTCCATGTTATGTAAATGATGACACATAGCATCGTTTTGTGCTTTCTTATATATCATATAGCATTACTCATGCAGAGACCGGTTGAGTTTTCACAGATTTGCACATGTAGATCCTCAAGGTGCATCTTTATAAGTGGATGTCGGTGAAACGTACACAGAGTGGCCTACATGTTGTGTTCAAGTGCGTTAACACAAATCAGATGCAGTTGTTATATCAGGTACCACCTTGTGGCAAAATACAGAACAACACCTTCACTTACATGAAAGCAATGGCATTTTTAAGAGTGAAGTATTTTGGTGTTTGCTGTTTTACATTTGCAGCCCTGCAGGAACATTTTGTGAATATGGTTAATAAACACAGGCTGTGCTTACTGAGCTAGCTCTGCAGTGCAATTAAACTAATGAGACTGAATTGATTTTCAAGTCAAGTCAAGTTTATCTATATTGCCCCAATTTAGAAACTGTCCTAGAGAACTTAAAATCATGTACAGCATATAATTATGACTTTTCAATTTGATTTTGATTATCTGATTTGAGCTTCTCTTTGCCATCAGATTCCTGCCGATATCGTGGAAGAGGTGGATCGGTCAGAGATGATTCCTCATGAAGTCTGTGGAGCTCATTTTCTGAGCTGGAGTGACTCCATCTTCAACTCTGTACTGAGACCTGGAGCTGCCTACCAGTGAAAACAAAGAGAGCCACACAGCACACAGAGAGGCCGACCACAGCACATAACCACTTGAGAGAGAAAAGAAGACCCAGAAGAGCTTAGAATTACTACCTGGGAATATTAAAACCACGCTGACACAATGAAATCCAACCAGGAGCGGAGTAATGGATGCTTGCCTCCTAAGAAGCGTGAGATCCTGGCTCTGGAGCAGAGGCCAGTGGTTGTAGCCACAGCAACACCTCCAGCTGCAGTGGTTACTGACAGTCCCCACACAGAGAACCTAGCATGGCTGGCAAGTGTAGCTAGCGAACGCTGCCGATCCAGGGACGCAGAAAGCCCCAGATGTCCCATTACCTCCACTTCCTCCTCTTCTCCTTCCACTTCTATCCCTTCCTCGGCCACTCCTCTGTCTGCGGTACCCCTGGCCTCTCTGCCCACAGTTTACCCCACAGCCCTTCCCCAGCAGGCTGGGACTATCCAGTTTGCCCAGCTGGGGCCCAATGTTCAGTTCATCAGCTCTGGGCCCTATGCCGGCTACATCTCCTCTCACATCATCTCCACCAATACTGGTTCTACACCTAACAGCTCGGCCATAGGACAGCGTCCCCAGCTGGATGGTTACACCACTGCCCTCATCTCCCCTAACACGAAAGGGGAGCAGCAGTTTCAAATAGGCCTTTCTCCCACAGAACTGGCTCCTGTGTCGCTTCCGAGCTCTCCCCAGGTCACCAGCCAGTACATTCACCTGGACAGCAGAACGCCTCTAACTGTCAGCGGAAACGCTGTCACTTCACCCACTGCCCACCTCCAGCTCCATCCTCACACAGCCGTCCTCCCTCAAACGCTCACCCTCGCTCCCTCCCAGCTGGTGGTTCAGTATGCAGATGGTTCAGTTGGAAAGAAACCAGAGGGGCATGCTAAGGGTGTGCTGAATGGGGAATTAGAGGCGGTCAAACAGACCAAAACTCCCACTCATCAAGTGAACCATCAGCAGGTGCAGAGCTATGAGGCCAGACACATCCTCCTGCCTGCAGACTACAGCCAGAACCCTGCAGGACTCCAGACCTCCTTAGTGCTGTTGGCCCAGCCCAACCATGGAGCTGAACGGGAAACTGGCTCAAATAAGATCTCTTTAGTCCAGACTGAGAAGGGAGGCATCTGTTTGGGGAAACCAGTGTCCAGATCCTCCTCCTTCACCTCCCTTTCTTCCTCAGATGTGGTTAAGTCTGTTGCTCCACATACAGTCATCCAGACCACTCTACCCCCTGAGGAGCTGCCAGCGAGTCTGTATTCCACCACACAGCCACCAATCATCGGCTATATCACCAGTGCAAATCAGCACGCTGTCAGCTACCACGCAGCATTGCCTCAGCACCTGGTCATCCCGAGCGGCCAGTCCCTTCTCATCCCGGTCAGCGGCACCAATAACGGCACAGAAATTGAGGTTAGTCGTGCTGTTGGTGCCCTAACTGCTACCACTGCCCCTCAAATATCCACCGCCATGCCACATGCCTATCTGGCCACAGCACTGTCCAAGTGTGAGGCGCTTGGGCCAGATGGAAATCAACCACCCCCTGCTGTGGCACAGGCACCAGCAATGCCAGTCCTGCCCTCAAACCCGGCTCCTGCAGTGGTTGCAGCTCCCTCCCCAACTCCTGCTCCGGTCCCCAGTCCCGCCCCTGTTTCCATCCAAGCCTCCCACTCCATCTCCTCTCCCTCCTCTCCTGTGGCACTTCCTCCATTCTTCATGCGAGGCTCTATCATCCAGCTGGCTGATGGGGAGCTGAAGCGCGTGGAGGACCTGAAGACGGAGGACTTCATCCAGAGTGCAGAGATTAGCAGTGAGCTGAAGATTGATTCGAGCACTGTGGAGCGTATTGACAGTGGACAGAGTCCTAATGCTGTGGTCATACAGTTTTCTGTGGGAGAGCTCAAAGCCCAGGTAAATTATTTCTCATTCGTCATTCTTAAATGTTTAAACATGAGTTTCATTTATCAAACCACTATGTGTAGAATCTGAGATTATTTGGCACCCTCTAGTGATGGTATCAAAAAACTGTGGCAGACAGCAGTGCATAAAAAAATATAAAGGTAACAGAATTCTATATAGTATCATAATGTAATGAAATAAATGAGAAAATGTATGACAGAATCCACTAGTGATAAGCATGGTTGAGCTCCTCTTGTTCTCATTATGGCATCAATTTAGACCTCAGCTGCAAAATAAAAATCCATGAAATCCATATCTGATGCAGAGCTGAGAGAATCAGAGCAACACTATCATTATTTTCCAACCTACCAATTGTTCTCCCGCTGTACCAACCCTGATCCTGTTTTGGTACCAGATGCCAAAATATAACATTTAATTACACACCATTCAAAAGCCAAGAGTCATTACTTTTATAGATGAATAAAGCTAGCAATGTTACAGACCCCATGTCTGTAAAGGGCGACAGAGCTCCAGGGATATTGGATTTTTAAGGCTGAAACCAATGTTGATGTTTCATTATGTGAATATAGAGAAAGATAGCTGTTTGTTGAGTCGCATTCCCAGGTTATGGGGTGGTGGTCAGACTGAACCACCAAATCAAAGTGTCTGTATTAGAGGTTGACTGTTGTTGACTGATATACCGATACTGATTATTAGTAGTTAATGAGACCAATAACCGATATTTGAATACTATATTGAAACTCCAAAACAAAGCTTTGTTTAAATGCCTTTAGCAAATGTTTGATAAAAACTGAAACTTTCAACATCATATACAGAATGTTTCTTGCAACTTAAAAAAAAAAGTTCAGTGAAAATATTAAGAAGAAATTAATTATTAAAAAGAGCTAAAATGCCAAGCGTTATATACTGCACCTTTTAAAAGGAAATGTTAATTTAAACATGAATAAATAACACAAATACTTCTGATAAGGATCTGTTGAATTTGGTCATGAAAGGAGCTGTATGCAACATTCAGAGCATTAATATAGCAGCAAACCATTATTTGCTATGTAAAGATATAGTGTAGTAATGGTGCCATGAGCAGATAATGAAGTCATGCCCGCTTTGTTTGTGTTATAATTGGACTCTGTCTGATGTTGTGGTAGATGGTGTGGCAGCGCATGCATGTTAGTCCCTGTGTCCTCAGCCATGCACATGTGTATTCCACTGGCTAGCTAATCGCCGCCTCAGTACATTGTGCTCATATGGCGGTTAACTGTTGATATTACGGAAGCGTAGCACCCACCTTCCAATTTCCTCCAGATATAAAGTAAAAGCTCAGGCAACACTGCTGCAGTCGTCAGTGCTGTTTTTTGAATTAGCACCGTAAGCTGTTAGCCGCCAGCTCAGCCGCCTCCATACTGATAACTGTGTGCAGACTCTGAATCATAGATATGCTCTTAATGTTACATACAGCTCATTTGATGTATTCTAATGAGCAGGGCAATTTATGCAGGATTATTTTTTTATGGAAAATACATTTATCAGTGCTTTCTGATGGACAAATGACAGCATTACATAAAAATGACCTGAATCATTTGTTTGTTCTGTTTGTCCTGTAATGTTTTGCTTTTTTTTGAAAGACAGCATTACTGACATGTTTGTGATAAACAAAAATTGTATTAGCTGAATGAACATACTAGTCCGATTCCAAAACAGACTGCACCACTAGCCCCTTTTGCCGCGGACATTTTAACTTGGCGTAACCGAAAAAGCACAGGTGTAAAAAATAACATTAACAATGGCTCCACTCCATTAAGTGTCACAGTGAGCCATGACAGTGTGACAGTGTGACGGTGTGACAGTGAGGCAGCATACACAATATCAGGACTCTAATTCTGAAGCAGCTGGATGAATCTCAGCCATCATTAATTTTATTATCACACCTGTGAATTCCCACTGTGGCATGTCAAAATGTCTTCTGTGGAAAGATCCTAAGGCTTGTTGTTTTACAAACAAACATTTATGCCAAAAGAATAATTTACAAGATGCATAATCCCATACAAATGTGCACATAGTGGCTTTGAACAGATGTGTTTCTTTTTTTAAATCCTTCACAGATATTTCAGTCTTTATTGAGCTTAAAGCTAACTGTGTTTGTTGTGTGTGTGCTCATCTCCAGGTGTGTGTGGAGGTGCTGGTGGAGTATCCCTTCTTTGTTTTTGGCCAGGGCTGGTCGTCCTGCTGCCCAGACAGGACCACCCAGCTGTTCGAGCTGTCCTGCGCTAAGCTGTGTGTGGGTGACGTATGCGTGTCACTGACCCTCCGTGGCTTGAGGACCACTACAGTAACAGACAGCCAGTCTATGGGGACCAAGCTGAAGACGGGTCACCTCTCTGACTCCTGTCACAATCTGGATGCGAGTGTCAGAAACAGTGCGAGTCCAAACGCTGCAGGCAGAAACGGTGGCCTACTCATGAAGGCTTCCAGTGCAGACAGGCTGGAGGGGGAGCAGGTAACTGGACCAGGGCCAAGATTAGAGCTACCACCAGGGTTGGGACTAGGACCAGGGGAGGGGATCTACGGAGCTGGACCCGTGCTGGCAGTCTCTGGGAGTGGAGAAGTAAGACAGGAATCAGTGAAAACAGACATACCTGGGCTTACCAAAATACAATGTGGTGATCCAGAGAGACCCACAGTCCGCAAGAGACGCTGGTCAGCTCCAGAGCGAGACCAGACTGAGAGAGCAGAGGAGGAGCCTCCTTTGACTCTGCCCAAACCCTCCTTCATCCCTCAGGAGGTTAAAATCAGCATAGAGGGCCACTCCAGCACTGGGAGTGAAAGGTGCTTGAACAAAAGAACAGACTCTTGAGAGACCTTTAAGGAATTTTGATTACCTGTGGTTTGCTTTGTGTTTATCCCTTCTCTTTCGACTCTATCCAGACTACTGTAATATAGGCTGAGTTTACACAGTATTTACATGTTTTATTTTCTTTCACACAAGTCTGATATCTATGATGAAGTACAGTAGAGCACCTTCATAAGTTGTATCACATGCGAGATCAGTGCAATCAATGCTGAAAGCAAAAATGAATGCAGTGTGAATGTTGAGTATGAATGGCAGTCAGACACCTGAGAGACATTGATAGGGGTGTCACATATCATGAGCTGGATCTCTTTTCTCACGTGGCTAAAACCTGTTGGATGCAGACCAGTTGACCATTCCTCGTTTCACGTGAACAAGCACAGACCCCGATGTCAGCGTGTAGAAAGTTGGTGACCATGTTTTGTTAATTTGGTTTGCAGTGGCGTTAATGAGTGGTTGGAGTCAAAGAGAGAATTCTGGTGTTTGATGATCAATCATTATGGCTGTGGTCTCTGCTGCCTTGTGTTTCTGATGAAGTTCTATTTTATTATCGTTTTTTTCATCTTCATACCATTGCAGATGTGGACGCTGCTGCAGGTGGTGCTGGGCCACTTGTCAATATGTGTATGTGCCTGTGTGTGTCTTTCTGTGTGTCTGTCAGACGGAGCACAGAATTAAGGTGTGTTACGTGTGTGACTGTTAGCTGTGAGCTCAGTTTTCAGTACAACCTGCACATATCAAGACTGAAAAGGCCTGAATGTAAATCACTGAATTTGTCCTCAATCAATAGAGTTTGATGCTACTGCTTTTGCAATGTATGGGTGACAGCAGTTGCACATGGGTGCATTTGTCCGATAAAGTTCTTCAAATTCACCATATTAATTTGTAAGCCTTGAAATTCCTTTCAAGGACAGCATGCGTCACATTCATTTGGAGTCATGTTTCAGGTGGTCTGATGCAGTCCAGTCCAGTTCACCCCACTTTGTGTTCTGTTTTATCGTCTCTGGTTGCCACCATCTTTCTCATTGTACATTTATGGCCTTTCTCCTGTCCTGTGCATGAGCACTAACAAGCTGTTGTTGATGGCTGATCACTAGCCTGATGCTAACTTTGTTGGCTGTCTGGTGCTGTGTAGAAAGTTAAGAATGACTTTATCAGAGCTTTTCCCATGAAACAACTACCTGCTGTGCTGGAAATTGACCCCGATGAGTGCAGTGAGAGAATGTTTAGACCATTAAACCAAAACAGTGAGCTGAAGGAGGCTAAACAGCTCTGTGGAGCGGAGAGGAACTGCAGAACCTGACTATGATTATCTCCCTTTCACAAACTTGTAGCCATCTGACCATTTGTTAAAGGTTCAGTATGGAATTCTGGACAAAATACTTGATGGCTGAGTCTGATTCCCAGGTTGTCAAATATTGACCTTGGATAGGCAGTCAGACCGAAACACCTTCCCAAAGCATCGGTGCAATCTGGAAATTTGACTCAACATTCAATTATCTCTCTCTGGGATTACATAGTGCACTTTTATTTATAAAATGTTGATTTAAGCAACTTAAAATGCAAACTTACCAATGAGGTGAACGATTAAAAAAGAAAAGAAAACAAACAGACAAAAAAAACATGGCATGATAGTTACATATTGATGGGAAAATGGTATTTTCCCATTCTATTGACCTATCCTGTGGCTTTCCTTAAAGAAACTATGGCCTTAGATGTATGTGCCTAGTTCACAGCAGCACAGTTTTTAGAGTTTTACCATTAAAACCTATTTTCTATACATATATCAGAGAACAGCTGTTTTGATTAAACCAGCTTTCTTTCTCTTTGATCAGTGAACATCACGTCATTTCTTTCTTAGAGTAGAGCCAAAATAAAACCCCATAGATCATACTCAGGAACAGTGTGTATCCGTGTGTGTATGCGTGTGTGCATGTAGGCCTGAGACAGTGTGTGCATGTCCACAGCCATGTGTGTGTGAGTTCTGAGCAGCAGCACTTTGATGAAGCATCCAGCAGGAGGTTGTTGGTGGTGTCCCTGTTTCTCAACTGTCAGATATAATAAGAATGATCAACTGACTGTTTTTAATCTGTCTTACAGGTTTATCATTAAGAGAAAACATTATCTAGAAGGGCAGGGAATGTAAACACACATCGGGCAAACTATCTCAACTTTATTTTTGATGACTGACAGAGCAACTATACAGAGAATGAAAAAGAGGAGCCAGCTAGAGTTGATCATGTACAGTAAATTGTATCTTAGAGAGTGTACAGTGTGTGTATAGATATTCTAACCCTTATGTAGCCTATGTACTGTATGTGCCACAGCGCCTCCTTCTTCAATCATTCTAGTAATCCACCAATATTAAGTGATCCTGTTATTGTTTTCGTCATTTCAGGTATTGATCGAATGTTCACGAATGTGCTACATTTCTTTGGGAACATCTTCATACATTTGGCCTCCTCAGAACTGAATTTGATTTGCACTCCCGGTAACATGCAGTAGGTGTGAAAATGACCTGCAATTGATCATTATAGCCATTGACTTTTTCTAACTCCTGGAAGGTGTTAATTGTAAACCCAGACTGTTCTCTTCTGTTTTTGTTTGACTGCTCAGGCTAAACACTGCCCAGTGACTGTTCTTCTCCAAAAATGATGTGGTCTTATATTCTTCACTGTTACGAAGAAGAGGTACTGTTTCATCAGTTTGTCTTTGTAGCCATTTGTGAGCCTGGCCTGTGTTTGTTTAATTGTTTGTTTTTTTTGTTAAGAAATTGTTTTTCAGATATAGACCTAAAATGCCATCAAGACACAGACAAATCTGTGAAATGTAGGATTGATCCTTAAAGGACTAATTTCACATTTTGGCAAATGCACTTAGTAGTTTTTTTGCTGAGACTCAGGTGAGAAATTTGGATGCACTTTGGGCTGCATGTTATATGAAAGAGGCTATATAAATTAAGTTGATTGGAAAAGATTGATACTACTCTTACATTTGTATGGTAAATATGGAGCTACAGCTAGCAGCTGGTTAGTGAAGCCCAGCACATAGACTGGAAACGGGAAAACAGTGGATGGAGCACAAAAAACGTGTCAAGATATACTACAGGCTACAACAGTATTCAGGGAGTGTATTGAGTTAGGAAGAGATGGAAAGTCACGGTCACACATGAGCAACATTAACACAGATTAACATTCACCTCCTGTTCAAAGAGGTGAATAAAACATTTGCTCTTGCTACAAAGCAAATTCATATCTTTGCATTGTGTCTAGAGACCCATGTGTGGAGGAGACATTTATGGGTGCAGTGTCTAACCAGACGTTATTGTATAACTGGCCAATGAAAAAAATCAAACTGCCCCACATTAGAGATGCTGCCTGTCTTGCAGAAAGTCAGGAGACAGACATGGAACATGAAAAGAAGAAAATGGAATCTGTACTATTAAAATCATATTTCTGTGTGTTTGCAAATTTCCCTGCTGCGGGACTAATAAAGAATCATCTCATTTCATTTATCAGCAAGCTAGCTAAGATTAGCTTTCTGTGTGAGTCACACCTGCCACTGTCCCCATTCAGCATGAAAATTGCCTTGGCAGACAATGGTAAATCGCCTGCAGTCGCTCATGTGTGACCATGTCCAAACAAACAAATCATCATATTGTGGTTTTATGGAGGAGTTATTGGTCGGACTATTTCTTGGCTGGGTGACTGAAGTCTTGTTGTCATTCTAAGTTTGTCAGGCAACCAGTGGAGACTCCAAAAAGTAGTCCTGCACATTACACTCTGTGAAACCACAAGGTACTATTATTACATGTCAGTTTTTTAACAGATACAACAATACAAAGATATAATCTTAAATGCAGCCAGGCTAGCAATTTTCCCTTGTTTCCAGTCTTTGTGCTGAGCTAAGCTAACCTGCTGGTTATGGTAGCCTACAAACGTAATAGTGGAATTTATCTTTTTATGTAACGCCACCTTTTAGCAAGAAAGTGAATAAGCGCATATTTTCCAAAATGTTCAAATGTTCCTCTAAATGCTCTGCACACCCACAGAGTTGTACTGGTTGATTAGACCTTGGCTCAGGTCAAAGCTGGGAGGAGCTTTATTGTGAATGACATGAAATTGTCAAACTCAGTACATTAGAATAAAGGTGAAAGTTTTTTGGCCCTAATAGAAACAACTAGGAGATGTCAATCAGTTTCTGATTGTTCACAGTACTGAGGGGAGGTCTAATCAGGCAGATATTATGCACCTGAATCACAGGTGTGAATGGGCTTTAAGTTCAAAGGTTCAGTAATAACAATAGACCCCTTTTGCTCACAAATAAGCTTAAACTGGGCCCCTTAGAATTTGTCATTTTCAGGGCCTTTCTAAGTAATGTTGAATATGGTGTATAAGCACCGCCTTGTGGTGATCTATGGAATTGCACTTTGTTATATGGGGTGGGGGTTGTTTTAGTCTAACTAATACACAGAAGTAATGTACAGCATGTCTGAGAGAAACTGTACTCTAACTGTACAGCATCTCAGCGATTTGTAAATAGTCAAAGTCTTCCATTATAATGTTGGTATGATCTTGTTACCAGTGGAGAGGATAAACACTGATCCCCATGTACAGACCTTTGAAGTGAAGTTTAATTTAAAAAAAATACATCATCATTTATTTGAGATAAATACAGGATACTGCTTCACCTAAGATATTTTTCTTTTGCACCAGCTTAAAAAAAACCCAGGAAATAATGGGAGAAAAAAAAGAAAAAAAAGATTTTGTAATTTGGGTCTGTTTGTTGGTTAAATCTTAACTAAGATACAGTATGTCCTACGTACAGTATGTAGTAAGTATCAATAATGTTCCCTTATTTTGATGGTGTTGAGGTTTGCTAGTCAAAAACTGTTAAATCTTTACTTCAAATGTTTGATTTTACATTTGATCAAATATATTCAAAGAAATAAAAGAGTCTAAAGAAAAAAAACAAAAAAATGCTGCATATCTTTTTTTTGTACGAATGAAAAAGATAGGGAAAATGTGTTTTGGCAGCACCCTGTATGTGAATATGTGGTTTGTCAACTGTGCGACTGTGATAAATGTTTCCACTTGAGATATGTCTGATAATAACTTAGATAATATCACCTCTGCTCTCCTGCTTTGATATTTCCCACCAGGAACTTTCATATTCTGATTAACAGCCATGACAAAACTGAACTGGGGACAATTTGGAGAAAGCGATAGCGGAATTTTTTGCAACAAAATTAACTTATTAGGGCCTGAGCACTGTCTGGTGCGAGGACCCTCTTTGAATACACAGAATTATTTTTAGGGCCCAAGCACCAAGTGGTGCAAGGACTCTACAGGAATCTACAGCCAAATTCTATTTTATGGCATAAGTAAAATAAAATATCGGCTGATATATCTGTCGGCTCTGCTGATAAAAGGGTCATGTTGTGTTGAAACAGCACAGTCAGTATCGGTATACATGTGCGATTTTTAGCCATTTCTTCAACATGCTAAATTGTGACATTTTTGGCCTTTGATTCCACTTTGTATACTATGACGCATATCTACAAGCCATAATGTTTCATTTTCAGCCATTTTTGGGGCATGTCAAAATTTGACATTTTTGCCACACTATAGAATGTGATTTTTGCCGATTTTTTTCAAGATGCTAAATTGTGATGTTTTTGGCCTTTTTGGAATTGGTTTCCACCTTGCACACTATAATGCATCTTTATAAGCAATAATATGTTGTTTTTAGCCATTTTTGGGACATGTCAAAACATGACATTTTTGCCATACTATAGTATGCGATTTTTGACCATTTTTTCAACATGCTGAATGATGACGTTTTTGGCCTTTTTTGGCCTTTGTTTCCACTTTGTATACTATAATGCGTCCCGACGAACTATAATATTATGTTTTTAGCCATTTTTGGGATATGTCAAAATATGACATTTTTTCCATACTATAGTATGCGATTTTTGACCATTTTTTCAGCATGCTAAGTTGTGACGTTTTTGGTTTTTTTTGGCCTTTGTTTCCACTTTGTATACTATAACGCGTCCCTACGAGCTATAATATGTCATTTTCAGGCAGTTTTGGGACATGTCAAAATTTGACATTTTTGCCATGCTATAGTATGTGATTTTGGGCCATTTTTCAGCATGCTAAATTGTGACGTTTTTGGTCTTTTTTGGCCTTTGTTTCCACTTTGTATACTATAACGCGTCCCTACGAGCTATAATATGTCATTTTCAGGAAGTTTTGGGACATGTCAAAATTTGACATTTTTGACATACGTACGTATGCGATTTTTGGCCATTTTTTCAACATGCTGAATTATGATGTTTTTGGTGTTTTTTGGCCTTGTTTCCACTTTGTATACTATGACGCCTCTCTCCAAGCTATAATAGGTCATTTTTAGGCAGTTTTGGGACATGTCAAAATTTGACATTTTTGCCATACTATAGTATGCAATTTTGGGCCATTTTTTCAACATGCTGAAATTATGATGTTTTTGGTGTTTTTTGGCCTTGGTTTCCACTTTGTATACTATGACGCGTCCTCTCTCCAAGCTATAATAGGTCATTTTTAGGCAGTTTTGGGACATGTCAAAATTTGACATTTTTGCCATACTATAGTATGCGATTTTGGCCATTTTTTCAGCATGCTAAATTGTGACGTTTTTGGCCTTTTTTGGCCTTTGTTTCCACTTTGTATACTATAATGCGTCTTTATAAGCTATAATGTGTTGTTTTTAGCCATTTTTGGGACATGTCAAAATTTGAAATTTGTGCCATGCTATAGTATGCGATTTTTGACCATTTTTTCAACATACTAAATGATGAGTTTTTGGCATTTTTTGGCCTTTGTTTCCACTTTGTATACTATGACGCCTCTCTCCAAGCTATAATAGGTCATTTTTAGGCAGTTTTGGGACATGTCAAAATTTGACATTTTTGCCATACTATAGTATGCAATTTTGGGCCATTTTTTCAACATGCTGAATTATGATGTTTTTGGTGTTTTTTGGCCTTGTTTCCACTTTGTATACTATGACGCCTCTCTCCAAGCTATAATAGGTCATTTTTAGGCAGTTTTGGGACATGTCAAAATTTGACATTTTTGCCATACTATAGTATGCAATTTTGGGCCATTTTTTCAACATGCTGAATTATGATGTTTTTGGTGTTTTTTGGCCTTGGTTTCCACTTTGTATACTATGACGCCTCTCTCCAAGCTATAATAGGTCATTTTTAGGCAGTTTTGGGACATGTCAAAATTTGACATTTTTGCCATACTATAGTATGCAATTTTGGGCCATTTTTTCAACATGCTGAATTATGATGTTTTTGGTGTTTTTTGGCCTTGGTTTCCACTTTGTATACTATGACTCCTCTCTCCAAGCTATAATAGGTCATTTTTAGGCAGTTTTGGGACATGTCAAAATTTGACATTTTTGCCATACTATAGTATGCGATTTTGGGCCATTTTTTCAGCATGCTAAATTGTGACTTTTTTGGCCTTTGTTTCCACTTTGTATACTATAATGCGTCTTTATAAGCTATAATGTGTTGTTTTTAGCCATTTTTGGGACATGTCAAAATTTGAAATTTGTGCCATGCTATAGTATGCGATTTTTGACCATTTTTTCAACATACTAAATGATGAAGTTTTTGGCCTTTTTTTTGCCTTTGTTTCCACTTTGTATACTATGACGCCTCTCTCCAAGCTATAATAGGTCATTTTCAGGCATTTTTGGGACATGTCAAATTTGACAATTTTGCCATACTATAGTGTGCGATTTTGGGCTACTTTTTCAACATGCTAAATGATGATGATGTTTTTAGCCATTTTTGGCCTTTGTTTCCACTTTGTATACTATAACGCGTCCCTACAAACTATAATATGTTACGCTTTTTTTGGGACATGTCAAAATCTGACATTTTTGCCATACAATAGTATGCGATTTTTGACCATTTTTTCAACATGCTGAATGATGATGTTTTTGGCGTTTTTTGGCCTTGGTTTCCACTTTGTATACTATGACGCATCGCTACAAGCTATAATAGGTCATTTTTAGGCAGTTTTTGGGGCATGTTAAAATTTGACATTTTTGCCATGCTATAGTATGCGATTTTTGGACATTTTTTCAACGTGCTAAATTCTGACGTTTTTGGCCTTTTTTTGGCCTTTGTTTCCACTTTGTATACTTAAACGTGTCCCTACAAGCCATAATATGTTGTTTTTTTAGCCATTATTTGGGACATGTCAAAATTTGACATTTTTGCCATGCTATAGTATGCGATTTTGGGCCATTTTTTCAGTATGCTAAATTGTGACGTTTTTTGCCTTTTTTGGCCTTTGTTTCCACTTTGTATACTATAACGCGTCCCTACGAGCTATAATATGTAATTTTCAGGAAGTTTTGGGACATGTCAAAATTTGACATTTTTGACATACTATAGTTTGCGATTTTGGGCCATTTTTTCAACATGCTGAATTATGATGTTTTTGGTGTTTTTTGGCCTTGGTTTCCACTTTGTATACTATGACGCCTCTCTCCAAGCTATAATAGGTCATTTTTAGGCATTTTTTGGGACATGTCAAAATTTGACATTTTTGCCATACTATAGTATGCAATTTTGGGCCATTTTTTCAACATGCTGAATTATGATGTTTTTGGTGTTTTTTTTGCCTTGGTTTCCACTTTGTATACTATGACTCCTCTCTCCAAGCTATAATAGGTCATTTTTAGGCATTTTTGGGACATGTCAAAATTTGACATTTTTGCCATACTATAGTATGTGATTTTTGGGCATTTTTTCAACATGCTGAATTATGATGTTTTTGGCCTTTTTAGGCCTTGGTTTCCACTTTGTATTCTATAACGCTTCCCTACGAGCTATAATATGTTGTTTTTAGCCATTTTTGGGACATGTCAAAAGTTGATATTTTTGCCATACTATAGTATGCGATTTTTGGCCATTTTTTCAACATCCTAAATGTGACGTTTTTGGCCTTTTTTTCTGTCTTTGTTTCCACTTTGTATACCATGACGCGTCTCTACAAGCTATAATGTCTTTTGCAGTTCTTTATGTGTCAATGTGAAATTTGTCATTTTTGCAACGCTATAATATGTGATTTTTGGCCGTTTTTTGAACATGCCAAATGATGACGTTTTTTGGCCTTTGTTTTCACTCTGTTTAGTACTATGACGCTTTTATGGACCTGAGTCGTGAGCTCTAATCCCTTCATCTTGCCATATGTAGATGTATGTATGTTTGTATGTCTAACGATCCATTTGAGTTACAGAAGTCCCCAGAGTGCGTGTCCTTTCCGGTGGCTGGTGATTGGTGCGGCTGACGGTGTGGGTCTCCACCAATCCAGGAGGGACGGCAGTTATGAAGTCCAGTGTGCTCTACTGATGGATGCAGACACCACCCCTACCTCCTTGTTGCTAAGTTGTTGCTTGTGAATTGTGTGAAGTGTAACAGAATTCGATTCCTGTGCAAGTCCCAGATTTGGGCCAGGGTAACATTAACATACTGATTTTGTACTGCTCTCACGATGGGTTTTTGTCACTGTTTAGTTTCACTAGGTTTAGGGGTGCTGGTCATTTGTCTTTCTGTTTTTCACTGAGTCAGTAGAGTAGTTTGTTAGGTTTTGTTTTAGAGATATTTGAGTTATTTGTGACTGTAATCTTTAGCTTTAGATTGTCAGCTCCCAGTATTGCTTTCCTCTTTTTGTTATATAGATTTCATTGTTTTGATAGGACCCAGTGGCCCTTATCTGTTTTACACTTACACGTCCTTTTTTAAAAAAATAAACCTCAATTCACAATCCTCTCCAACATTTGTGTGTGTGTTACTTCCCTATTCCCTATTGCGAGCTGGGTTTATAAAGGACGCATATCTACAAGTTATAATATATTGTTTTCAGTCATTTTTGGGACATGTCAAAAATTGAAATTTTTGCCATTTTTGCCTATTTTTGCCATTTTTGCCATGTATGCGATTTTTGGGTATTTTTCAGCATGCGAAATGATGACATTTTTGGCGTTTTTTGGCCTTTGTTTTCCACTTTGTATACTATAATGCGTCCCAACAAGTCATAATATGTTGTTTTTTAGCCATTTTTGGGACATGTCAAAACTTGACATTTTTGCCATACTATAGTATGCGATTTTTGACCATTTTTTTGATTATGCTAAATGATGACGTTTTTGGCCTTTTTTGGCCTTGGTTTCCACTTTGTATACTATAATGCGTCCCGACGAACTATAATATGTTGTTTTTTTAGCCATTTTGGGGACATGTCAAAATATGATATTTTTTCCATACTATAGTATGCGATTTTTGACCATTTTTTTAAACATACTGAATGATGACATTTTTGGCGTTTTTTTGCCTTGGTTTCCACTTTGTATACTACAACGCGTATCTACGAGAGTCATAATATGTTGTTTTTAGCCATTTTTGGGACATGTCAAAACATGACATTTTTGCCATACTATAGTATGCGATTTTTGCGCATTTTTTCAACATGCTAAATTATGATGTTTTTGGCCTTTTTTGGCCTTGGTTTCCACTTTCTATAGTATAACGCGTCCCTACAAGTCATAATATGTTGTTTTTAGCCATTTTTGGGACATGTCAAAACATGACATTTTTGCCATACTATAGTATGCGATTTTTGACCATTTTTTCAACGTGCTAAATTATGACTTTTTTTAGCGTTTTTTGGCCTTTGTTTCCACTTTGTATACTATAATGCTTCTTTATAAGCTATAATATGTTGTTTTTAGTCATTTTTGGGACATGTCAAAATTTGACATTTTTGCCATACTATAGCATGCGATTTTTGACCAATTTTTCAACATTCTTAACTATGATGTTTTTGGTCTTTTTTGGCCTTGGTTTCCACTTTGCATACTATAACACGTACCTAAGAGCTATAATATGTTGTTTTTAGTCATTTTTGGGACATGTCAAAACCATTTTTTCAACGTGCTAAATTATGACTTTTTTAGCGTTTTTTGGCCTTTGTTTCCACGTTGTATACTGTAATGCATCTTTATAAGCTATAATATGTTGTTTTTAGCCATTTTTGGGACATGTCAAAATTTGACATTTTTGCCATACTATAGCATGCGATTTTTGACCAATTTTTCAACATGCTAAATGATGATGTTTTTGGTCTTTTTTGGCCTTCGTTTCCACGTTGTATAGTATAACGCGTACCTACGAGCTATAATATGTTGTTTTTAGTCATTTTTGGGACATGTCAAAACTTGACATTTTTGCCATACTATAGTATACGATTTTTGACCATTTTTTCAACATGCTAAATTCTGACTTTTTTAGCGTTTTTTGGCCTTTGTTTCCACGTTGTATACTGTAATGCATCTTTATAAGCTATAATATGTTGTTTTTAGTCATTTTTGGGACATGTCAAAATTTGAAATTTTTGCCATGCTATAGTATGCGATTTTTGACCACTTTTTCAACATGCTAAATTATGACGTTTTTGGCCTTTTTTGGCCTTGGTTTCCACTTTGCATACTATAACACGTACCTAAGAGCTATAATATGTTGTTTTTAGTCATTTTTGGGACATGTCAAAACCATTTTTTCAACGTGCTAAATTATGACTTTTTTTAGCGTTTTTTGGCCTTTGTTTCCACGTTGTATACTGTAATGCATCTTTATAAGCTATAATATGTTGTTTTTAGTCATTTTTGGGACATGTCAAAATTTGAAATTTTTGCCATACTATAGTATACGATTTTTGACCATTTTTTCAACATGCTAAATGATGACGTTTTTGGCGTTTTTTGGCCTTTGTTTCCACTTTGTATACTATGACGCCTCTCTCCAAGCTATAATACGTCATTTTCAGGCAGTTTTGGGACATGTCAAAATTTGACATTTTTGCCATACTATAGTATGCGATTTTGTGCCACTTTTTCCAACATGCTAAATGATGACGTTTTTGGCCCTTTTTGGCCTTTGTTTCCACTTTGTATACTATAATACATCCCCACAAGCCATAATATGTTGTTTCTAGCCATTTTTTGGGACATGTCAAAATTTGACATTTTTGCCATACTATAGTATGCGAATTTGGGCCACTTTTTCAACATGCTAAATTGTGACTTTTTAGCGTTTTTTGGCCTTTGTTTCCACTTTGTATACTATGACACATCTCAACAAGGAATAATAGGTCATTTTCAGCCATTTTTGGTACATGTCAAAATTTGACATTTTTGTCATAGTATAGTATGCGATTTTTGGCTGTTTTTTTAAACATGCTAAATGATGACATTTTTTGCGTTTTTTGGCCTTTGTTTCCACTTTGTATAGTATAACGCGTCCCTACAAGCCATAATATGTTGATATTAGCCATTTTTGGGACATGTCAAAATTTGACATTTTTGCCATACTATAGTATGTAATTTTTGACCATTTTTTCGACATGCTGAACAATGACGTTTTTGGCGTTTTTTGGCCTTTGTTTCCACTTTGTATACTATGATGTGTCACAAAAAGTTATGATATGTTGCTTTTCGCCATTTTTTGGACATGGCAAAATTTGACATTTTTGCCATAATATAATATGCAATTTTTCGCAATTTTTTCAATATACTAAATAATAACGTTTTTGTCCTTGTTTGGCCCATGTTTCCACTTTGTATACTATGACCTTTTCCTGCTATTTTGGACGACAAACTATAGTATGACATTTTCATGGTATGTTGGACGACATACTTATATCATACTTATACATATTTTGGATTACATACATACAAAAAATTTATAGTACAGTATGTTATTCGAAATATGACAAAAAGTCATGCTATAGTATGTTGTATAGTCGTATAGAAGTGACACTAGTGATAGTATAATATGGTGTCTAACAAAGCATCGAAAACTCATGCTATCGTATGTTGTCCAAAATCAGGCAAAAAAAGGTAATACAATAGTATGAATTTTGTCACAATTTGAGAAAAATGTACTATAGTATGTCGTCCAAAATATGATAAAAAAGTCATACTATAGCATGATGTCGGAATTATGAGGAAAAAGGTCATTGTATAGTACTGTGTGTCAAACAAAATATGAAAAAAAAGATCGTATTATAGTATGATGTCTGAAATATGATAAAAAGTCATAGTTTAGTTTGTTGACAAGATTATGACACTAGTATAGGTCATACTATACCATGTTGTCTAAAAATGACGAAAACGTCATATTAGAGTATGTCGTCAAAAATATGGTAAAAAAGTCATACTATAATATGTCATCCAAAATGTGACAAAAAGTCATACTATAGTATGTAATCTGAAATATGAAAAAAGTCATTCTATAGTATGTCTTAAAAAATCCTGCAAAAAAGTCATACTTTAGTATGTCTTCTAAAATCAGGCAAAAAAGTCATATGTCGTCCAAAATTTAGGCAAAAAATTCATACTACAGTTTGTTGTTCCGAAATATGACAAAAAAGTCATACTATAATGTGTTGTCCAAAATATGACAAAAAAAGTCACGTTATAGTATGTCATCCCAAACATGAGAAAAAAAGTCACAGTATAGTATGTCAAAAATGAAACAAATGCCATAGTATAGTTTGTTGTCTGAAATATGACAAAAAAGTCATACTACAGTATGTTGTCCAAAATAAGGCAAAAACAGTCATATGGTATGATGTTCAAAATATGACCAAAAAAATCGCACTTATAGTATGTCGTCCAAAATCAGGTTAAAAAAAAAAAATCATACTATAGTATGTTGACCAAAATTTGTCAAAAAAGTCAAATCTTATGTCGTCCAAGTATTAGAAAAAGGTTATACTATGGGGTGTTGTCTAAAATATAACAAAAAGTCATAGTATAGTATGTTGTCCAAAATAGCATAAGACAGTCATAATACAGTATGTTGTTCAAAAAAACATTTAAAAAGTTATAGTACAGTATATTTTTCAAAGCAGCACAAAAAGTCATAGTGTTGTATTTTATCTAAAACAGCATACAGTACGTGCATATACAGTACAGTATAGTAAGTACATTTTTTTTTTTCATTTAAACCCCATAATATAACATGTCATGTCATAAAAAGGTGATAGTACATTACATTTCCCCGCTCTCCCTGTCTCCTCAGTCGGATGATGAGGAGTTCAGGTGACTACGTAAATGTAGGAATTTGACCACAGATGGTCGCAGCAGGGATAGACACAGCAGTTAAATAGTAGAGACAGATGTTCGAAAATGTAATGTAATGAGAGAATAAACACAAAACATTGACATATTACTTCTATGTTTTTTAATTTTTTCAGGAAGCTTTATGTGCAGAAAACACACACCTACTACACAAAAGTGAACAATTCTTTAGAGCTTACCCTGAACGCCTCAAAGGAGACTTTCAGGGGATCCGAGCTCCCCTGAGCTCCCCCGTAATTCGTACTATGCATACACAAATACACAGACTCTCTCGCTGGATACGCTCACCGGCCAACAACGTGAGAAACGTTTGCACCTCCTCGAGCGTCCACGGCGTGATCTTTCCGTTTGGCATTTTGGGAAGTGTGAAATGATACAAAACTGCAGCTGCTGCAATAGCTTTGCTGTTTGCATGCCGCTCATTGATGACGCAGTGACGATTCTCTCTGACCAATCAGTGGTCTGCTGTGTTTCACGTCACCTTTTAGTACCTTATAGTGCCCGGCTTTCTTTGGAGCCCCAGGAGAGCAGGTACCAAAAAAAGGTGGTACCGGGTACCAGGTATTTTTTCCAAATGGAAAACCAAAAAAGGCGAGTAGAATAGAGTTGAGAAGAGCCGGCGTCATGTAGTGGAAACGCGCCTTAATACACCTTAAAAAGTGCATTAATGGTTCAAAGTAGAGGAGTTATGAGCAGGAGCCCCTGTCCATGAATGGATATATGCTTACTCCTCCGTGGTTATGTGGTCGGGGAGGTGTAGTTTGGATGGAAAAAAAAAAGTTCCTGCAAAACACATCTTACAAAAAGGTTTGTGCATTGCATAACTGAGTCATGATTTTTGGAAAGAGACATTGCTGTTGAGTTTTTCAATTTTTTTTTTCTTTTGCTGTTTTGACCATCACAAGCTGACTGCCATTTGGTTCCATTACATTGGAGAGAAGACAGAAATCTTGACAAATGATATCCCCAACACTTGGTACACTCACACTAAAACATCAAGATTTATCAATAACACAAGCATCAATCTTGGTTGACCATCTTGTAGGAGATATTTTTCCCCCCTGTCATTGCCACAAGAGGTCACTGTCCTATCTTACAAGTCTCCTTCACAGTCTGCTGTGCTGCTCCTCCAATGAACAGGCTCATTTCTACTCTGCACCACCTGGGGGAGCAAAAATCCTCCATCTGAGGGGTAGACTCAATGTTGAGACTAATTAGTCTTATTTGTTGAGACTGACAAGAAAATATTTTGAATACTATAGTTATATGTTAGTCTGCCCATAGGTACATAGATTGAAAACATTTTCAAAACATGTTGAATGAGAGCATTTTAATTTAAATGAAATGGTAGTATAAATTCTTAGTATTTTTTGCTCAACATATATATTTTTCTAATGATATTATGTTTCTGTACTCGTCGCAATATATATATATGTGTGTGTGTGTGTTTATATAAAGGTCTGTTGTATAAGCCTAAGCTTTCGTTTCCTCCCTTGAGAGATTTTTAAAAAAATATTTTTTTAAACTTCCTGGATTTTATGCAGTTTTATGTGTTACTAACCTTACAGAGGTTTAGTGACTTAAATATACTGACTGTCAGTTACCTACTAAACAGCAAAAGATGGGTACGAATAATCAAACAACACTTTATTCTGATAAAGCTTCACACTTGATACAAAATACAAAAATGACACTAAGTTCATTTAAGATTCAGGGTGCCATTGATGTCCTGACCACTTTGTTCTGCCTGCTTCTGCACGATACGTTAACAGCAGATAAGCAAGTGACAACATTAAACACTGTTAAATGTCATACAGTACGTGCAGTAATGTACACAGTCTCAAACTGTCTACATTGTGTTTTTGATATGGACAGTTTATCTTTACAGCTAGTTTTTGAAGTCTTATCAACTGCCAAAATCCAAAGTAACAGGCACTAAAACTCTGAAGTAGCAGGGCAGGGCTTCTGCTGTGGAGATCTTTTTCTTCAAAGATAAAATTCTAAAGTCAATCTATCGGACAATAATAAGTTAGTTATTTGTTGACTCACTTTTTTAAACTTGGTGGGCGGGGCTTCACTGTAAACCAGTCCAAACAATTGCTTTAGTTGTTCATCAACTCTGATATCTAATATATCAATTACTCATTTATATACATAAACAACGGAAACATTAAGCTCTAATAAAATAATGCCAGTGTAAACAAGCTTCAGTATCACGCAACGGCCAAATATTGCACATACATTCATAAATATAGACATCGACTGTGTGCCTTTGTGTTTATGCATGTGGCTGCATCGATAAGTGTGTGTGTCTGTGTGTGTTAAATCTGTATACAGCCCAGTTAGAAGAAATCTAGGATAAATTAAATTTCATAACTGAATAAAAGGAAGACACGAGAGATGCCTAACACACACACACACACACACACACACACACACACACACACACACACACACACACACACGCACACACACGCACGCATATGTTTAGTACCAACACACACACACAAACACACACACACACACACACACTCTCACACTCACAAAAGCACTTGTGCATAGATCTCAAGTCTCTCTGTGCCTCACTCACACAGACACACAATAATGTTCAGAAACATTTGAAGGATTGTCTTCACAACAAAGTCCATTCTATCTTCAGCTCTGTTAATTCATCACACTAGATACATTAAAACAATGGACGTGTGTGTGTTTGTGTGTGTGTGTGTGTGTGTGTGTGATTGAGCCTGTTAAGTGTTAGTGTTTTGGTCCCAACCTGTCTAGTTTGAACCCCGTTCTTTGGTCCCAGTCTGTATGGCGCTGCAGTCTTCATTCAGTTTCATTCGAGGCAGAAGACCTCCAGCCAAAGAATGTAGGATCCAACGAATTCAGATCTCAGATCTGATTTAAGTTACTCAGAAGGTGCATATCCCCCTCAAACTGCAGTCCTCCAATCAGGAGCTGTCATGTATCGGTTTAGGCATCCCCTGTTTGATCGGACGTCAGCTGCTCCTGGTCCGAGACGTCATCGTCAGCTGGCGGCCGCGCCCGGTCAAAGAAACCGCACTGAGGGGATCACATTAACCCATAAGTGTAATACTAAATAATCAGACTCCCACAAGGAATGCTGGGTAATGTAATGTATATACCTTCCACATAGCTAATGTTAGCATGGCCAGCACCAGCAGCCCCAGCAGTATGGCCAGGATGATGACCCAGAGTGGAACAGCAAACGACACATCAGGTGTCCCCCACAACACCAAGGTCCCCATCTGCAGGACACAGAGAGAGAGAGACAGGTGTTTTATAAGTGCTGATTGTTGTCCTCAAACTCATCTGTCACTGCTGGTGTCTTACCGAGGTGGTGTGTTGCGGCAGGGTGGGGGATTGGATGCGGTAAGGCATGGCTATGACCGTGAAGGACACAGTAGAGTTGAGGATGTAGGGGTCATTACGCCGCTGAAAACAAATACAACTGTATTATTTACATATATATGTTTATTTTAATCACATATTTACTTTAATTTTGTTGGTTTGTAGGACATTTAGTCTGAACACTGAACTTAAGTTTTAAAGCAAACATGGCCAAGAAATCCAACAAGAAGTGCTTGACAACACTGTAATTTTATTAAAATGTATATATATTTTTTGTCCTTTTTTTGTTGTGGTGTATTTTTAAGTTGAGGGGAGGTACGATTCTGTGTTCGTTTGTTGTTGTTTTTACCTCTCTTTACACTTTTTTTAAAAAAAATTTCTAGATTTGAGTTCAGTTCAGAAAACTTCATTGGCCCCAGAAGGACAACTCATTTACAGCTTTACCCAATCCATACCATACCTACAACATTCAAAAACTAAAAAAACTCACAGGTGAGGCAAATATATAACCGAGACACAGATCATCATAGGCTACATAGATCGACACATTTGTTATAGTTCCATATGAATAACAACAGTCTCTTTATGCAGTCTTGCGCACACAAAACAATAAAATAAAATAAAAACTTGAACATCTACAATTTCATGACAACTGGGCAAATCTACCGAAGAAGATCACATGATATGATCAAAAGCTCGAGAACTGCTACTAAATGGACCTTATCGTGAGAAGGCTTTTGCAACTACTCTTTCAAAGGTAAAGTTTTTGGAAAAATAACCAACAAAAAAATCAAAGATGACAGGTGAAGACACTGACCTGCAGGAAAGTGTGCGCCCAGAGTCTCGAGCGGATCTTGACCACAGCACTGTGCCCACGATCTAACCGGCCAACAATACACATGATCCTCAGACAGGAGATATTGGTGCAGTTCTGCAGAGAAAGCAGAGAGACATTACTCAACTCTCAATCACTAATGAACATTTGGTTCAGTTTCTTTAGAGCATGCATTTGAGACTCACCAAAGTTTTACCGCTATAAGTCTCAGTGGCAGTGATGGCTCGTTTGTGGCGGTGGGAAGGAGCGCTGGTGTTCCTCAAGAAACCCAATAATTCAGGTGTGTCCTGGAGAGAGGAAATCTAAGAGAGAAAAGGCAAGACAGTTGCCAACATTTTGACCATTTTACCTTTTGTGTTTTAGCGCTCAGAAAATGACAAATCTGAAAAAATAAGATTACCTTCTACAGCATGTGTTTGGTTGTTTAAAGGACAGTTATTAGTTCAGACATACTGATTATCACACATTGATTGTTTTGCTTGGTCTGTGGTTAGAGCTGGGCAATTAATCGAAAATGAATCATAACCGACATCATTTCGGTTTTTCCGTTTAAAAAAATAATTCTGTTAAAACATTCAACCCCCCATGACAGTCATTTTGACCATTTTCACATTTACATGTCATATAACTAGTAGGTATGGAATTCTGCCCCTTCTAGAGTTAATACTTTCCCCACTGTGCGTTCATGTACTGTCCTCTTAAAAACACAGTACTGCTTGTGTAATCACATGACTCCGCTCATCCAGTCTGCAACATGGAGGAGAACTCAAACACCGAACCAAGTGAGCAAATCAAGCAGCTTGTACCAAAGAAATATGCTGTGTCTGTTGAGAATATTTATATGGCAAACCTTGTCAGTAAACTATGAGGGCAAAAAAACAACAACAACAAAAATTATTCATTATCGCAATCGAGGTAAAATGTTCAGTTTATCGTGATATTGTTTGGGGTCATATTGCCCAGCCCTATCTGTGGTGCACATGGGCTCTAATGCAGCCCAGACAGCCAGGACAGAAGGAGATGGTGCTGGTAAGATTTTCAAATTTTTTTGTAATGTAATAAAATAACACAAAATCACCAGCTGTGGAAACGTGTGACATTTAGCGATTTGATCAAAAGGTGTTTTGTTGAGAGAGATTTAAATAGATTGTATTTCCTGATAGCAGCTCATACACTTAAGCTGACACCAACAAAAGACAGACAGCAGACATCCAATGGGACTGAATGACCTGAGTCACTGCTCACAGAAAGATAACAGCTAGATATTTTACTTATTTCTTCACTGCAAGTCTGGCTTTGTACAGAGGCCTGTGAGAGCAAAAATATTTTATAAATCCAACAAGATGAGCAGGACGTGACTTGCTTATTCCTCTAAACTATTTTTTGGAAGTCTAGCCTAGCAACAACAGTTGTACCCTGTCCTTCCTGCAGCTCAATGGAGAGCGGCTGCAGAAACAGACCACAGGGGACAAAAACTGTATTTTGGCAAATGCTTCGAGGTGTGTAAATGTATTACTGTAAAATAAATGTTTTACTAAAAGTCATCTTGCTCCAGTGTCTCACCCTACAGAGCACCTGGGTGGCATAAAGGAAAACACAACGGCTTGCCAACACAGGGGAGAACTGTGTTTATTTCCCAGTAACAATGGCGCCTCCAGTTAGACTGCTCCAAATGGCAGCGGTGTAAAGTGGGAAACTGGTGTGGGATAATTTTACAACAGTGGCATCTACTGGTCAGTCAGGTGAGCTCAAACTGTTTATTTTACATGTACACAAAGACTATATTGATTATGATAAGAAAAAACGCCACAAATGTTGATCTGATTGGTCTAAAGTCTTATAATCTGGTACAGACATACTTACATGCAAAAGTATTCTAAGGACTTACTTTTCTAGTAGGTAACGCTGTCACATAAATCCAGCAATCCTCAAATCCTCTCTAGCAGCAAGGCAACCCAGAGTGCACAAAAGACGCCTCTTGATGCTTCATACTGCCAATCCTCTGCTTGTTGGTCATAACCTCAGTGAGCTCATGTCTTGCCACAAGTCTGTTAGTTTATATGGATGTTGGCCCACTCCAATGGTTGCAATGGCAATGGTACACATAAAAATAGCCACTGCTCTAACTATTGGTGCTACATTGAAATGAACTACAATTTCCTTTTTACACTCATTTTAGTTCTATGGACTAAACGGATATCTTAAAAATTCTTTGTCTAAGCAACAATAATGAACCCAACAGTATTCAGTTTAAGGCTAAAATAGATAACCTACTCTTACTACTACTATTGGCCGAAACTGTCACTATATCCTGACAATAATATGAGACAGATAATCTGTGGAAAAATCATCTTCTTCTGGCTCCTCATAGTGCTTCTGATGTCATTTGCAAGAGTCTGTTGCGCCTGAACAAAAACACTGAATCAGAGCCAGGAGGAGTATGCTCTCACTCAGTCAATATCTTCAACATGCAGCTTCAGAGGGGGCTTTGCAAACATGATGGCTGACAAACAAGCACTAGCAAAGAAAATACTGCCCGCCACTCATTTGCCAACAACAATGTACTCAGCAAAGACAAGTAAACAGAAGACAACCATCTGTCTGTCTTCTTCTGTTAATAGTGGATTCTTATAAATGCGATTAGAAGCACTTGGAGGAGGCAGATTATCCTTCTCATGTAATAACAGTCAGGATGTAGTGACAGTTTCAACAAATATGACAGCGTTATTTTTAAAAAGTTACCTACTGTAGTTTAAGATAGCATGAAGCTGCATGCATGTACACTCTTAATACATTCCTCACTGACAGGTAAAAGACGTGTCTGCTGACAGAGTGTGTATCAAGCTATCCAGTCTACCCAGAAGGATTGACAGTGACAAGTACACAAGGAGCTCATTAGAAATTGGAAAGGATCAAATCAGACAGCAAATGGGGAAAAAAAATCTGACCTTTTACCACATGCAGTGTATCTGACTCATTTTGTTTTCATATATGATTACAGGTCATAGCGTTTCACTTTTTGACATAATTATGCACTTTTTTGAAAATCATAGCATGTTTTCTTTTTGAATTACTTTACAGATGATATCATAGATTTTGGAAACTATTCCAGCTCTAATTTCTGCTAATAAGCATAATACTCTGTCCCCCATCATTTTGAGCCAACTGGCAAAGAGCATGGAAAGCAGCCAACAACAATGGGTACAATCATGTTCAAAATGAGCAGGTTTTAAATAATAGAGAAATGGACAGATGAATAACCTGCTTGCAAAATAATAAATAAAAGTCAAAAATTGTAGTGGTCTGATAGACTGCAGTAGTTAGAAATACTATAAAGCATATTTATTCTCACTGCAGTCAGTGTGTCCATATTTATATATCTGGGTCTTGTAATGAGTTTTTGATGTCTGCATGCACAAGCGTTTATAAGTTTATATATAACGTTGTGTTACCTGAAGGCCAAGCGGATTGAGGCTGGTGTTTGTCCGGCAGCTAATTGGGCCGTCAGTTTGAATCTCCATGGCATACAGCAGGTTCTCGTCACGGAAACGTGAGGGCCAGCCGACCTGGAGCTCAGCCTCACGAATACTGCTGGGACCAGAGTTATGGAGCTTGAGATGGAGAGTGGGAACAGAAAAAAAAATCAGAGAATTGTCAGTGCTGTGCTTATTAGTAGGCCTCAAGTGACTGAGGCTATAATTAGGTTATCATAACTGTGAGATGATGACACAGGCCACCTGTGTTTCAGTAAAGATAATACTAATGCAGCCTTTGGTCAATGGGGATTGAAATACAAGACAAGTAAAACCTACAGCATCACCTGGCACACAATCCACATCAAAATTAGGATAAATGAATTATGAGCTTAAATGAACCATCAATTCAATAAATCCTCATGTTTTACCCCGACCTGTATTCTTTCTTTCACTACACACACATGCACACACACGGTCATTAACACTGAAGCAAGTCATGCAAACAGGACATGATCCTGGAGCTGCAGGGCAGGAATTCTGCAAGAGCAAAAAAACTCTGTCCTCTCTAACTAGAAGCAGCTGCCAACTGGGAAAAGTACCGCAAATGAAAATCATTATCAGCTGCAGGACAGGCCAGACGCGGCTGCACTCGGGTTCAATGAAGCAGCCGTCCCTTTAAAACAAAAGGAAATCATATGTACAACGCACGGAGGCAGACATGCACATACCTCTATTGTAAACTGTCGCCAGTCTGTCTGCCATCCGCCCTCCCTCCTCCAATCTATCTGTTTGTCTGTACCTCTGTTTGACCTTGTTTTTCCTCACAGTGATTATTAGTCATTACAGTGTCCAGTCTTAACAAAAATCCTCTTTCCTTTGCTTCCTCGCCTCATTCCCTTGCTCCCTCCCTTCTCTGCGTTCCCCCTCCTCTGTTTTTCCCGCCTTCACAGCAGTAATTACTCCTGAGCTAGAGACCTTTGATCAGCCAGAGCTCAATTCTTTATAGAGCTACTGGTTTTACTATGTGTGTGTTGCTGTTTACTTCACCTTGAAGAGCCCCCCTCTTGCTGCAGCCTGATTTACAACTTCCCAAATCAATTTTTCTGCTCTTTTCATCTTAATAGTCCGAGACTTTCTGACCAGCAACAACACAAACACAAACAAAACAAGCCTGCCTCTATTTCTTCATCCCTGAGTACACCCCTACCTTCATGTGAGATTTAGCTGGGTTTAAATGTAGGGTCTGCACTTACCTCATAGATGTGTGTTACTTGTGGCCCCACGTCGTCCTCTTTGACAGGCTTCTCTTTGGGTTCCCAGCGTGGGAATGGCAGCACCACCTGAGACGGATGAGACACCCTGGAGAGAGGAGAAACAGCTTTGTGACACTGATGCAAATACATGCTGTTGAGGTAAATATAAAATGTACAGACCATTTGAACGTTGACAGCGTTATTGGTCACTGAGGCTCCCAGTTCTTACGTTGCAGAGGGATAGGATCACGTCATGTCTAGTACAGGGAAGTGAATGACTACAGAGACCAATAACTATGTCAACCCAGGGAACCATGGGGTGGTGAGTAGACTTGAATAATCTGAATTTGTCCTTTAACAGCTGTATTGTCATATTGGAGGGCCTGAGTTTGGACACAGTGGCCAGGTTAAAAGGTACACCTGTACAATCTATTGTAATTCAGTACAACTGCTCTGCCACAAATTATACCTTTATAGAAGTTTATAATGTTCCCTTTTTGTTGGCTTTGCTGGAAATGTGTGTGAATTAGGTATTTATTTTTGGTAGTCATATCTAAAGCTGATGTTATACTGGACATAATGGCTATGTTCACACTACAAGCCCTAATGCTCACTTTGGATTTATTACTTAGATCCAATTTATTCAGTTAATATTTGTAAAATGTGGCAAATATAAGATTCCACTCTTAAATGGTTACAATCCTTTACTGATGTCACACCTTGGACCTTTGTTTTTACACATGGCTTAGAAATTGAATATCTTGTTTTGAAGAACGTATGTGTTAGTGACCACAAATGCATTTTATTTGACATTTGCGCCACTTCATCTCCCTCTCCATTTGAGACGCTCCTTTTTCATTACTGACGCTGCAGCTGCCAATTTCTCAAGATTGTTTGGCTCTTTTTATAATCACTGTGCCCTGGTGCTGGATTAAGTGGCCACCCTGAAACTTAGAAAGATCCCCTCCAAAAATTCTTCTACCGTGGATAAATTAAACAATTTGCAGTTTCAGGCAGAAATGTTGAATGACTGAACGCTTATGGAAAACTACAAAACTTGAGGTACACAGACTACATCTTAGAAAACTAATGGGTACCCTCAATGGTATGGTGAAGGCTGAGAAATCTTCTGGTTTCTCTAATCTAATATCTTCTAACATTAAAATCCTAAAATTCTGTTTGACATCATAAACAATATTGTCTCTTCCAGCGCCCCTAACTTACCAATCTTGTCTAACACTGACTGCAATAAGTTTCTCAATCATTTCAATGACAAGGTTGCCGACATCAGGGCAAACATCTCACCCTCATCCAGTCCCCTCATTAACCCATCCATCCTAGACGCCTTGTGTTCTGTGTCTATAGGTGATATTGCAGCCTTGCTATGGAAAGTAAAACCCCCCTCAAGCATTGTAGATATCTTACCTATGTTATTGTTTTAAAAAGTTTTTAACTCCATTGGCCCCTACATAGTCAATATTCTTAACCACTCTTTTTTTTTATCAGGATGTGTCCCAAAACTTTTTAAGCAGGCTATTGTTCAAGATGTTTAAGAAACCATCCCCGGATTCTTCCCTGCCTGACAATTACTAGCCAATATCCAAACTCTTTCTTTCTAAAATCTTATAAAAGTTGTTGAAAAACAACTCATCCAAACACTGGAGCGCCACAGGGTGTTAAATAGTAAATAAATTGTGATAAATTTCAATCTGGTTTCCATATCCGAATCCACAGGCTAAGGCGCCTGGTGGGCATATCTGGGATGGCATGAGAGTGGTTCTCCTCTTATCTTTCAGATAGACCCATGTCAGTCTCTGTAGGGGAATTTCTGTCAGACTTTGCTACTTTGTCATGTGGGGTCCCTCAGGGATTGGTTTTGGGGCCCATTTTATTTTCTCTGTATATGTTGCCTCTTGGATAGATAATCAGTGAGTTCAGCAAGATCTCTTATCATCTGTATGCTGATGACATCGAGCTGTATTTTTCATTAAAACCTGATGAGGGCCAAAAACTGTTTGTATTGGAAAACTGTTTCATTGCCATTAGGGGCTGGATGGAAAATAATTTTCTGCAGTTAAATGCAGATAAAACAAAAGTTTTGATTAGTGCCCCTGACAACCTCCAGTCAACAATCAAACAGAACCTTGGTACCCTATCAACTTCATGTCAGTCTAGTCTGCATAATCTTGATGTATTTTTTGGTCATAGGATGAGTTTCGATACTTACATTAAGACACTGACCCGATCTTGCTTTTTTCATCTCAGGAATATAGCCAAACTTGGGTCTGTAGTATCAAAAAACGAAATGGAGATGCTAATACATGCATTTATCTCATCACGCTTAGACTACTGCAATTCTCTTTTAACTAGCCTCAACAAATCCTCGTTATACCATTTACAAACCATCCAAACCTTACTCCTTACCCAATCCATTAAATTGTCACATATTACTCCAGTTCTAGCTTCGTTGCACTGGCTTCCAGTTAAGTTCAGAATCAGTTTCAAAATCCTGTTGCTCACTTTTATAGCCCTACATGGCCAGGCCCCACAATATATAAGTGACCTCTTATTTCCATACATTACTAACCGAGCTCTTAGATCTGCCTCTCTGGGTCACCTAAGTGTTCCCAGAACACAATTCAAGAATCAGGGAGATCAGTCTTTCCAAGGGGCAGCCCCCAAACTTTGGAATAGTCTCCCAGCAAGTTTGAGGTCAGGAATCTGTGACTTATACTACTCTGTAGGGTCTTTTAAAAAGCAGTCTTGTTCAGACAGGCATTTGAGCAGCATACAGTTTTAATCCTGTGCTTTTATCTATTCTCACTTTATATTTTATCTGGGTTTTATTTTGACCTATTTGCTTTTATTTTTTGTTTTTGTGAAACACTTTGTGACTGGTGTCTGTGAAGGGTGCTATATAAATAAATTTTGCTTGCTTGCTAATGTTTACACTGTTTACAACTACCTTGACTTACTTTGGTTCATTCTCAAATTTAGAGCTGCGATTTAGAATTCAAAATGCTAAATGGACACAGCTGAGGCAGGACATTTTCATAGTATAAACACAGGAACCTGTATGCCCTTGTCTCGCTCATCCCAGGTCCTCCTCTGTTTATATGTACAGCCGACCACACCCAAACAACGCCATGCAGACTCCAAGCTTTGAAGTGTGTGTGTTTGTGTTTGTATCAGTGGGCATCCATGAACATGTCAAATGCTCACAAGTATCCCATGTGCACATAATTAGGTCGAATGTATTGCTGTTTTCCATTTGTATACAAACATGATCTGCAAATTTAAACATTTTGAAAGGGGCAGTAATATCCTGCAAGCACCGAAAAGTTTTGGCTGAAACCAGATCAAGTGTATCTTTGTGAAACAGACACAGCAACACAGCGATGCTGTCACAGATTCTCGGTAAAGACACCGTGCTCTCACATGCAAAGATGCTTGACTCACCCACGTAAGTCGAGCTGAGCTTTGGCAACGATGGACAGATTCAAACTGACTGGGTTGCTGTCGGAATTATCTCTGTTGGAGCTGTAGAGAGATTCAGAGGCAGTTTAAATAAAGGCATAAAACAAAACACGCATCACACTGACGATGCCATACATTCTGTATCTATTTGCAAACATTTCATGGGAGGCTGTGAAACTAGATGCGTCAAAACAAAAGCTCATACTAAAGCCGTGCTTTTATGTTCAGCTGACTCCAGGAAGAATCTCTCTGACAGCAGGCTTAGCCAGCTTGTAACCATCTGTTTGTAGTGATATGATGTATTGAAATCAATTAAATGAAGAAAACAGTGGACATGTTGTGTAGAGCTCATCTCCTCTCTGAAGTTCCTCGGGCCATCTGCCTACTTCTGTCTCTGCGGTTAGTTTCATCAGACTGGGATCGAGACAGACACAGAACTTATTTACATGGCTCAGACAGACAAGCAGCTCTTTGTGTTTGTGAGTGTGTGCGTGTGTGTATGTGTGAGGTGGTGGGTGTGTCACCTGTGGATCTGTAGCTCAAAGCTGATCTTCGGTCCGGCATCGTCCAGCCTTTGGACAGAAAACCTCAAACCAACGGACAGCTGGTCGTGAGCGTGAAGAAAATGCAAAAAGGAGAGAGAATATAAAAAAAACATGTGACGGGGCAGTTAAAGAGAAATGACAGAGAGGGAAGACAGACAGAAATAAGATGCATCTGTACATCAAAGGCCACAACAGTGTTTAAAGTGACCAGTAATAGACTGTAAAATCCCTGTTAACTAGGCTACATCCTCCTCTGTCGTTTCATGATAGGCAGAAGATCTCGTTTGTGTGTGTGTGCTTGTGCTGACGACAGAAGAGTTCTAAAAACAGCGAAAATCCAGACTACACACACTTAAAAGCTACAGTTAGGTTTCTCATCTCTCCCTGGTTTAAATCCCTGTCCTCCAGGCTAACTCAAAACACGTGGAAGATTTAGTTGATCATCAACTGTATGACCACAGTGTGTGTGCGCGTGCTTGTCACCATGTGACAGTGTGCACATGAGAGTGTGTGCGAGCTCTACTCAACAACAGGTCAAACACATGGTTCAGAGAGGGAAATGACAGCATGCAGACTCCCACTAACGCTTCATGAGGCAGACCTGCGGGGGGGTGAGGGTGGGGCGCGGGACTACAAAGTCAGGCAGGGAAGATCTAAGGAGACAGACTCCAAATGAGTCGTTTAAAGGGAAGACGTCACTATCAGCTATAACACTGTCATAGCCAGAGGAGGACAAGAGCCCAACAAAACTCTGAAGAGGCCAACTGCGTCTCTTAAAATCTGTATTCTGAGTATCACACCCAAGCTTAAAAGGCGGTGCGTAAACGTTTGTAGATTCACCCTTTAGGGAGACCAGCAGCTGTGGTCAGTATGAATTTATGTTGGTTATAATTGGTTATAATGCCTGACCACAGCTGCTGGTCTCCCTAAAGGGTGAATCTACAAACGTTTACGCACCGCCTTTTAAGCTTGGGTGTGATACTCAGAATACAGATTTTAAGAGACGCAGTTGGCCTCTTCAGAGTTTTGTTGGGCTCTTGTCCTCCTCTGGCTATGACAGTGTTATAGCTGATAGTGACGTCTTCCCTTTAAACGACTCTTTCACAGTGGAGAAAAATCATCACAAACATCCACAGAAACTCTCAAAATACTCAGTGTTGTCAGACTCTCTGCTGTATTTGCATTCCAAATAATTATGATTTGCTACAATATGGCTAAACGCACTGCTTCTGTGTTGGGTTGTTGCCCTCCTTGAAGCTACAAAGCTTTGCCACAAGCAATGTATTCAGCCACATTCTGGCAAGAAATGTTTATTCTTTGGGACAAGGCTGAGCGAGGTGGTTTTATGCTGAAGCAGTGGTTTGAAAAATTTCTAAAGACATAATATTACTTTATGTCAGCCATACAAAGTTATCAGCATTAGAACGAGTAAGAATTCAACTGACCACTGCCACTGTGCTTAGGGGGATTAAGCTACAAACTTCTTAAAGGCCTCAAAGGTGCAGGATTTCCTTAAAAAAAACTATATATAGACTCATACAGAAGCAATCCCTCTCTATGATCACCTAAGACCCACAAGAAGTGTGGGGTATCCAGTGGTTTCCTTAATTTTTTTCTTTAAGCGGCCCTTTAGTTTTATTTTGCACCGCCGGAAGACATTTAGAGTGTTTGCTGACACGAGAAGGGCTTGAGACTCATATTTGTACACAGTTGTAGATGTTGAATTATGTTTGGTAAAAAAACTGCCTGTACCCCATATGCTGTTATAAGCGCTCCTGCACGTAGAGGCAGATGTTACATTTGACAGTGTTTCAATCAATACTGTGACTCAAATATTGCTTGTAAAAACAACTGATGACTGTTAACAAGAAGAACACAGATACAAGTTACCAACAAATGAAAAAAAAATCTATCAAAATATTTCAAAAGGTTTCAGAGTAATGACATCAAATCAAAAATTGTTACAATTGTCCCTGGTCTCTTGTAATTAACCCTGTGTTTCCAGTTGCAGAGACAAAACGCTCAAATCCTGAAGAAATGCAGATTAAAAAGAGCTGGTACAAAGATGTCAGTTGTGTGGGTACAATACTGGACAAAAAAGCCTAAAGTGAACACTGGCAGAAATACAACATACAACATACATCATAATATGATGTTTCAAATCAGACAAGCCACGAACAAAGTTACACACTCGTGCATTACAAGAGACCAGACATGGACTTCAAATGTGTAAAGGAAAAATGTAATGCCTGCGTGTCTGACTCCAAACCACTTTATTTGAATAAATGTGTGGTTTAGTTTCCATCAGCTTAGCAACTACATGTAATGTGCATATAATTGCACTCATTTAAAAGCAATAACTCATTTTGTACTTTTAAAACATATTTTGCTTGGAATTAATAATTAAAACACTAGAATTCTATCAAACACTTCACTCATTATGATCATATAATCATAGCAGAATTCCAGTGAAAGTCAATACATAATTATTTGAATTATTTGCCCTGACCTTAATGTAATCATTCATTACTGATTGCCACCAAAGCTTTGGCAAAACATGTTGCATTCGGCTTAATGCCACTGAAGATCATTGAGCTAAAATGAAAACAGAAAGGGAAAGAAAAGCAGATGCAGGCAGAGAGGAACGAATACTGAAGCCAAAACCAGCTTTCCTTCAGGCGTGTACCTCCTACACTGACCTGCACAGTGAGGCACTACAGCTGTGTCATGTGGCACAAGGAATGAACTCCAGGGATGACAACTATTCCGTTGCACAATATAACTACAGTCTGTATGGGGTATATGGAAGTATGTTCTGCATAAGCTCACGGATTCCTGAACATCCAATGGGGCAAGAGGAGAGTTAAATATGGGAAACATCTGGACGGCTTGGGAATGAAAACACACACACGCACGCATGCACGCATGCACGCATGCACGCACGCAAGCACGCACGCCTTGTCTCTTTCACATGCCTTGTTTTGCTCTCCTCCCCCAACACTGAAACATGACCACATAATTGATTTATCAGAGTGCCGAGTGTCACCACCAGAGCTCAAACACACGTTTGTGCCGGCCTTGACACCTTTATAACAACCTTACAGTCACAGTTATACACACACTTCATCACAGACACACAAACACTAAAGCACATGTGACACTCTTTGTGACACGCATACGTACATCCGCATGGTAGAAATTCATGTAGGAAGAACCACTCTTTATTTTCCAAAGCCTTGACTTCCTCCATGTGTCATCCATCTAAGAGCTAAATGGATTATTATTTCACGCTGCACACACACACTTATGCACACACACATACACACTGAGAGTGAAGCATGGCTGAAGGAGTCAAAGTGTGTGGAATGAGGGTCAAGGTGATGATCAGTAATCATTGGAAACCATCAATCAGTGTGAATTAAACTTGAGGAGAAACGGTCGCAGCTTCTTAGCATGAACGTTTGAAAGGGTTGTTAAAGTTCCTAGGTGTAGGATTTAAGGGGATATATCGGCAGGAATGGAGTATAATGTAATATGTTTGTTTTATTTTGTGTATAATCACCTCAAAATAAGAATTGTTGTGTTTTCGTTACCTTAAAATGAGCTGTTTATATCTACATAGGGAGCGCAGTCCGGATTATTAGGAGCCACAGGGTCCGCCATGCTGCACCACCACGTCTCTACAGTAGCCCAGAATGGAAAAACCAAACACTGGCTCTAGAGTGGGCCCAGTGCCTTTTTTGCATTGGCCACCGTTTTTAGCAGCCCCTCCACAAAGAGCCGAAGAGCATTAAAAAAAAACAGTTTTAAACATTAAACTGTTTTATATGGTGATTTTACTGCTTTAAATCACTGAATCCATTTGTTGTGTAGTGGAAGAGACCTCTGCCAATAATTTGGCTGCTGGTTAAAGACTCCTGTACAATGAACACTGAAGAAATCCTAAAGAGTTCACGCTTTGCACATGGGAGAAGTTTCAGCTGGTTGCAATCTGTAATCCTCACTGCAAGATGCCACTAATTTCTACACACTGCTAATTTAAGTTGAAAAAGTGTGTGTTTGTGCTTTTGTGTGTTAAAACTCACCTCTGTTCCAGCCACCATGGGGTTCCCAAGGTCACACACCACCATTCGGGACTCATTGACCATCTTGTACTCGCAGTTTAGCTGAGACAGGGACTAGAGAGTAGAAGAGAACAGAGGAGAGCAAAGAGTGAGATGATGAGTCAAAAGTCAATAAAAAGACAAATAGGGAGCATGGAGAGTCAAGTGGGGATAAAAAGAACAACGGAGGGATGTGCAGCAGCATCAAAGGGGGAAGGGAGAAAGGGAGTGAAGAGAGAGGGAGGGATGGGGGGGCATGAGAGGAAGAGTGATGAATGCTCTGACAGTAACAACCTCATCAATCAAACAGCCCCATTACACACTCATTAGTGCACACACATGCGTGCAAACACACACACACACACACACACACACACACACACACACACACACACACACACACACACACACACACACACACTCGTGGTCACTAATGCAGCTTGTAAATCATAATAGGGGCTTTTGGGCTGTTGCCAGTAAAGCATGGCCTGCTGATAGCCTCGCCTTAATCACTCCAAACAAACACGCACCGCAAAGACACAATAGGATGTGATGTCATACTGTAACCGCCACCTCAAATAGCTCGCTTCCTCATTTTATATGATCTCTAAGTTGGCACATACCTCACACTAGGCATTGTCTCAGTCCTATATGTCTATTTTCGTTGTTCACCTGGCTGGCTGTAATACTTCTCCCACAAAATGGCCATTTGTATAAACATTGCTCACTCCCTGTTATGCTGATGTGGGGAAAAGTCTTTTGTGCTTTTCTTGCACGCTTTTATTGTGAACGAAGAAACCCAAAACAGAAAATTCTTGATGAGCAGAAGTGAAGGGGGGGGGGGGGGCTGCATTTAACAACAGCAGAACTATGTCAGAACATCTATTTGCAAACTCTTACACAACTAGTGTAGTATACCAAGTCCTATTTATGCAGTCATGTGCTCATTACTTCCCAAACACATGTATTTTTGCTAAAACCTAAATATTTAAATGCTTCCATGTATGAGTAAGAGCATATGAACTCCTCTTGTCCATTTCACTGAGCAGAGTTTGACTATAGATAGATAGGACCTGGATTACACTGTACAGCTTGTGTGGAGTTTGCAAATAGATGTTTTGATATGGTTATGATGTTGTTGACTGTATGACTTCAGTTCATCAAGAATTTTCTCTGTTTTTGGATTCTTCGGTCATTGTGGAGTGATGCAAGAAAAGCAACATTTTCTTCACATATTCAAAATAGAGTGAGGAATTTATGAACAAATGATTATTTATTTGGGTGAAGTATTTCTTCAATATATATATATATATATAATATATATATATATATATATATATATATATATATATATAAAACTAATTTCAGACAAATGTAAATGCGTTAGTTTACCTCCACCCTACGCTCTACTCCAATATAGTCAGCCTCTGGTGGTATCAGCGTGTGGAGCTCTGTCTCATAAGCTCCCTCTCCTTGGTTCACCGCAGTGATGGTCAACATGACCAGATTGTCATCTCCAATCATCAACTCTGAGCGGTCCCTGAGTGTGTTTTATTGAAAAAAAAGAGAGAGAGAGAACAGTACACAGAGAAAATAAGTCTCTTAAGTCATGTAGAGGACATAGAAAATAAAGCACAGTGCTATAGTTACATAAAAGAATATCTAACTCTAATTGTGTGCTTTTTGTAAAATTCAGTTTATAATTTTTAAGACTTTTTTGAGTGTGCAATCTGCTCTGCTTCATGGAATGCAATACCCCTGACCCCATCTATAATGTGTGTGTGTGTGTGTGTGTGTGTGTGTGTGTGTGTGTGTTGTGTGTGTGTGTCAGTCAGTAAGAGGGTGACAGGATGTTTATATAACGCTGCCATGGAGATATCGCACAGCTGGAAACACTACAGAGAGTAGGCTAATTCACATACACATATGCACCCAAACACCCTTATACACACACCACATGGTAAATGGAACTATAATGTGAGCAACTTCAGTGTAAACTTTGCTCATTGTGTGAGGGATAACAGACATACTCTCCTTGGTTCAGCTGTGTGTGCGTTTGTGTCTCTGTGAAGTGTTGAGTGTTAAAAGGTTAAGGTCAGAAGGGCGTGGCTGTGTCAGTCTTACATGCTGCCAGAGAGCTGGAGGTCAGGAATACAAATATTGTCATCACCGCAGTCCAGGAGAATGTAGGCCTGAGAGGAGGAGGGTCACAGAGAGGAGGCTTGTGATGAGGAAATTTTAAAGGTACACTGGACATCATCATGAAGCCAAAAATAGAGATAAACCCAAGTGGGACACACCAGGATGCAGGTGCTGTAGACATGCAGAAACATTCTTGTATGCTATATTTCTGCTATCCAGGTCATGGGCAGGGGCATTTTAGTTTAGGTCTGCATCCAGCTTCAGGTTAAGGTTGGGTATATTAACTTTAAAATAGAAGGTTTTTGCCAAATAGTTCAAAATCTCATTCACAACAAACACTCAAATACTGCTTTATTTTTTAGCATGCCTATTCATTCTGTTTAAACCCCATATTTCTGCACAGCTGCAGATAAAGATTAGGCTACACACATATTTTTAGTATTCTGCAATTTGTAGTGTTAGATTCCAGTGGGAGCTGTGTAATAGTGATGCACAGATTAATCTGCAGGTCAGGCAGATTTGGGTGAGCTTTAAACATTACAGGTTTGGGCAGGTGGGTCAAAAAGTGACAAAGAAGCATTCATGATAAGTTACTGAAACATTGTTTGCAATAGTCCACCTTCCACCTTCTCTTCCCTCCCTTCCTCGCTATCACATTCTCTCTCATTTTCATACACATGCTGAGGCACTCATTCTTTTTCTCTATCCTGACTTTTGTGCTAGTATTGTCACTATATGTGCATAAAGTTGGCAGTTTTCTAGTATGGCAAGTGCAGATATTAAAAACCTTGACCTATGCATCACTACTACTGCAGGATTATTTCTGTTATGTTCATGTAGTCCAAACATTTACAGTAACATCAAAGTGTTGCAAAGTCAAAATTCTATAAAAAAAAAAAGTAGATTTAATTATTTTTAAAGAAAAACCTTACTAAGGTAATATGAGGAATCACGTTCAAAGCTTCCTTTGAAAACCCTCAGTAGAAGGTCTGAATGAAAAAAACTGACGTTCATTATAATCTAATATCATGATAAGAATTGTGATCTTTCTTTGCCTCTCTCTATGGTTACTTTACTCTTCGTATTTATTTTAACATTTTTGGCAAAAGGACAAGCACGAAATGTGTTTCACATATTTTTCATCAGGCAGGCTGTTTGACAAATAAATACTTATAAGTTGTTCCAGAGCTCAGATTTTGGTGTGCAGGTTGCCCTATGTTCAGTTTTCTTTTCATTTTTTACTCTTTTGCATTGCTTACACATCAGCAGTTTCATTTGGAAAAAAGATCTGATCTGTCCTGTGAAAAGTTATGCTTGATTTTAAAAGTTAAAGCAGATGATTTTTTAAGTATAAGGGAAGCATTTTTCATCAAAGTGACTGAAATATAACATCAGGTTGGATTTCAGTCTAAATTTGGCAGTATGTGCTCAGAGCTGGGCTTAGTTTAGTCCAGTTAAGTCAGTTTTATTTATATTAGCGCAATGTTACAAATCACAATCTTGCCTCAAGGGGCTTTAAAATCTATCCAGCATATGACACCTTCTATTCTTAGAGCCTTGAGTGAGGTAAGAAAAAAAACTACCGAAAGGAAACTCTTCCACAGGGAAAAGGGGAATAAAGAGCATCGGAGGAGGGATCCCTCTTCCAGGATGAAAAAACAGTTAATATAACAGATGTCATATGATGTCTGTCATATAAGAGATGAAACAGAAACAGCAAATCACAATAGGGAAAAACACAATGTAAAATATAATGCTTATACTGTGCACAGTATATATATTCTTACATGCTCTTGAAGGAAGGTACTGCTGTAATGGTTGAGGACAGGTGGGAGGTTTTGGCCATGGGTGTGTGGAGCCAAGCTGTAGTTGAGAGCCAGTGAGATTGGGGTCAATTTGTCCCTAAAGTCTTCCTCCTCCTAAGAGAGTAAACAGAAAGAGGTGAGAAATATGTCAGCTTTTTTTTTTTGTTAAAATAGTAAAATGAACAGTTTGGCAACTGATTCCTCTGTGAGATCCACAACATTATGCAAAGTTCATAAATGTGTGTTTGTGTGATTTGCTCACTCTCAAATAAATGGTGTAGCGCAGACATGCACGTGGGCGGTTGTGCCCCAATTTTAGGAGCCCTGTGCGCTGAGGCTGCTGAGTGTCCAGGAATAAAACTCTCTTAACTCCACCTCTGGTGCCTTTCAACCAGTCCAGGTGTAGCTCTGCTCTCAGGTCTGGACAGAAGGTAATGATGCAGATGGATGAAGAAGTGAGAGGAAAGCATGAGTGTAGTGAAAACGAGAGCGATCTGACCATTCAGACACTCCTTAACTGTTGCATACACATAGTCCAATCCCTCTCTATGTGCACATATGAACATGACTTTCCATTTGTAGGTGTTTTACTCTACAGAGCATCATTAGACAGTGGAAACAATGTGCTTTACACCTCCATATTCTGTGTCTGTCTACCCTATTCTTGTCTCCCTCCTCCCTCCTGTCTTTGTTCTCCACTCTGAACCGTGCAGCAGAGCAGCACTTTCACAGCAGGAAGCTCTAATGAGATGTGCTCTGAGGGTGACTGTGACTGCTGTCCCACCCTCGGTAGTTTTCCCCTCCCTCCCTTTTTTCCTATTTCATTACACTGTGCACAGCTGCTTACCTACAGAACTTGGGATCCCCACTCCGCTCACTGCTGCACACACATCCACCTTCAGACTGGAGGAAGAGAATATTGGGACGATAGATAAGAGAGAAAGAAGATTGTGACATCTGTTTGCATATTGTGCATGATCAATACATCGACCTTCCCATGCACACTGACAAAGTGTACAAAATGCACAATTGCCATCATTTAAGGTACAATTCTTAATGGGACCTCTAATCCTGAAAAATGTACCCACTCATGATACCGATAAATCATACTGAATACTACACCTGCAGACGCCTTGTTGATTTTTAAAGGGGGGGGGGCAGATTCCCCTGTCTAATGTCTAACATGTATTATGACCATGATTCAGTGCTATTTAATTGGAGTAGTACCTTTTATGATTTCAAGTGACAGAATTACAAGTATTTAATTTTCTATGTCCTCAGTTCAGATTTAAGGGGGTATGCTTGCTCAAAAGATGCTCTGTCTCTCGGAACATTAGAGGAGACATACTGGTTTTGAACAGATCATGGGAAGAATTACCCTATGAATGAACTATCTGTTCTTGATTAAAAGCTCTTTCTCTGACTCTCTTATTTCTCCATCTCTTGTCTCTCTCCTGTGCATGCATCTGACTCGAGTTACAATTCTTCTCAGAATGCACATCTTTGAAAGGCTGAGAAGCATCACACATGCAATTTGTCTGTTAGTTTCCTGAGCACTAAACCAGTGATACAACTGTTGAACTAGAAATGCTTCATCTAAATTTAATTTTCAATAATATTTTTAAGTCTGGGTCCGGATAGGGTCGCGCCTGGGCTCAGACCTAAGTACTGGAGAGGGACAGCAGGGTAACAAGGGTGACATATTTTTGTCATTTTGCTAAGAAAAGGAATGGTGTCCCCCTGACCATTGCCAGAGAAAACAGTTTACCATTCAAGCTTCAGGGTGTAAAATGTTGCTAATTATTTAAAATGTATGCAGTGCATTCTGAATGTGGTTTGTATGAATGTTTTGGTGTTTGGTCATATTTGTATATGTAATCAGCCTGAGTTGTGTGGTGAATACATACAATAAACTAGGTGCTCTTCACTGCCGCAATTTATTTGGAAGATATACACTAAACTCCAACAATATTTTGTGTTTTTTTTGCAGACATTTCAACCAAACTCCTTCTTATTTGTAAGTGTGACACAATTGTAAAATAATGAACAAAGTAAACTGCCTATAAGCAAGACATTAAGTCCTTCCTGTGCCCCAGGGCCAGTGGGAAATACCGCTGACAGCCCCGTGAGCCCCTCAATTAGACACAGAGACATGGGAGACTGGGAAACATTTCTGCATTTCCTCTATTTAAGTGTGCATGAATGTATGTGTAAGAATGTGTGTGTGTTATCACCTCTTTAATCAAGAACAGGAAAGTGACTCCCACACAGGGAGCTCCGCACTATTAATATGCACTAATCTGAGGAAGTTTATAGACGTAACGCTCCTGATTCTGAGGACCAAGCAATATGAGGTATGAGGCAAATGACTTCATGTGATTATTGTTTGTTTGGTTTCAGTCCACAAACCCCCAAATCCAACAAGCAGATGTTGTGGATGTTGGTGTGTTTGTTAATAATTAGGTTCCTATTAGATGACACAATAATGATGAGCTAGTTGTTCTGCGTTCCTGATGTGTGGGATGCAGATGTGAGTTTACGTGTGTGTGATAAAATACAGGGATCTACTTAAAAAGTTGCTCTCCTAAGTAATTTTGACCTCTCCAGGTGGTTTCATGTCTGTTTAATATGTGTTGCATGTAAGCATGTGTGTGTTTCGTGTTTTTGGGTGGGTGTACTCAAGTGTGACTCTAAGTACTGTGTGTCAAACTTAAGTGTTTGCAGCACGGAAATGACCCCAATTTTACTGACAACAGCTCTTGTGCCTGGTTAGTCATTACTGAATGTAATTTTCCCCAAAATGCATCTTTGCTCCACCGCCAGCCCTGCCTGCAAACATGCACACATAAATCCCTTCCCTAAATACGCTGGGTCCGCTTAATGAATAAGAACGTTAAATTCAAGCCTGGTCATTAAGTAGCTGCCCCTCCTTTTCCAACACTCTTTCATCCATCCACCAGCTCGTGCCTCTAATGTGTCACCACTGCATTCAAATCACAGCGGTAAGCATCTAATATTGTAAAAAAAATAATGTCCCTGCGATTTTTGAAAAAACCCAGAGGGTTGTTTTTTGACCAGCAGAAACAAGCTGTGAACACAAAATTAACATATTATTACTTCGTACATTGATGTGGAAAATGTTAAAAAACCTATTGACACATCCAACAGATGAGGAGCAACAGCATCATTGTTGTTGGGAATTAAGGCCACCTGAATGTAAGTCTAATATTCACATCCATTTCTTTATGCCAAAAAACACACCAAGCAGTGATTAAGTGCTGCTCCCACAATAATTACATTTTTCTGAGGCCAGAGGGCATGCTCAGGTGTGTCAGACAAGAGTAAAGTTTTTGTAACATACCATAGGTCAACATGTCAGAAGAGTCACAGGATTATGTTTACTGACCGGCTGTGGGTATTCTCTGGCCATAATTTGCTTCCAAAAGTTAAACTATCCTTGACTTCAGTTCTGCCACAGTTCACTGAATTTGGAGCTGCCTACGCAGCTTTCCATAGACATTGCATGACAGCTCTCTGCAGGCCACATTTTGCCTCTGCTTGGTGTGTTTTCGGCATTACCTGCAAAATGCTCCACTATGTTCACCTGCTAGACACTAACTTTGTCAGTTTGCAGGTGTTAGGCAAGTGCAGTGACAGATTTTAGAGATTATTATTATTTGCTAACAGCTGCCTCCTGTAGCCAAAAATAACCATGATAGTTGTGAGAGGAAAACAAAACAGAACCAGCTAGAAAACCAAACAAATTTGCTGAAACTCACTATAAAGCTATTAAGAATCAAATGATAATTCACTATCACCAACCCATGTACAAGTAGTCATGGGATCCATTGTTAATATAAAAGTATTGATTATTGCTACTTTGCTACATATGTTAATTTGTATCAGAATATTGTCTTAAATATTGGCAAGACATATAAATACATACAGATATGACTGAATAATATTTAAGATCATGCTGCACATATTAACCATGGAGAAAAGTAATTTCTGGCTACCATCTCTGTTTGAATTAGCAAAAAGAAGCGTAACTTCACTGTCTAAAATAAAGGACTAAAATGCCCCAAAAGTATTTTAAAAAATCAGCAGTGGACAGAAGATTTTTTGACACTATAGACTGTGAGAATAATGCAATTGGCCAATGTCACACATTGGTTTGTGAAATTCTAGTTTTGAAGTCTCAAGTTTGGCATTTTGACTCTCGCCATCTTGTTTTTTTTTTTGGAGCCAGAAGTGACCAAATTTGGATGAGGTGGTGGAGCTATGTAGAAGCGAGGGCGGATCGGACTCATAGACTGTATTAACGCCTCACAGACATCCTGTCACTCAAAGTGGCTGTAGTCTTAATTATGCATGACTTTAAGCCTTATTAACATTTGAACAGGTGAGTTATACAAAAATTAACCCCTCTGTGGGGATTGACTAACTTCTGGAGCCAGTTTTAAGTGGCCATTTGAGTAGCTGCAGTTCTTGGCACCTCAGTGTTGACCTAATTTTTTAGGTTGCTTATGGTTTCATACAGATGGTTAGAAGGGTCTGTGAGGACTCTGGAAATACCCTCAGAACGGTGGTCAGTGTTGCTAAATGACCCTCTGGGTTTTCAAAAATTGCTGGGTAATTATTTTTCCAAAAATCTGATGTTTAACCCTGTGACTCTAAGCTAACGGCAATACATAAGCGGCTCAAACTGGAGCTAACCTCCCATCATGCGTCTCTCCAGCTCACCACAGGAAAAGCACTAAAATGTTCAAAAATCTTCACCACTCCAAAAAACAAGAGCCTCAGACAAGCTGCTGTTTGAGTCTCTGCATGTGTGTGTCGGTGTATGTGTCCTTTGTCCTATCTGATTCCATACCTCTGACCATAACTTTATGGCGGTTTATTTAAATAAGCTGAGTTGTGTTTTGACAGAATTCCGCAGTTTAGTGCTTTCTGTCAATCCGACCCAAACCCTGTTCCCTTTTCACTCACTGCCAACACTCACACACCACAACGCACACACACAGACAACACGATGGCAACTAGCCGAGCGCACTTCTCCCATCCAAGTACTCCGACAGCGGTTCCTGCTCCAATAAGTTAGGACCAACAATAGACTGTGGAGAAGCAGCAGGAGCCTTCAGACCCGTTCCCCTCGACTAAAATCACCCCCAGACGGTTCAAAGCCTGCCTGCTACCCACAGGAACAATAACACAATCAAAATAGAATTATGCCGTTTCAAATTAATAGCAGAGTCTAATAAATCTGCGTTTCCAGGTTATATGAGAATGCTTTTACAGTGTGCTTCTAAATTATTGCATTAGACACACAGACAAACAGACCTTGGCTGATGGCAGATGTCTAGAGCACAGGGGTGAAATATTTGTCACATCTGTCAGTGTGTGTGTGATTTGTGAATGTGTATACTTTATACTGCATACCATTTTATGATACAGTATAAGCATTGAGATTTGTGGTACAGCTCTGGGGCTCAGTGCAGCAGTGGGCCTCATTAGTCTCGTAGTTCTTTAGGACTTTAATACCTTTTGCTTTAATCCACCTGGCTAACACACGCATGCACGCACGCACACACACACACACAGACTCACACACAGTCTCTCTTCAATAACTACAAATGAATTTTAACTGAGTTTCTGAGTGTTGATACTTTAAAAGTTTTTTAATATATTAAAAAACTATATAATATATTTAAAATTTGAATTTGAGTGTGGCATCAATGGTATCTACTATCCCACATGGAGTGCCAAACGGAAGTATGGGATATTCTACACACAGCTGGAAAATATTACAGCACAATATGGACTGTGGTGAGGAGGTTGAGGAACATTATAGAAAATAAACAGACAAACAAAAACACATCTGGTATAAATCCTCTGGAAAAACATTTTGCTCATTTAGTCATCTATTGTTTAGTTAGTCAGCATTTGGTTAATGTTTTGAATACTTATATTGAATATTTAAATTATATGAATATTTATTTCTCTACATTAAGTTTTTATTTGTTGACATTAGTACATCTTTTTTTTTTTTAAATTACATTTATTTAAAGGGACATTTCACTCTGAAACAACCTCCATATTTTTCAAGTTACCTCTACTGCTATTTAGCAATCTAGATTCACGGGTGTAGTTTGGTAGAGACAAAATAGTTCCAAAATGAAACTGTTTACAACAAGGTCTGTGGATTATCTTGAGAAACCAGGTCATGATTTCTAGAAAGAGACATTGCTGTTGAGTTTTTCCAATATACTGTTTTGGCACTTTGAACACCATAAGCCGAGGGCCATCTAGTTCCATTATATTCGAGAGAAGTCAGACGTCTTTATGGCCAATACTGCCAACACTTGGCGACTCACACCAAAACAATCTAGACTGATAATTAGCACTACAGGTAAAGGGAAAAATATATATTTTTGATGTTGGGGTGAACTGTCACTTTAATAGTATAGTATGGATTTGGGAAAAGAGACTATGTAAGCATGTTCCTCCTACCAGGTAACCATGATATCTGTCTCAGGCAGGTGACACTGTCGGTCATCGGGGTTCAGGATTCTGGGAGTCAAGATCATTGCAGCTTCCACAGACACCACAGCTCGAGACCTACACACAAACACACACACACATATACTGTAACACAGTATGACATGAGTAACTTGAAAGTCTTTCCACACTCACTGCACAGTGTCAGGTTATTTCATAAATGACCCACTTATTGTACAGTCTTATTTATTTCTGGCGCACTGCTCTTTGCATTATGTATATAGTTTATTCTGTCATTATGTGCACTATGTGCATTGTCTTGTTTTTCTTACCTGTTTGTTGTTGTTGAGCGGAGCACTGTTACGAACAGAATTTCCCTTGGGATGAATAAAGTATTCTGATTCTGATTCTGATTAGTGACTTCCAGGAAAAGAACAAACGTAATAAACAAGTTTCTACTTTGGAAAGCAAAACAAGACACCTTGTACATTCTTACCTGTAGACTGACACCTCCCCTGCACCAAACGCCCCCACGATCAGATCTGCAGAGAGAGAGAGAGAGAGAGAGAGAGAGAGTGAGAGAGAGAGAGAGAGAGAGAGAGAGAGAGAGAAGAGAGAAGAGAGAGAGAGAGAGAAAGAGAGAAGAGAGAGAAAGAGAGAAAAAGAGAGAGAGAGAGAGAGAGAGAGAGAGAGATGGAGAATAGAAAGCTTCAAAGAAAGCCACAGATGGGACTGATTTCAGGGTCTCCAGCAATCCTCATCACATACAGACCACTCACGTTTAACACACCACACGCACGCACACGCACACACACACACACACACACACACACACACACACACACACACACACACACACACAGATACTGCTTTGACATGCTGATATCACCATACTTTTAATTTCACAAATGACCCAGCTCAGACTAAATTCATAAACACAACATGTGTTAATGTTTGTGAATTCAGTGTGAATGTGTGTGTGTTCATATGTGTTTATGTGTGCTGTGAGACAGGGACCCAATACTGCATTGCAGCGCCATTAGAAAGTTCACATCGCTCCAATCACAGTTTCGCTAGGCAACAACATTTCCCAATAGCTCCTAATTGTAAGCAGCAACAGATCTCATCTATATGTGATTTTTATTTGTTTTCATGGGTTTTGTGACGAACACACACTTTTAATTGGCTCTCATGAGTTTAAAATAGAGCCTGGTATTTAATGGCTGCGGTAAGGGGACACATACCAATGAAAGCCGCGCGCACACACACACACACACACACACACACACACACACACACACACACACACACACACTCATACAAGTGCTGATTAAAACAATGTGAAACTGAAGAGAGGCACTTAATGGATACAAGCCACTTCTGCCATATGCAGCAAAACTAAGCTGTGTGATCCTGAGAAAGACAGAATAAACTTGTGCTACTCTGTGAGAGGCGACTGGGGATGCAGCTAATGATTGTTTTCATTATAAATTACTCTGCCATTATTTTTTATGATTGATTAATTTTTTGGCCTATAGAATGATAGAAAAATGGCAAAGAAGGCCACAAAAATGATCAAAAACTAGAATTTATCCTGTTTATAATTACATAAAACTGTAAAAAAAAAACCACCAAAAAAACTTACATCTGAGAAGCAACTAACAAGCAGTGCTAAATGCTGTAGTAACCTGCTGCAGGCGGTACTGGACTAAGCTGGTGGAAGTGTAATCTTGTACTCTTTGCTTGTCATTTGCTGCGTCTTTCCTCTCTTGCATATTTAAGAAGAACGGGACTAATTGAATCTGAGAGAGGCACATCTGTTTCTGCCTTTGGCTGCAGTCACTGAGTCCCCCTGAAACCACAACATTAAACATTTAGGCCCTGTCCCCCTTCCCCTGGGGTATGCTGTGTTGCTATGTGAGTGTGTGGCTCTGTGTGTATGTACTGTATCGAAAAGCCTGCAACGGGAAAGGACCTCAAGATGTGGGTTTTGTGGGGCAGTTGGAGAGGTACGGAAAAGGGGGAAAAAAGCGCAGGACGAGGGGGGGGGGGGGTGACAGAAATAAAAGGGAGGGTAGAGGATAGTGCACTTGGCCTTTAAACCGCAATCTGTGAAAGTCATCATAGGAAGGTGTGTTTTCAGCAGATGGAGAGAGACAGGGAGGGACCATCTCACTCCCAGCCCAAATTCCTCTGTCCATCCTGCTGTTGGAGTTGTGTAACCTGGAAATCCATCTCCTCTCCAGCCATAGCTGTGTGTTTTTGATACCGTGGTTGTCTGCACCCCTTATCCGCACTCTTTTGTTTGCTCTCAAAACCACTGCATGAAATGAGACTGATTTGTGGACAGCGCACCTTTGGGGTTAAGTGTGTGTGAGAGTGTGAGTGCGCGCATGGCTGCACAGAGGGCTAAATCAAATAATGGCCCACTTTCCTTTTCATGTCAATCCCATTTCCTTACACACAGGAAAGCTTGCCTGCCACTGTTGATTTGAGGTTAGTGTGTGTGCGCATATAGAGACACATTGCACCATATCCACATACAAATGGGCTGACACACTGGTGCATACACTCTCACACATATACACTCGACTCATTAATGGCAGCTCTAGGTGCAGGTATAGTCTGTAACTGAGCTGGTTAAACTGACCGTGTTCATCCTGGGCTGTAAAAACACAACCTCCATCCAGAGTTTAGACAGACTGTCAAGTTGTCACTGGCTGCCTGCCCTGACTGCCTGTTTGGCTGCAGGGGACTGGCCTCCATGATGAAATGCCAAAGGTCAATAGCACTCAGTGGAAAAAGAAGCGGTTTCAAGAGAGAAACTGAGGATTTCTTAATTTTTGATGCATGTGTGGGATGTTAATGCAACTTTGTAACTTGCCAGCTATTGTGCATATTTTCAGCTCTACATTCCTGTATGGAGAAGCATGTCTTTCACATTGCAGGCAGGGGGAATTGGCTGTTCCAAATTGTTGAGGAAACAAGAAATTTCCCAAATTTTGCACAAGAAAGGGAGAGGTAAAAATTTGGTCTACTTTTTATGATTTTAAACTGACCTTTTTGAACTGCAGTTTTTTGGGGATGCACCCAAAGTGGTTGTAGGGCTGCACCCAAATCAGAATAATATCAGTTAAATCGGATTTGGGTGTTCAAAACAAACCTTTCATATATTGTTTCCTATTTTTAATATGTGAGTTTCTTTTTTGCTCTCTTGTTTTGTATTTTGATTTTTTCATTATGTGTTGTGCAAACAGTTTAGCACTTTTAACTACGTGGCTCGGTTAGTTCCTTCAGTCCCCTTTATTATGTTTTTATTCTTGTATGTTGCATATAGCCCTTGCTTTGTGACCTATGTCTGTAAAAAGCATTAAATAGATTTTACTTTCTTGCTTTAAGGTGACAGCAACATTTACGCAGTTATGTAAAGAAGCCATGTTAGTCTTCCGAGCTAATGTGAGTTTACTATGCTAACAATGGTATGGGAAAACGCCATTTTTTTTCCGACACTAGATATCAAACAAAAACCAGAGACAGCATCATATTAAGTTGCGGTGAGCTGTAAATTCACCACTTTTACGCAAAAGGTAGAAGATAATGTTATTCTAGATCTTGACCAGGCAAAGCCTCTCTCCCTCTCGGCAGCTTCCACCGTCTCACTCAGACTCACCCTGGCTCTGGGTCCATAGTTGCCTGTACCGGAGAGTAGTGTGAAAGTGAGGAGCCCTACATGGTTGAACACACTAATAAGTCGCATTGGATTTAAGCGTCAGTTAAATGAATGTAATATAATGACAACAAGTACATAGAAAATGAGCTGAAAATAAAGATGGTCAGTAAATATACAAGTAATCATGGAGCCCAGTAATAAACTTTACACCTACTTACCAACCTAATGACCCACCTAATGACCCCTTGCCATCAAAAACATCCAAATCATCGACCCCAACATGTCTCCGGTCTGTAACTCTCTCAGCAAGGCAGTGTGATTGACGGGTAAAACATTGTCAGTTTTTGACCTTTGACCCCCTCGGCTGAACCTGAAATGCAGCCTGAGGCATTCTGACCCCCTTCTCACACACACACACACACACACACACACACACACAGCTGACCCTAACCTTAACCAAAGTTGTCTGTATTTTAATGAAGCTTAATTTTGTGCAGTAGACTTAAATTGTGGGTGTCATATTCGTTCTTGTTCTGCCATCTTTGTCATTTTCTGTCTTTTCCACCTCTCATTTCCTACTGCTATCAAATAAAAACACAAATACATGACATAATCTTTTAGAAACAATCCATTAAAGCTAAAAGTGGAGCTTAATCATCATCCTTTCTTCCCTCTCTGTTCCTGCAATGACGTTCACCATTGATGAGAGCATATGGTGGTTTTAGCAGGCCTCCCAGACGCCTGTGCAGTCCTCTCATAATACTGATCAAACATCCCTGGCTCCTTTGAACAGTGTGACTTTACTACCCTGCTAACGACACTCCATGTGCATGCCTGTTTCACTTCCGCCAGCCAGCTCTCTAATGACAGATGACACAAGCGCTGCACGTTTGTGTGTGTGTGCATGTTTATACGGTGTATGTGTGTTGGCTGAAAGCTGTGCCACCCATGAGTTTCTGCTCCGCTTCCTCCTCCAAGTTTCAACCTGTAACCCCCTATGTGTGTATTTACTGTTCAATGTTTTTAATTCAGGATTTGCAGTGGGTCTGCACAGGGTCTGTAGCTTTGACCTGAAGCCTGGCACTCGCTCAACACACACTCTCTAGCCGCCAGTGAAACTGATCACAAGCCACACATGTGAACTTGTGTGTTCTCCTGTGTGTGTATTTCCCTTGATATCCTGTTTGTGGAACGAAGAAATCTGTTATTACAGCAGAATGAAAAGGAACAAGGGGGAAAGAGAGTGGGGGCAAAGAAAAGAAAAGGTAAAACTAAACAAATTCTCCTTTCAGGGTAATCTGTGGAAGCCAAAGTAATTCTGAGAGCACAGTGGCTCTAAATTAGGGAGAAAATTAGGTAGTAAAACCGTGGTTTTACAGACCTGCTTTGTTTCAAATGGACTTTTTTTCAGTACTAAAAAGTCTTGTATATAAACAGCTTCACGCTCGTATAAAAAAATCCTCTTCTTTTCAGGTCCTTTATGAGTGTAGCGAGGTATCTAATGGGTTTTGTAAGTCATAAGGTGGAGGTGTCTGGTAAAGTAAGTAGGTGGCACATAAAGTATTGAGTTCCCTGCATGTAATTTGATTGAATGCTGCATTGTCTGCGCACAGTTTTAGAGATACGGGCCAAAACTTGAATGTCTGGCAGACTGAACATGCGGATAATATATTATTATGCTTCTGTCTTTCTCTCGATCTTGTGTTTTCTCCCCTTCTTGAGTACTGTAAATCCCTAAAGAATGGATGTGGCAGAAGTTCACTGGCACTTATCCCTATACCCCCATCTTCTGACTGATGACTTTACCAGAGAAGAGGAGGAAAGCAATACACAAAAACATGGGGTGGTAGTGGAGGAGTGCATGGGGAGGGGGGGCATGAAATGTGGAGGTCAAGAATGAAGAGGAGGGAGGCTGTAATGAGAGGAGCTGGAAGGAAAGTGGAAAAGTGAAGGAATGCAGGTCTTAGAAAGAATTTTGATTAGAACATGGAGAGTTGAGTAGAAGAGGATCGACCTGTTAAGTGTGAGTATTTACCAGGATACTGATTGTTGTCCAGGTCTTGGCCTCCTCTCAGAGTGAATCCATAACCAGGCAGGCTGCCACTGGGGGTCCCAGCTGCTCTCAGCTCCTGGCTCAGTGTCAGACCTTGCGTTGCAACATCTCTGTTACCATTAAAGATCAATACTCTGCCTCCACGTTCCTCGCCTCCAAAGGGACAGCCCACCGCCACGTCTAAGGGATGACACACACACACACACACACACACACACACACACACACGTACGTGCATGGTTTAGACATCAGCAGGGTTAAGGCACCTCTGAGACAGAAGCAGGGGAACACATACAGGTAGAAGGAAAGAGAGAAGGAAAAGAGCTTGACCCTCCTTTACCTGCAATGAGGGACCATGTCATCATGGTTACCTTTTTATTAATATCCATTTGTTTTCGTCATCTTTTATTCTTGTCTCACCTCCATCTTCCTTTTTCTGTCTGTGCACTGTTTACATCATTGCTCTAATTCTTGGTACCTAGAGTAGTGCTTTGCATGGGAAACAAGTTAAATAGCACCCTGTAGAGAATAGGAAGTTACGTCACACTATGTGAGACGCCTGCGCCAGTACGGTGTCTGTTACTTCTATTACCAAAGCGTATGCACTGATTGCACCCAGTCAAAGTGAGTATGTGAGTGGAGGTAGTGCCTTGGGCAGCTATGTGAAATGTTGTTTATCATGCTTAGTTTGTCCAAATACCATTGCCTGGCCACCTAGCAGGCATAGATACAGCATGATGAAAAAAGATGATGTTTTTTTGTATGAAGCATTGAACACAGTGTGATGTCAACTTCACATTCTCTATAGTAAGTGAAAAATGGTAAGAGGGTACACTAGGTGGTTGGTTCAGCAAAAAATATTTTTGGGTGTTAAAGGATCAGCATTCCATTTCTGGAAATTTGCTTTTTTGCTTTCTTACCAAGAATTAGTTAAGAAGTAGAAGAAGAAGTTGTAAACAGCAGTTGATTAGATTAGCTTTGTTCAAAGATTGGAAACAGGGAAAGCTAGCCAATGTTGCCAAAGGAAAAAAAGTGCTCATCAACACCTCTTAAACTCGCTAATTAACACCTAATACCTTAATTGTTTGATACACACACAGAAATGTATGACGAGAAAAGTGTTTACAGCTAAGCTAAGGGCCCTGACACAACAAACCGATGGTTGGCAGTTGGTCAGTATCTGGCTGTCGGTGAGCGTCTGTCTTCCTAGTTTTGGCACTCTGTCCTGCACAGTTGGAATAAGTCAGTGCTTGTCGCCTGCTGTTTGGGCGATTCCGCATGTTGAACTGGTGTCGAAGCCAGCAGTGAAAGAAAACGCTTTGATTGGCAGTTCGGCTCAGTGCGTGAAGAGAAACAGAAGTGAGGTAAGCAAACAAACAACTAAATTCAAGAGGGCATGACATTGAAACAAACTTGTTATAGGAGGTAAGAATATCTTTCTAGTCATTGAGCTCTTTAGCAATAATGGTTCATAGTCATTTGTGGTATTGTGTGCTTGTGCATGGCAAATAAAATTTGTTCTTTCAACATTGAGTTGTGTTGTTAATGTGCTGACTGGCTAACGAGCATCTTGAATCTGTCCTGTCAGCCATCCAGTTTCCCTTTGTAATGACGAATACAGATTTCTGCAGCTTGTTGGTATGAGGAGTTATTTTGCATTCATGCAGGTACAGAATGTACGTGCTAGTTGGGTGTTGGCTTAAGTCTCTACAGTGTATTAACTTTATGGCCGAATCACAGGCAACATGAGGCCCCATGTCGCCCTTCATCGCCACTAGCTCTTTGATGTCGAATGAGTGTATCGGGGCCTTAACAGATCTCTGAGGCTGTAGGCTTTGAGCTACATACTAATGTCAGCATGCTAACATGCTTACATCTGTATTTTGTTTGTGTAAAGAATAAGCAAAGAAGATAAAACAATGCAAATTAGTTTGCTTTAGAGGTTTCTTCAACTTTGGATAGAGTCAAGCTAGCTGTTCCCACCTGCTTCCAGTTTTTAAAATAAGCTGAATGTCTCCTAGCTCTAGCTCAATACTTGCCAGAAAGATATGAGGCTGGTATCAATCTTTTCATCTAAATCTTAACAGGAAAGTAAAATAGTAATTTCCAAAAATGTTGAACAATAGCAAAACCTATGTGTGTAAGGATTCCATCGCTCATAGTAAAAGGATGACATGAACAAACATAAAAACATGAACATGAACATACTGTAAGCACCTGTCCTGATATAAAAAGTTATGGAATCTTTCTTCATACAAACAGATTTTGTTGTTTACTCTTAAACCTCTTAATGTTCACACATTGCGCTGTCCTGCATAAAAGCATCCCTCAGTGCTGTAACTGTCCAAACACCTCTAGACATCCTGTTTGTCTCCGGACCCCCTCTCTTTCAGCCTAAACAACTAGTTCCACATGAAGCGGATTGTGGGGTAGAGAGGATAAATGCAACCATGTGTGTATGCAAGTGTATATATGAGCCTGTGAGTATGTGAGTCTGTATGTCTATGCGTGGGTATGTGTACTTGGCTGAATAGCCCATCTTATTTAAAAAAAAAAAAAAAAAAAGTCTTCAAATAATGTGAAAGTTGCTCATGGGCATTGCTCAACAACATCCCACACAATGCAGACATCCAGAGCAAAATAGCAGAACACCCACTGTGATCACTGAGACCAAAACTACAGGAGATTGTTACTCACAGACAGAAACAGGATTACACTCTGGGATCAATGGTGACAGACGGCCAGTGATGGTTGATAAAAATATAAAAACAATAAGAACCACATGGCAAATTGAATTAGCCAAATTGTAAGATTCCTTTCTGCAGCTGTCATTCATGAAGCAACAAAGAGGACATGATTATGGTTCTGCTTTTATGAAGAATTTTGGAAACGAGTGATGATCAGTGTCATCGCAGACATAAAAGGGATCTGTCAGTGACTGTGCACAGACACACACAAGGGCACAGGTGTACTAGAAGCTTGACATGCTGCTGAGAACCCTGATCATGATGTTTCCATGGTGACACCATAACGTAATACCGAATAATGAAATCATGCAGAGACACGGACTTGTACTCATTAGATTAACTCTCAACAAGTCTTCTCTCTGCAAGTCACTGGAGCTGGAAAGAGGCTCGTTCTCCTCTCAGGCCACTTCACCACCCCTCAGAGACACACACATCCTGACAGACAGTCTGATGTGATTTATGTTTCAGGCCAGAGAAAGCTTCAGTATTGACCCAATGTGTATTGATTTTATGGTTGAAGTGTTTAAAGGGGTGGGACACACATTAACACACACTGTCCATGAATAAATTAAAAATAAATGAGTGGGGCTGATGTCATATGAGGGCCAGATGTGCATCAGTTCATTCATTTTTTAAATAGCAGTAAACAGGCCTTAGCTTCAAGGAGCATTTCGACTGCAGGCTGCACTGTGTGTGTGTGTGTGTGTGTGTGTGTGTGTGTGCGCCTGTGTGCACATATGTCTTTGTCCAATCAATGTGAAGATAAAACAAACACACTGAAGAAGAATGAACTCCAGGCTGCAGGACAGAAACTCCCAGATGATTTTATCTCGGGGCACATCTGGTAAGTTTAAAAATAACTCCAACACACGCTTAAACACACATGGCTCTATCCCTGATCATCACAGGAGGAAACAAGTTCATGCAGACAACCTTTCATTGCTGCACTTCCTGATTGGCTGAAGAGCTTTAAGTTTTCTCAAGCAGCAGCATCTGATAGGATTTCCTCAGTCAGAGACAAAACAGTCCAAGAGGCACAGGAAACACCATAACGGATTTGTCTGCCATCAAGTTTACCTGGAAACACCAGCCACACATGGGCAGAGAAGTGCAAGGGAAAGAGGTTTATGCACTTTCACACAAAATATATGAAGGAATTTTGTTTAATTTTCTAATCTCCTTCTCTTTTTCCTCTTTGTTGTCTCTCTCATCTTGCATATTTTTGTTTCTTGGTGAATTTTATCTGGTTCAATTTCCGTTTTATCTCATCTTTCCCTTTCTTCCCTCCCTCTTTAATTCTCCCAACATACCATTGTATCCATCCTGGTTTACGTCTCCAAGCGGTGCTACAGCCGTGCCAAAGCGCCCGAAGGTGTGTGTGCCAGTGAGGGCAAAAGGTTCGGAGAAAGTCAGCGGGGCCATCTGTAGGTACAGGTACACCCTCCCCACCTCTCTGGGTTTGCTCTCCATCTCTCTCTCCATGTAGAGGGGTGCTCCAACCAGCACATCGTCCCTCCTGTGGACATGGGTGTAATTTTAATGCTATGAAAGACTGAAGAGAGTATTTGTCTCGAGTAAAAAGGAAATTTTCAACTTACCCATCTCCATTCAGGTCAGTGACAGCCACCGAGTAGCCAAAATAAGAGGCCATCTGAGAGGCAGGCAAGAAAAGAACATGAGGGCTTTGAACTGTAAACACAGTATGGTTACATGAATTTCATTTGATTTCTTTTGATCCCTATTCAAACTGAATTCATTCAACAATGCAAGAAAATCTATATCAGCTGTGACTTTGATGATGCTCTACCTGTTCCCCCGTGAAGTTCTGTATGAAGGTCAGATTGGTGGAGTTGATCATTGCCACCTAAAAAAAGTAGATAAACAGTCAGATGCAAAATGACGTGACTAAAAAAGCACCAGGCTTTGTCCTCGTAGCACTCCCAAAGCAAACATGGCCAAGCAGTCTGACAAACAGGCATATGAGGAATGCAGGAAAAAAGTCAGAAACCACATAAAAAAAGCTATTATTCTACTGAAACCCCTTTTTCTTTTCCCTGCCCTCCCCCACCAACATCATCTTTGTGCCTTTACCATTTCCCCCCTCATCTCTCTTTCCTTCCCCCCATTCTAACCTCGGTCGTGGGGAGAGACGGAGGGGGGAGGCTGAGAATTCCTTCATAAGACCTAAAATAACAACCACATGGAGACAGCCGTGGGCTCCACGTACACACACATGCACACACACACACATGCAGGAGGATACACGTTGACCCAATCACAGATGTCTCAAAGACACACTAAACGGGGATAGACTTAAGAACACAGACAGATGAGAATGTGTAAACACAAATATTGAGTCACTAGCTTGGATGTTAACTTTCATGCACTCTGAGTTGTCAGATCAGTCACTGCAGAAACCTGATCGGGCTTCGCAGCTATTCCAGTGCCCGGCCCGGCTTACCTGCATCCCTCATAACACTCCCCCTACTGTGAGCTGCAAGTCCCCTCCTCTATGACACTCACGGTGCACTGTCTGTACAGGAAGGAGCATTCTTGCACCAGCTACACTGTCCAGACATAAAACACATGCTGTTGTTGCAGTATATGTGTGAGTCCTGCGGTTGCACTGCAGGTTAGGGATAGGGGTCATGTGTGTGTGGAGAAGGGTTAGTGGGGTTAGGTGGGGTCACCGCCCTCCACATGCAGCGGAAGCTGTGTGTCATTAAGGAGGATTGACACTGTCAGCCCTGGGGACACGTTCCCATAAGAGAACATGAGACACACTGAAGTTTACATAGACGCATATACAGCATTTCTCACAGCTATGTACATGCATACATTTATGTTTACAGAAAAGCAGTGATCGTATATGACACTAGAAGCATATGAGTCTAGAAGACTTCATCACATGCCTGTATCTGCGCAAAAAAAGCCTTTACTTCACGTCTTATCTACCTCAAACCATAGACTTTCACACATACATCATATGAAAAATGTCAAAGATGTCAGCATACAGATGGTACAGGAAAACAGAATTTGGATACAAAATATTGACGTAAAGAAAAACTGCATTTGTAAAAAATATATGACCTAATTTGTTTTTTTGACGATGGTGGCGGAGAGCGCTGTTGAAAACATCTACTAAATCTCTCAGGCTGAGATTTGGTGACTGTGAGGGCCATAGCATTTCAGTCCTTCCAGGATTTTGCAGGCTTTTTGGGGATTGTTGCTGCTTTAAATGTCTGATTTTATGGCAGCTTCTCTATAAAAACTGCAACTCATGTTACAATGTTTTAGTTAATTATTTTATTTTTTGTAATGAAATTACAGGTGCAAGTGAAAATTGCATTTTTTTTTGTTTAATTCATAAAAAATTGAAGGTAACTTGTTCCAGTGAGAAAAAAAAGACAGCACTTGAAATAGATCCGGATGCAACAGATTGTGTTTTGTAGTAATATTAAAAAAGTGTCATTTGATGTATTTTATGTTCCACCATAATGTTGCATACGGTGCAAAACTGTTAACCGCCTTTTCATACAGAGAATCAAGGAATTGTCCTGCATGGTCTTTAGCAACAATTTTTGGTGGTAAACGTGAGATGTTTGTGTTGGAAATATCTGCATCTTCACAACCTGAAAAAAGGAAGTGAGATGGTAAAGTTTTGCGGGGGACTGCTAGGATGGGTAAAAGTCATGCGAAACTATGATGATTATTTAAATTTGTGGAGAAGTTGCGGTGATTGCAAGGTCATGCAATATTCAATTTGCGTAAGTTTTTGTGATTGCGAAATCGCAACAATTCGGTGGACATCTGTGTTCTGTAGTGCACGTCAGCGTTCACTATTTTGTTAATTTGTCATCTGTCTGTAACAGTGGTTTTGTGGCTTAATGATCATTTTTGTCAAGATTTTTTTTGTTGCTTTGCACTCACATATCCAAAGTTCTGTGCTCCTCTTGGGACTCCGGCTATCAGCTCTGGGAAACATAAAAACAAAGAAAGCCTTAAATTAGCCTGTATGTATGTGTGAGAAAAATTTACAGAGAGAAAGGACTCAACCGAGGTTTGTCTCAAAGACCCTTAAATCCCCTACCCAGCAGCCCACCCTGTCAGAGAGCCTAGTGTTGCTGAGAACACACTGAGTGATTGGGTGATTGTGTATTGATTGATGAGTGTGGTGCCGCAAACTTATAGGGAAGATCTGAGGGACCCACCCACAGTGACAAGACAGGGTCCCCCTTCCTGCTTTCCAGCTCTACCCTAAAGGCTCAACCACGAGCCAATAAACCAGGACTTCCCAGCTCCATCTTCACCCAAAACTCCCAGTTACGACTAGTTCTCCAGTTTGAAGAGGGGTTTGGAGAACAAGACCACAACAAGCTTCGTACCACAACACAACACATCAACAGGCATGTGTAACCTCTTAGGGCTCACTTTAAGACTCAGTGACATGTGTTGCGCCAGAGGGGGTTCAGGACCTTTGTGGGGTTGGTATGGGGGCATGTAAACCCAAGTTTGTCCCGTAAAGATCCCACTAAATGGTGATTAGCAAAGAGGCTCTGATACACAGGAAATTATGAATGGGAACCTGAAGTGGCATCGGGGGGAGGAGGGTCTCATGTGTGTGTGACAGAGATGCAGAAGAGTGAGTGTGTGGTGACAGTTTTTGAAGAGAAAGCAATAAAAGAAAATAGCTCAAAAAAAGATGTAGCGTGACTGTGGCTGGATACATTTTATTTCTCCATATTTTCTTTAATAAAAGAGCAGAGGTTTTTGTTGAAATTACTTGTGTGTTTCACTTGTGTTGCTGACAAACGGATGGCATGGGAATGAAGGAGCAGGATCTGAAGCTTGCATAGAGAATCAAAATGCCACACTGCTGGCAGGACTTTAGAGTGTGTATATAAGTAAAACTAAGAAAAATTCAACAATTTGTAAATGAATGATAACATTTATTTTGGCTTTGACAAAGAAGAACTCAAAGCCACTTTTCCCCATCTGCATTGTCTTTTAATAAAATGAGGCTGTAACTGCTATATGCACGCCGGTCACTCTTTCCACCTAATATTTCAAGACCAGGAGAGACTCTGGACTCACTCTAGTCCTGAGGAGGTCTGCAGAGACTGCCACTAATCATTCTAATCAGTCAGAACGGAGGAGAGGAAATCCCTTTATCAGCAGTTCCCGAGGTCCTGTCCTTTCAGGGTCATGACCCAGACATATAGAGACAGTTCTCATTACTGCCTCTGAGTTCAGACTAAGACACTGTCACCCAGCTTGCCGCTCCCTATCGCTCCAGCCGGAAAGTGTGTGTTGCAGGGTGCCTGTTGATGTGCTCTGGTGCTGCATGTGGTTAGTTGTAATGAATTGCTGGCTTTCTTACCTTGTTCAGAGTCTCCTGTAAACTCTCCCACTGCCACAGAGTAACCTAGAGAGAAATTGGTTGCACCAAATGACATATGGGTGAAATTAACTCTGTACGCAATGCTCTTTAAACTGTGTGTGACAGGTGTGATGTAATGCATGTATACTAGGGGTGTAACAATCTATTTTTGTTGATTGATGTATCTATTCAATGATCAACGATCCAATATCATCGATGCAAATTGAAAACATTGATTTGTATCATCATGTTTAGGATACGCCCTTATTTTGAAATTCTGCATTACCGCCAAACAGCAGCTGGCAGATAATGACAAGCAGCCAAGAGAAAGATGATGAGAATAATGTTACTTGCTCTGGAATAAATCAGCTGTGTGGAAGAAAAATTGGATTTCGGAGAAAATATGGGTTAATAGGCGAAGCACGTCATATGTAGACACTGCTGTTATGGGATGAAATACTTGCTAGAAAAACAACGTACCTACCAGGCTGACATCTCACTCTGCAAACTTCTTAAGACGGCAGCATTAGCTGCTCTGTTTCAAAAGTGTTTGGCTGAAAATGTATGCATAAAGGTTGAACTTCAACCATGGTATTCTTTTGGGAGATGCACTGACTTAAAAACCAATGATCAGTAGGAAAAGTATAAGTAATGCATGGAGTTTGTTAACCTATGAGTAAAGGACAAGTCAGCTAGCTTTTCGGCTAATTTATACAATGTGCTTGAGCTGATAATGAATGACTATCAAAAAAAGTGGTTTCGTCTACAAACCAGAACAGTTGTTACTGAGCAAAATTTAAACTTTTTGTTAAACTGAGGCGGCCTCTAGTTTACAGGGTAGAGTGTGCGTTCCTAAGTGCTTGGCAGCTGGCAGGGTACAAATCCAACCCATGGCCCTTAGCTGCTTGCCATTCCCTCTATCTGCCCATCTTTCTGTCACTCTTCAGCTGCTGTATCATAAAGTAGCAAAACACAAAGGGCTGACAGCTTTTTCTGTAACCTACTGTGTTAAATGGGCATATGATATTGTCTCGTATCGATCGCAGGACCCTAAAATTGGGTCAAATCACAATTGTATGATGGCAGACTTTGTAATGAAGGCAAACATCTTATTGTTGTCCAAAGAATCGATATACTGTATCATGATGAAACTTGTTATTTACATCCCTAATGATTATTATTTAGATCAAAATGATTGTCAGTGTGTGTATGTGTAGATGTTTGTTACCAAGGTAACTGTCGTCGTGTGTGTCTTCCGCAGCTCTGGTGTGCTTCTCTCCTGGAACCCGTCTAAGCACTGCCTTCAAAGAGTAGCCGTTTAATATCTCAGCTATCCCCGCTGTCATTACCTGACCTGCGTGCGCACACAAACACACACACGCACACACACACACACACACACACACACACACACACACACACACACACAAATAGAAAGAGAAAAACAAACTTTCAGGGTTAAAGAGAGTCACATCTGTTCATGACCAGTGGTTTCAGCTTGGACCCCATGACGGGAGCACTACTGCCCTCCTCTATAGAAACCTGCTGGAGCTGGTCCATCTGCTCCGCATGAGACATGCACAGAGCTAATGACACATGGAAGTCTTCCCTGAGGAATGCTAAAACACATCGTTGGCAGAGGAAAAGCTGGAAAAAATACTCCTTAAAAAACCCTAAAGAAAATGCCTGTCCTCTCTGCAGCGAGGATTCTGAATTATAGGTGAGCAAGCACAAACAACACCCTTCCTCTGCTGTTGAACAAGAGGTCAAACAAACACATGATTTTATCTACACCCGCCCTCAACCATCCATAAATCCTCCTTAATGCGTGCGTGTGTGTGTATGCACTGACGGGGAGAAAAAAGTGCCCTCATAACCCTCCCACAATCTCCTTTTCTCTCGCACAGCGCTTAGAGTTTATCTCCCAGACTAACATATCACTATATAAACTCATTATTAAACCTGTCTGATTAATGAGACACGGCACTGCGAACTGTTAACACTGATGCATAAGTCACTACACTAATTTGAAGTGTCCTTTACACCCAGAGATAACAAGATAGTATATAAAAGAGTTTTTCTAATGATGACTCAGGCTGAAGGCTGAAGATAATCGTTGTATATTAGAGGCCATAAAATCCAGGCTGAGTGCTTTTATAAACATTCGGAGGAAGTGTTTTAACTGGAGGCAGCCAGCCTTGCCACGCTGAGGGCACTGAGAGGGAGCAGTCCATTAGGTTGTCTGTGACGCCTGTCTAGTGCGGTCTTGTATGCTGGAGCATTTATTATTTAGCCATATTAAATAACAGCAGCAATGCCAAACAACAACCCATAAAATCATAAAAAAATGTGTAGCAATTTTAAGATATCCATCACTGAGCCACTCTCCTCTTTTCTTTCCTTTTTCTCCTGACTTCTTTTTAAAATGTTATTTCGCTTCTAAACAACTGAACTGAAGTGACAGATGAGGTGTTACACAGAGAGGAGAGAGAAATTAGTTTGTGCAAGTGATCAGTACTCTTCTAAATTTCACACACACACTCTCACACACCTGGAGATGGGGGAGTAGCACTACACTCTAACAGCTGAACTCTGACACGCTCTAGCTGCGTCTACACCTATTAAGACACTTCATCCCTCTGCTTTGACTAACCCCGCACATCCAGCGAACTAGCTGACCTCAGCGCTGCTTCTATCGCATAGAACATTCATCTTTCTTCTTCTTTCTCCATGTCTTACTCCCTCACTTCTCATCTTTCCCTCTCCCTGCTGCAACATGTTTCTATCATCTCCTTAGCAATCCTCTATTGCTCCCACTGTCCTCCCTGCTTTCTCTCTCCATCAGTCTTTAAATTCTCCCCACAATCCCTTTGTCCTTCTCAACTCTGTCGCCTGCCCTTGAGCCTCTTCCTCTTCTTGAAGCTTTTCCAAGTCCCCTCTGTGCTTTATCACGGGGCAGAGGGGCAGTTCTTCCACACTCCATTACCCCCCGATCAGCTCATTACAGAGCCCAAACACCCATTTCCTGTTACACTGTTACAGACAGAGAGCAGCATGAAGTAAAGGAGCAAGTGAGGGAGGGGAAAAAGTTGGGGAAGGCGGCAAAGAAAAAGAGAAGGAGACACTTTTCTTTCCACCTTCTCCCATAAGTAAGACTCCTGTAATGATATTGCAGATTTGGCAAGTGTGTCCAAGCACATGTGTGTATGTGGGCTGTTCAGACTGTTAAACTCATCTCCATTCTCTTCCCTCATCTGAACACCTTCCCATCTATGAAATCATTGCGAAGACAGAACAAATACAGGTTTACTGTTGCTGCAGTTACCTTGCCAGTAAAAGCTTCCAGGTCCTCCTACCACCAGCATTCCTTCCTGGAATGAATACATTACTTAGGGTTAGTCATGTGACAGATGTTTGTGTGTATTTGTGACCAGAGGGGTTTTTAACGAGTGTAGCTGTGTGGGTGAACATTTTATTCCTGCTGTCATGCTTGTTGACTTCCTGCGGAGAATGACAGCTTCCTGTACAGGAGGGTAGAGTTGGATCACGAGACAAGAGTTTAAAGTTCACCTTGACTATACAGTGAAAGAATGCGTTGGGTATAAGTGTATGTTTGGTCTATTGTGTTCAGAGGTGATAGGTCACATCAGGAGAGGAGGCTACTCTAGGGACAATCATGCTCTCATCTCCCCAGTGTCTATAAATCTCTTAAGGGAGTTTTGTGTTTGAAGAAACCCCTCTGCTTGCGCTTTGACAGGGGACAAGATGTGTGCAGGGGGTTTGTCATGGTGATTTTGTTGACAACTGTTGCTATTTTTACCTTGGTGAAATCCACACTGAAGCCGGCCTGGCAGAAACCCTGTCCCTCTGGGTCTGGATCATCTAAAAACCATGAAAACACACAATGTTTTTCTAACACTAAAAGTAAGCATCTTAATCAGAAAAACATATATTTTGTGGGACAAAGCACTAAACAAACATTGCAAAAACCATTACTTCTATCTGATGAAACTTTTACGACTATAAAATGAAGAAAAACCGTTTACAGTTTACATAAAAATGTTCTACTGAGGTGTGTTTCTGTTTAAATTACTGTGTTAAACTGCATGAACGCACAAAACTAATGTGCAAACAATAAATTGTTCTCCTTTTCAGAGGCACCCTGAGGTGAAGTTTAATGATGCATAACGACACACGTGCACTTAAAAATAAAGTGTAAGTTATAGAAATAGTCTGAATGTTCAGAGATTCATGTTGAGATAAAGCAAAAAAGCTGTTGGAGGTAGAAAAATCTTACTTATACACATAATAAAGACAATTTTCCTCCGCAACAGCGTCATTTTCCTCTTGAGAACAATTGAGTTTACAATGTGATTATTCTCAACAGGATTAGTCAGAATGGACATAATCAACAACATAAAGATCTTGAACAACCTTCAGTTACAAGAGGCAGTGTAAATTTGAATCTCTGTGTATATGAGTGTAAATGGTAAGAGGGTTTTATGCAGAGCAGATGATGGAGTGGATGATAAGGGCTGCGTTTGATCTGCTGTTTAAGATGTGCCATCTGATAGCCTCCATTTCTCCTTATCATCCTCTGCTGGTGCCTCATATCAGTAAGCAGGGTGAGAGGGGTCGCAGGAAGAAAGCAGGAGAGATAGAAAAAAACTGGAGATGAAGAAAGGGAGGGGAGGGGGTTAGGAAAATCCCATGAATCCCATTTAGAGAGCTGACGACAGAAAGAAGAGGACCAGAGAGAACAGAGATTTTGTCACAGAGACAGATTACCAAGGTGCTGTGGGAACTCTAACTTTAAGTTTGAAATATTAGGACAGGTAATGTAATCCATTAGGAAAAAAAACAGTCTACTGGCTGTCACATTACAACACATTACAAAAATACATAGTTACCCTTTTCCACCAGCTTGGAATTTGCTCTATTCTGGTTTGCACATCTAATTTTTTGCACCATTTGGAGCAAAAATAAAGTGGTTTGGAACCTGAAAATTTGGTTCCCAGCTGGAACCAAAAAATCGCAGGTTTTACTCGACCTGAAGTGCAAACCATGGCCACATCAGCGGATGTGTCATATGCTACCGGTTAGAACCAGAGTATCTGGTATTTTATCTAAAAGTCCTCTATGTTTCTTATCATTACAACATACAGTATATTACATCATAAACTAATCCAATCCAAATGTATTTGTAAAGCACATTTAAAAACAAAAGAGTTGACCAAAGTGCTGTACATCAATAAATAGATAAAACAAAGCTGGTTACTGGTTACAAAAAGGCAATAAATCTTCAAGATAAAACCACAAACTGGCAACTCTCATACAGGGTCCGAGATTGCCAAGGAGAACAAATGGGTTTTTCAACGAGATTTAAACACTGGCAAGTTGCGGGCTAGTCTAATCTGGGGCGGCAGCTCATTCCAGAGTTTGGGGGCCATGACAGCAAAGACCTTGTCTCTCCTATGTTTCAATCTTGCTTTCAGGACGACAAGAAGTGATTTATCGGATGACCTCAGTGACCGTGATGGAATATACAGGTGTAAAAGGTCAGAAAGGTAAGATGGAGCCAGCCCATTCAGAGCTTTATAAGCAAACAGTAAGATCTTAAACTGGATTCTAAAGTGTAAAGGGAGCCATTGGAGAGACGTCAGGTAAAATGTGCTCTTGCTTACTTGCTTACTCAGAGATTTATATTTATGAAAACCTAGACAAATTGAGCCTAAATTACAATATCTGCATGGTGTGATACCACTGGAGGTAAGTGAGAAATGTTTTTTGTGTGTGATTAGGGTGAACCCTGTAAACTTGAGGCCTAGATATTATGTTTTATAGGCTGACATAAAAATCAGTGAACCATATTTTAACTTTATGCCATATTATGACATATTACTCTGATGTAAGAAACAGTACACAGTAAGACATACTAAATGCTTTGGTTAATTTGTGATCATGCTGACAGCAGAGAAAGAAAGAAAGAAAATAAAGGAAGTGAAGATTGAGGGCAGTAAAAGGGAGATGGATACAGTTGGAGATGGGGCTGACTCACTGGTCCTGCAGGGTGAGTACTCTGCGTAGGCGCTGAAGTTCTGGACAGCAACATAGCAGGTCCCCACGGGGTCCTTCTCCCCACTCAGTTTTACCGTCCGCCAGTGATAGAGAGGAGCACATGCCTGCACAACAAATGATTCCCATTTAAAGAAATACTGACTAAAAAGCCTTAAAAAAGAGAAAGAAGCAAAATGTGCGTGGCGTTTTCAAGCATATGTAATGATACAGGTGTTACATGTCTGATATTAACTGAAGCCATGTCTTCTTACCACCACTTTTCCTTTGTGTGTCCTGACTGATGCTCCAAACCACTGGTGCGACTTAAACTCCAGAGGCTCTCTGGTGCCGTTTACCTTTATCATTCTGTTATCTGGAGAGATATGCCGACAGAGAAGGGATGTGGAAAAGACATTAAATAGCAAATGAAAGAGACATTTCATAATGACTACAGTAAAAGCTGATATTGACTCTGGTAATGTGGACCCAGGCTTAGAGCTCTGCCTGTGAGTGGAAAGCATTTGTCCTTGATAAGCAAGAACAAACAGCAACAGTCTTAAACAGGCCTATAAGAAACATCAAAACACCATTTGCCCCCCAGAAACAGACATTTGTCAGGATGCTGGTGTTTTTTTCTTCAGTCAAAGCTTTTCCCATAAAATGTAACAACCGCACACACATAAACTCATACATAGTATAAAGTCATACATTCACACAAGCCTGTACGTGCAAATCATGAGCATTTCCCAGCCGACTCACAATAAAGTGTCAGATTTGGTGTGCATGCATCTGTGTCTTTGCTCTGCTGTAGATATTTTCCAGTGTTATTAAAGACCAGCTGGGTCTCTTTAAAACCGTGCAGACCCCTCTACATTAAACACCTTCTTTTAGCGCACCTAAATAGTTGCGCACACACACACACACACACACACACACATACACACACACACACACAGAGGTTGAATAAATCTTTAAATGCAGGTGTACAGTGGATCATTACAGAGTTTATTTGATACAAAATCTCAATCTTTGTTTTGACACAGCTTATTCCATCAGGCACACATTCACACCTACAAGTCAACTATTAACCTTCCCATAAGGCCCTGACACACTAAGCCAACAGTCGGCTGACGGTCAATGTAGGGCCGCCGGTGAACGTCTGTGGCTCTAGTTTTTGCCGTGTATCATGCACTGATGGTGCTTGACAGCCCTTGCCTGCTTTTTTTCTGCCATTTTGGCATGTTGAATTCTGGCTAACTAGGGTCTTGGTCGTCTTATGGTTTCCCTTTTTAAATGATGAGTACAGACTACTGCCACTTACTGTCATGGAGAGTTACTTCCTTTCACACATGTACAGAATGTGCTAGATGGCGGTCAGTTGTAGTCTATGCGGTGTGCACATGCGCAACTTTTTGGCCGACACACAGGTGATGTAAGGCTTCGTAACAGTCAGCGTTCATTGAAAAAACCTGGAGAAAACCCTTGCTAATGTGGATAGAACATGCAAACTCCACACAGAAGTGCCCAAGCCACCGAGCAGGTTTGAACCTGGAACCCATTTGTGACAGTGAGGCGAAAGTGGTACTCACTGCACCACCCTGATTCTAAATCTCATTTCCGAATAAATCACTTGTCACCATCATCATTTACCTACCTCAAAATGATGTGTTTGCATACTTTTATATAAATAATTTGAATTTCTAATGAAAATTCTCTACTAATCATACAACTAAAAGTTCTTTTAAAGAACCAGGCTCAGGACTGGAAGAAAGTCCTTTTTTAACTTCCAGAATGATTGAATTAAAATTGTAGGTGAAGGTAGTGAATGAAGAACTCTTCTGAGCTGCTCTGAGGCCACAGCAGAAGACTAGCTATAATGTGAAGCTCTCAAATGTGTGTTTGAATGTGAAGGATCCAGCGGAGAGAGATTGATACATCAAGTTTCTCTAAGAAAAAAAGAAATATACATATAACAAAATAAATAATAATCTGTGTTTCACAAATGTATCCATTAAAAAGTAACAGATTTACAAGAGTCAGACCCAGAAACCAGGTTTCTTTACTCTAATCATGGATATGTGATCATTATCAACATATCAATTCCTGTCTCAACCCCCCCTGCTTAACTGGCATGACTGGACACATTTGCATAATGCCACTGAAGTTACACACACACACACTCAGGCAAACGTGAGGCTTATGTATGGCTATTATCCAGTACAGTGCACACAGATGTTCACCACCCGTTTTATTTTTTTACAGTGTGCATGAGTGTATATGTGCCTCTTAGTCTGGTTTATACCTGTAATAAAGGGTCTGCTGTAACTCTAGAAATATCCACTGTGGCCACTGTCATCAATCACCCACCCAATCTACCGATACACACATACACATGACTGTGCACACATTTGTTCCTCTGTGTTTATTCTTAGATCCCCCAAACCTGAAATTTCCCCTCAAACACTTCACACTAAAACTAAACCACTTTGTGAGAAATAACACATAATTAACTTTAGGGAAAGACAAGAAAATAGTCCTCCCTTTGGAAGTTTACCCTCATCTGCATGGAGCCTTTGGCTATAGGACTATACAGGCACAACTATGACGTCTGTTTGCATCAGCCGATCAGCTTTCAGCTGTTTCATTCATACATCATTGATACAGTATGTGCAAGCAGCTGACTAGCAACATAAATCATATTCTTACAAGTGCACACGGCGGTGTATATAACATGACAGTCCTCTGCATTCATGCCAGTATCACTTGCTGCTGCAGCTCCATCCACAGATAAAACTTCCTAACTAAAACATGAGCTTTTGATACTGTTAGATTTGCTACAGTCTAATGCTCAAATACATTTACAATGTTAACTGTGCAACAAAAGGTCACCTCCTTCTCCATCTCTCTTTTTGTGGTCCTCACAAAGATGTCAAAAGAGACAAAAAACAAAGAGGAAGGAAGAGAGAGGGATAGACTGATGGAGAGCGAGAGAGAGAGAGAGAGAGAGAGAGAGCGAGAGAGACAAGGGGTGGGGAAAAAGGAGACAGGGATAAATTTTCAAGATCTAATAAAAAGCAGACCTCACCCAATCCCCCTTTACTCCTGAAGGGGAACTAAATTCCCATGTGCATACAGTTTACCCCCCCACCCCCCCCGACTTGTTCTCCCGCTCTACCTCGTGCAAACACACACTTACTACTCAGATGGAAAAGTGTGCATCAGAGATGTTAGAGGCACAAACACAGGCTGATTGGACAGTTACCGTTGATGATAATTTATTGAAAACCATAATCAACATGATGTACAGGCGAACCCGCCGGCCACCTTTAGATGAGGCTGATGAGACCCATATGTCTTATCTCTCTTCTTTTATGCAACAGCACACATGCCAACTCATATCCACACACATACAAGAAACACAGGTTACGAAACTCCAGTGGTTACAAATGGAGTAACATCTGGGGCCACCTATGGCTTTAAAAGGATCCACTTGGACCTCAGAGAAATAAATGCCTGTTAAATTTTATTCCTGTTATCCCCTAAATTACAGCTCATAAAACAGTGACATTGTCGTATGTGTCTGACCAAATATAACAGTAAAGTGACGCCTTTCCATGTCCAGGAGTATGTGGAACATGGTTATGCCCAGTGGGGGCATCAGAAGTTCTGTAATGAATCAATTTTGATCCATAAAATAAAAATTTTGACAAAGCTTTCAAGTTACTCACTGGAATTATCAAAAGGTATCTGTCTGCAGCTGTCAGGGAGTCCAGGCCAGGGGCAGTAGTAGACAGCTCCAGCCTCCACAATGCCAGGCTGAGAGGTGTTTGCCTTTGGAGCCCCCACCAGCACACTGAACCTGGTGACAGTAAAAACACATGCACAACAAGCAGGAAAGTGTACAAGGCATTATGCAAACTTGTGCAGCCAATGCACAATTTGGCTCACTCATATATTCTGTTTTACAACTGTGTATTCTGTGCAGCAGAAATCGGAATCATGCTGTACGTGCTTCTCCTGTCTCATTAAAGTGTAATATGTAGCATGTGCAGCTACAGAGATGATAAAGCCTTCTTTCTTATCATTTAAATGACCTTTTTTGCTACCTGAATTAATTATGTTTTATTGAGTCTACTATAAACTGCTAAACTAAATGTACAGGTTGCAGTTTAAATAAAATTAGACTGTTAGATGATAACTCCTGCAGAAACCTGATGGCACAACTTAAGTTCTGATGTTGCCACTCACGTGTTGCTGTCGGAGGAAGCTTGATAGAAGTCCAGAGAATAGCCGAAATAACTTCCATCGGGTCCCTTGTAAACCGTAGGATGCTCTGCGTAAAGGTTAAAACTCCGAACTCCATTTAGCGCCGGCCACAGCACCGAAAGCACCCCGAGAATAAACATCCCAGCGGAGGAAACTAAGTCCCATACACGCTCCATCCCCAAAGAACAGCCAGCTGCACACTAATTCCCCTCAAATGAGAGGGAACTGGGGGGGAAAGAGAGGGAGAGAGAGTTTCCTCCGTGCAGGTGAGGTAGTTCTGTCCCGGGTAAAGTCCGCCAACTGTCTGTCACCGTATCACCGCGCTCCCCAAAAAACTGCCTGCTGACACCCTGAAACCACCAGGTCTGCCCAAAGTCTCAGCTCTGAGACTACACAGCCGCGCCCCCGCCCTCTGCACAAAACTTTACCCCCTACACACATACACACTCACACACACATTACAAGGCACAGACCACATCTGAGCGCGCAATGGAGCTGGCGCGTCACCGTTCCTTTTATGGCACTGACTAATTTTCTGTGGCGAATTGCAGCCTGAAACAATAAATGATATTAAAGTGAGATTTAAAACCAACCTCTTAAATATACGCACTCACAGGCAGGCGCACGCGGAGACTTGGCGCGGACGCGCGCAAATGCAGATATTTGTTCATAAATTAAACCACCTTTTTCTTTTTCTTGGCCGCTTTGTCTCATTCTTACCAGTTAGAACAGAACTCCATTTCTTCCCTTGGAGAATAATCTCTTGTAATTATGTCAGTAATTGTTATGTCGACTCACAGCAGAAATCTCTTGAGCTGTGCACGTTTAGGTACTTTTGGCCCGCTCAAGGTTTCACTCAACACCAGGCGATTTCCCCTCCCAAACCCTCCGAGGTAACATACTTCGCTCTTGCTGAAAATAATATCCTGCAATGAAAAACAGTTTAAAGAGGTGACGGGCCAAACAGGCTGCTTTTTGTATATTAATCTCAGCACATGTCTGAAGATTTATATTATCAAAAACTGTGCATATGCTGGGCAGAGAGGAAGAGGGATGCATGTTGCCCCTAAGAACTTCAGCTTGGGGACTTTGTCTTAATTAAAATAAGCTTTATGGGCACATTAATGATGAATTAAACTGCATCTTCAGCCTCACATTCTCGTAAAACCGCAGCGGGGCAACACTGCAGTCAGTGGAGCGTGTTTTCTGTCAAGAGAGTTGATAAGAACCAGGTGAAAAGTTGAGGTAAAGAGTGAATGAGAAGAACCCAAACCTTGACCTGCCAGATGGAGAAGTTTCTCGCCTCCACGCCCTCTACCTGCCCTCTTCTCCTCCTTCAACACATTTCCTTCCTTCCATCCATCCATCAATCCCTTCCAGTAACCCTGTCTCCTTCCTTTATGGTTTCTTTAAATTTGTGCCAACTGGGTTCACCTGGTCACATCTCCCTGATCCTTTTATTGCAACCCTGTGTGTGAGAGAAAGAAGAGAGTAAAGGAGGAGGTCTGCTCTTTCTCAGCTGTTTTAATGTAAAGCTAAGATGATCTAGTGGGAAACTTCTACAAAACATGAGCACATAAGAGACAAAGATAGACATTGTGAGGATGATGGAGAGAGGAGGCAGCAGACATATTCCTGTTCTTTTGCCCAACTTGGCTTTAGTGCAGCTGTGCTACGATGCCAGGTAACAAATGCAGCTCATATTCAGTGTCTGCACTTTCATCTGTAATCTTTTTCTCCACTGTCTTACATCCAATAAAATTCTCACAGATATCCCATTTCCAGGAATATACACATTCACTGGCACACTGTTCAGGCTAAGCCCCGTCAGTCTGCCAGTGTATTCTGATCCCAGATTTACTGCAGGTCATTCTATATTGATTACTTCACACACTCACAGCAGTGCTTTATATGCTGCACACTGTGTCCGCACTCCCATTCTCTCTTTACAAATTCCTAATGAGACTGTTAAACAGACTGTTGTGTCAGATTAGGCCCACATCCTTTCTGCATTAGACAAATCCATTAGACACACACCCAGCCAACAGTACAACACTCCTGTGCACAGATGCACACAGGAGCCAGGGTATCTGCACATACACAAACACAAATGCATAAATATTGAGATAAGAACTCCTGAGCCAGAACTAAGTACTTAAATGGTATAAAGTGCTATTACTCAAACACTCAAACAGTGGCAACTTAGCAGAACATTAAAAAAAAGTAATAACATGCCACTGTGTCTTAGGATGCTTTATAAAAAGCCAATGTTTTGTTTGTCTTCTTTTGGTGAATTCTGATGATGTACAAACATGCAGTTTTATTTTCTGTTGACAGAGAAGTACGTAAAGGAATACTTCAATCCCTAAATGATCAATTAAATATAATTTACTCAATGTGTGTTACATTGAATTTGGGAAGAAAACTTTTTTTGTTTTTTGTTCGCATGCCTCCAATGACCAAAAATCCAAAACAGAGAGAATTCTTGATGAATTGAAGTCATAGGGGTCTGCATTTGTCAACAGCAAAACTATGTCAAAACATCCATTTACAAACATACATCTATCTCATTTATCCAGTCATATGCTCAGTACTTCCCAAACAGCCAGCCATTTCTAACAGGAAAAATGTAAACTTATATATGTTCTTTTTAAAGCCAGACTACACTCGATTGGTAGTTTGCTTGTCTTATTGCGTGACTTTGACTTTGGAGCTCCATTGGGGTTTGTTCATATTCAGCACACAATACAAAACAAACTAACGATTGAAGCCATCCTGGGCAGTGCCTAGCACAGGCCCAGGGGCCCAAAGTGTCAGGGGCCCTACTGGGCTTCATCTGCAAACAGTTACTCAAATTAACAGGTACCAACCAGAAAAAGACTCAAAATGACTGCAAAGGGAAATGGAATAACTACAAAAATGGGCAAAACAAACCCAAAAAGACACAAAACGCCTACAAAGAGACAGAACCAGGAAAAATATTTACCACAAAGTCTGTCTTGCACATATGTAGGAGAGGAAGTGGTGCCTTTTGCAAATCTGGATCCAGGGGCCCATTGTCTAATAATCTGTCCATGATCGAGACATTAGTATACCAGCAGCTCCCATGTCAATGAGGCAAGACTCCTGTTTTTGTCAATGGGGTCTGGCTTTGAAGAGAGGATATGTTTCACTTTTAATGTAGTTCCCCCTTGGAAATGGCTATCTGTTTGGGAAGTTCTGAACATACTACTAGACAAATAAGATTGCCTGAGTTGTGTGAGAGTTTTATAAATGGATATTTTGCTATAGTTTCAGTGTTGTCAAACACAATCGCCTATGGCTTTAGTTTATCAAGAATTTTCTCATGTTTTGGATTCTCAGCTCACCAGAGGCATGCGAGAAAAATGTTTTTTTCACACATCAAACATAACAAGGTGTGAGTAATTGATACAAATGATCATTTTGTGGGTGAAGTACTGCTTTAAGTCATCATCATTGTCCTGGAGATTTAGTTTGGTACTGATTTAAAGTCTCTGGGGACACAAAACATAGATTTATGTGAATGATTTAGTGTGAAGCAGATCCAACAGACCTTGGACATTCTGAAACCTGAGACTGTTCTGAAGACGTAGAAGAGAACATTGATGCTTTTAAATATACTAATCCACAAAGTGTTTGAACAAAAGAAAAAGTGTTTATTCCAGAACCTTTGAGTGTGATAATAAATACATGAACACTTGGCCAACATCCCAGTGTGGTGCACAAAGCACCCACACACACAAAGCACCTAAACCAGCTTCATCAGGGTGAAAACACTGAAGTAAACTTGTGTTCATATCTCCAGTTCTCTGCGTCTGGGTTGGTCCCTTTACGCTGTAAACGCTTATCAGTGAATGTAACGGTGTGTGCGTGTGTTTGTCTGTCTGTGCTGTGTGTATTTTCATATGTGGAAGGCTTTGGTAGGTTTTCCCTCGAACAGTCCTATAGCTGGATTAACAGTAGTGTTTCACAGTTGACTGGCTGTACATGTGGTTCAGCATGTGTTTGGGTGACACACTGGAGTTGCTGAACCAAACCAGTTTGCACTCTAAACAGTTTCTAGCTGTCTACTGCTTAATTGGAGCAGAGGTGTTGGCACAGAGCAGAGCTGTAAAAATAAACAGTCATTCATTTACTTTTCTTTTCTTAAATAATTATCAACATCCTGCATGTCAATTACAAGCTATGGTGAACAGACAAAAGCATGAACTGGAAAGGTGAGTTGGATTTTTTTGTGGAATGTGTGAGTGAAGATGGAGGAATGGATCTCAGGCATTATAAGTATGTTTAGTCCACGAACGTGTTTGTCTCAGTCTCTTGTGTGCATTTGTGTTTTTGTCATTCGCCTGTGTTTTTTATGTGTTTGTGTGCAAAAGTTGTAACCTGCTGACCTTTTAGGTTCAGCATGCAGAGGGGAAGCCAGAGAGGTGGGAGTGTGGAGCAGTAGTGGTCCATCCACATACACAGGCACACACAGACTGTGTCAGTGCTAGTTAAGTGATGGGGAGCGGTCAGTGGTCCACAGCAACTCGATGTAGGGCCACTTTGTCTGTAGGCAGCGCTTGACAGGGGTGTCGTCTGTCCGAACCATGGGGTCCTCAAAACCCAGCACCAGAGCCGTCCCTTCCACATACTCCACCTTAAGACAGACAGACAAACACACACACACACACACACACACACACACACACACACACACACACACACACACACACAGAGAGAGAGAGAGAGGCTAATACACAGTTAATGCTGAGTACAGCTTTAATTCTCTGCCTGAGCCCAGTGGGGGGCCTGCCGGGTTTGTGCATGCTGGACTGTAATTTCTCAATACTGTTCCTGGCTCTTCCAGATCTAGTTCATGCCAATTAACAAGTGTTTTGTTTTTTTTCTTTTAAACAAAACTAGCAGTTCTTGTGCTTGAATGACAAGAGTTGCACTGAACTGAATAAAGAGGGAAAGAGAGAGGAAGTGGGGGGACAGCAATAGAGAGATAGGGAGAGTGACAGAACAATGAAGCAATATACTGGAGAACTGGGGGAGAGAAAGCACGTGTGAGAGAAGGACGGAAAATGAAAGAGAGAGAGAGTGTGTGAGAAAGGGATGGACAATGAGTGAGTGAGTGTGTAAGAGAGAGAGAGAGAGAGAGAGAGTGCGAGAGAGAGAGATAGGGGCTTCAAGGTAAAGCTGTGGGAGAGTTGTGTGCTTGTAATAAATGTTTGAATATAATATACTGTATATATTTTTTTATGTAGTAAAAATTCAGGTTTTTAATCTAAACTGCTGCCGTGGTTCGGCCTCAGGTCCGGCTTGTAAAGAAACTGAGTGGGCTCATTTAGGGTTGGGCCTGATTATTTGGGCCAGGTCAAAGCTCTAATCCAGAGGTAACTATACACATTTCCCTTCATCAATCTCTTCTCAGACACTTCTTTGTAGGTGTCAGGGTTGAGATGCCAGAGGAGGCTGCAAGTAGACAAAAGACACACACACCAGCTGCAGGGGACTGCTGTCAGAAGGTCTGTTATTCCCATCTGCAGCTATGGGAATGGAATCGCCATCACAACCTTACAGGCGCCGAGCTGCCATGTGCATGTGCGTGTGTGTGTAGGCGTGTGCTTTTGTGTGGGCACACATGTGGTGCCATTTTTACATTTTCAGGTAGCTGTATGGAAAAAAATCTGCTTTACAGACTAGACAAAGTTGACAAATGAAGAAAGTGATATTCCTGAGTATCAGGCTTTTGCACAGCCACCAGCTACATCCGATGACAATCATCCATCAACCTAAGCCCACTTAATAGGCTTGTGTTTGAACATTTATCTCAGCGAGGCTGTTGACAGTGGCCTCGGTGTTGAAAGGACTTGGAGAAATAGGAGGCTAAGCCAGGGTTTTTGGATAGATGGACAGGCTATTAGGCTTGCAATAGCTACTGTTTATTTTGGAGTGGCCGGCTGCCTCCAACTGTGTGTGTGTGCATGTGTGTATGAATGATGACAGGGTAAGAGGAGAAGTAATAGACCGAGAGACGTAGAGAATATGAAAAGGAACCACCACCATCAGTTGCTATGACAAACCTGAACATAAAATAGTGTCTTACCCTCTCGTTGTGGTTAGACTGTTTAAGTCCATTGTAGTGGTAGATGGGAAATGAGTCTGGGATTCCTGAATCCTGAAACACAGACAAAAACATGCAGTGTTGTTAGAGAGTCTCTGGGCAAACTGTTCTCACAGAGACTGGAGGTAAAGAACCACAAAGGCAGAACATTTTTTAACTGAAAAGGCAAACCAACACATTTCTGCTTGCAACTGAAGCTTACTGTTAAATCCCACATGTTTAATTTCAAATGTGTGTGTGTGTGTGTGTATTTGTACACTGAAGTAAAGCCCCAACTCCAATTACTAGAAAATATCCAACACTACAAAAACACCCGAACAATGACACTGAGCCAAAACACTTCCACTGACTTTGGCTTAAAGGTGCAAGAATGCTAATAGGGTGTGTTGTCTGAGAGCATGTCCAGCCTCTTGTGTTTATATGCCTATATATGAAACCCTAACCCTAACCCCAATCCCACGTGTGTCTGAGTGTGTGTGTCCAGTTGGCTAATGGTAGTATAATTTCTTTGCTGCCCGGGGCCGTTCCTCTGGTGAGTCCCTAAAGCCCTGATCACTTTAACACAGCTCCCCTCTATCTCTCCCTCTCCTGTCTTCCTCGCTTGCTCTGCCGCATAAAAGCGTATTACCGCTCTTCGTAAGTTTTTCGGCAAGTAATGTCATATGATGAAGAACACACGCATACATTTCACATGAGACACCACAAGAATGTTTTGGGCATAATAAACCTTTGATTTGCTAAAACAGCACTCCACATAAGCTTGAGAGAAAGACATTAGTGTCCCCTGTGTGTGTGTGTGTGTGTGTGTGTGTGTGTGTGTGTGTGTGTGTGTGTGTGTGTGTGTGTGTGTGTGTGTGTGTGTGTGTGTGTGTGTGTGACTCTTTGTCCATGTGTTTTGACTGTGATATGGATTGTATGACTGGTGGAAGGTATTCGTCATATTGTGTGTGTGTCTTTGAGGTGGAAGTCCACCTCTGCATGCACACACATACCTGATCAGGGAAAAACTCCAACAGGAATGGACCCAAAAGAATTATGCCCAAACTCTCTGGATCCAGCTTACTCTTCACCAGACTCACACTAAGAAGGCACAGAGATAGAAACAGAGAAAGGAAGTAAATAAAAAGTGAGCAGAAGAAAACAGATCAAGAAATCCAGAGAGAGAAAACATGTGAGTCAAAAGAGAGGGGGATTTGAAAGGAGCCATTAGATCAGTCCAAAAAAACAAAAGAAATAGTGTGCGATGTTTTGTGCATGAAATCCAAGTCAAATTTACGATCACCTCAGCCCTCAGTGTGGACTCATGCGTGTTTTGGTGCGTGCGTGCACGTTTTCATGAATATTGTGGTGCAACTAAATATACCTCTTTCCAGACATTCCTGTGTGTTAGATCAGTGTTATTATTATTCCTCCACTGTGATAAAAAATCTGCTCAGATTGCCCTTTTAAGGCAGCGAGGAGAGAAGTGGGGTTTATACCAAGACATAGAGGGAAGGCAATGATTGTTTCTTCATCCATCAGTTTTAACAATAGCATGTGCAGCAGGACAGCATACAGGGCAGATAGCGACCCTACTGAAGTGTCAGTGGGCAACACTATGAATCCCTAAAACTGATGATGTGTGGCTTTATAGTCAACCGTCTGCTGTCTTCGCAGTGAAGCGAGAAAAAGAGAACATCTCCTCAGGGATCAATAAAATGTCTCGTTTTTATATCAACAAGTGGTTGTGTGCTGATGGGGATCCAGGGAATTGGTTGTTTGCAGTGGGTTTGCACGGTATCCACCGCATGACTGGATATGACTTCATCATTTAAAAAAAATCTGAACTGGACATGAGACAACGGCGCATGCAAATGCCTACTTTGATCATGTCACGGTTATCGGTTGTGCCCACGTCAGTCAGCTGATGTTTGTATGGACTGGTACATATCTATCATCAATAACTATGCACTGCCTTTTTTAAGCATTACATGAAGACAGGGAATAACAATCAGTCAATATTTTTCATTTTTCATGACTTTCACCATTACATTTGCATGAATTGTCTAGCTTTCTGATCTGTTAATATTGCGTGAAAATATCATTTCCTTTGCTTACATGCACACAATTTGTGCCCATATTCCAAAAAAAGACAATAATTTGTATATACAGCACTGTGCAAAAGTCCTAGGCCACTCTATTTAAGCAAGGTAATAATGATCATACTCATTTATTTCTCAGTAATTTCTTTACTAAAACACATGAAGAACATACAGGAAATATGTATGCAGTATTACAAAGGCAAATATTTAAAAAAAACAACAACTTCAACAGGCTAAAGAAGCAAGTGTTTATAGTGTGACCTCCCTTTCTACATTGCATATCTTGAACTCTCTTGGGCAGACAGGAGAGTAAGCTCAATATTGATTGTTTGAGCTACCTTTTGTTACGGTTGTACATTTTCCATGTTTCACACTAAATATTCACTTCCGTCTAAAGAAGCCATTTTGTTCTGACTTCTTGGTGTTTTATTTCATTGTACATGCTCCCTGTGTTCCTTGTATCCTAATGAAGAGACTGATAAATACATAAATACAGTATGGCCTCATTACAACTTTGCTAAAACAGCAAAAATATGGTGACCTAAGACTTTTGCACAGTACTGTATTCCAAAGCTGTTTACAAAGCTAATGAAAAAGAATACTCCTCTAATCTAACATCTTAAAGGCAGCTAATACTCTCAAGTTTGATTAAACAGAAAACCAAAATAAAGCAGAATCCATGTTTTAAAGGTCTTGAGCATCATTACCTTGATCCCAAACACTACATGCAAACAATCAAGGGACTGACTCCAACGACCTTGGAGTTCAATCCTGACTTTTGCTCAGAGCAGTCAGTGTTCTCAGAGTTGGTTTACCACAATTGATTGCAGCTGATGGCCATTGGTCATAGGATATATAAAAATACTAAGTCACAGGAAACTTGAAAACAGTTTGTGCTCATCCTCCAGGAGTGATGAAAGACCTCAATTTAGTACTTCTACATACTCCTATTAATCTTCTGGCCCCCCCAGTACTAAAGATGCTTTTTCTCAAAGTGGAATCCCTGCAATAACTCTCTCATTGTGTGGTAAGGAATGAAGACTCGCCTGTTTGCACTGGGAGTCTCCCCCCAGTTAGCTATGTTGTTGTTGTGATCTATTGCCCATCTGGGGGTCTGTGGAGTGAATCAGTAGTCCAGTTACTTGGCCAAGGCCCACATCTGCAGCGTTGGGGCTAACTGCTCCTCGGATGAGAACGTGCTTCTGTTTGAAGCGGGACTTTAAAGCATTTCCTCCCTCTCACAGTCTTTCTTCCTGCCGTTAATGATCTCCTTCTAAGCCTCTGTTTCTGACTTTCTTTCTTTCTTTTATAGTGGGCTCTCTCTGGTCTTACTTTATAGTAGCCTGGTAGTGAAACATGAGCGCAGGGCTGCTGACCTGGCCTGGCCGTGACTTAGGAGTTAGAACTTTAGAAGCTCTACAGGTGCCCCCCCCCCCCCCCCCCCCCACACACCCCCAACCCCCACACACACACACACACACACACACAAAGCCTCAAACATGCAAGCACTTACTACTCGGGCTCTGAGACAAGGTCAAGGGCTTTCATCACGTCCTCTAGCAGAGACTCTGGGATGAAGCCATTATCTGGAAAGAGAGAGAGAAGGAGAGACATAAAGAGACCGATGCACTGGCTGACCCCCGACAGAACATAAAATACAGGCTTCAGCTAAAAACCAGGGGAAGCCTTCACCTACATACATGGCACAAGCAGTATTTACGTCACTGAGAATGAACTCATCTGACACAACTAAAAGAAAAAAAAATTACACACACATGCAAACACACACCTTGTCCTTTCTCTCTGACCTAAATTCCATGGCTGTGATGATTGCTTTACCTGAGTGGAGAAGCTTTAAACACTAACATGTGTTTTTGCCCGAAATAGTTTTTCTGTGTGTCCGGGAACTTACACATTTGTCTCCTTTAAACACCAGCATGTGAGCCTGTGTGGCCTGTTGTTTAGATACATACATAAACCCCTAGTGTGTTGAGAAGATTCACTGACACGCGCTCTGCTTGTCCGCTCTCAAGCAACTCAATCTTACCCTTTTCAATTCCAGATGTTATTCTTGCAGAGTGACAATTGATAATCTGGCAGCGAGGGCACACACAGGGACAACACCATATATTGAAGGACATCCTGAGACAGTGAAGTACTGAGTGTGTGTGTGTGTGTGTGTGTATGTGTGGTGAGTCATAGCAGTGTGTGTGAATACGTCTGGCGCCCCTTTTCCACAACACAAGGAGCTGTGCTGACTCTACATGTGACACAGATAGATTTATGGGGCTTTTATACTGCACTCAACTGAGCTGCTGGCAACGGCATGTGTGTATACATTGTGGTGTGTGAATATGTGTGTGTCATGTACAGTGCATCCTCTTTGCATATGTGCATACATGCACATTTATGTCTGTGGATGCACCTACTGTACAGTTCAAGCATATGTGTGTTTGCAAAAGTGTGTGTGTGAGAAAAGACCATATGGCGTGCAGAATGTCCTGGCAGATGATAGCAGAAGTGGATGTGAGAATGTGCAAAGCTGTATTCGGCAAAACGGGAGAAGACAGATCAAGAATTAGGACAAGAAAAAAGATGACAGATAAGTAAATTCACATATTTGTTGTTGAAGTCACTGGAGCAGGCAAGACTGCTTTCAGCTGGTAGGTTTTATCTCACTACAACATTGCATCACACCACACACACAGATCTCTACAAATCAGCATGTTGCTCCAACAAGCCTGATAGTGTATAATGTTGTTTATGGCGACAGAGCACAGCACACTTTATTTCACAATAAAAACACATACACATGAAGGTACGCATTACGAGAGGTTTTCAGCTGAACACATAGATAACTCTAAATGTGTAATGTTAACATGCTCATGTCTTGAGTGTGACTGCCGACATCTCTGCATCTCTCCTTTGTCTCAGAAGAATAACATTACACTACAGCTGTTAGAACTAAATGTTTCATTTCAGTACTTTGTGTCTAAGTGCTCATGAACACATGCACAGTAATTTTGAGGCTACACAAGTGAAAGCTGCAGAGTTCTTTTGACATGACAGTTATCGTTATCGTTAATTTTCAACAGTCAGTGTGTCACTCTCTGTTTCCTTCCCCTCGCCTTTTACCCCAGTCACCTGGAAGTGACAAGAAAGGAGGTTTAGGAAAACAAGGAGGAGAGGGAAGGATCGGGATGGTTGACTCAGCTGTAAGAAAAGCTGATCTCACCAACCTAAACAACAACAGCGGAGATGAGAGGGGAAAAACGGACCCTTGTTCTGGCTACAGAAGAAAAATAATGGAGAAAAGAAACAAGACAGAAGAAGCGAGGAGGGCAGTGGAGGTTATGAATGCATCTGCTCAACCAGGAAGAGGGGAAGAGAAAGACAACAGGGCCAGGATATTGTTTGATCGGTGTGTAGTTGTGTTAGGGCCCTGACACACCAAGCTGACAGTCAGCCGTTGTAGGGCTGTCTGTGAGCATCTATCACCCTAGAATTTGCAATGTGTCCCGCACTGTTGGCACTAGTCAGCACTTGCTGGCTTTTATTTTATTGATTCAGCATACTGAATCACTGTTGGAGCTGGCGGAGCCCTTCTGTGAGCCGGCAGTTCAGCTCAGTGTACCCTCAGTGTATGAAAGAGCAAACAACTAAAATGAAGAGGGCACGAAATCAAAACAAACTTTTTGTATTAGATAACATTATTTTTTAAGCCATTAAACTCTTTAGTAGAAACTATTTGCAACTGTTTGTGTTATTGTTCGCTAGCATACGTAAATATAATTTGTTGGGTTTGGATTGTTGATGTGCTAACTAGTGTGCTGAATCTAACTTGTCTGTCTTCTGGTTTCACTTTTGGAGCGATGAAAATAGACTACTTCTGCCTGCTGATATGAAGAGTTCTTTGTTCTCACGCAGGTACACAACATATGTCCTAGTTGCTACAAGATGTAGTCTTTGTGATGTGCTCAAGAGCAACTTTTTGGTCGAGTCACAGGCAAAGCTATTTTTTTTATGTCAAATTGATATTTCTAGGCTATTAGAGTAAAAATTTGGATGAAACAAATAACGCTGGTGTAGAAATGAGTAAAAAAAAGCATAGTAGTTTTTAAAAACAAGTGTGCAGGGGGGTGACCATATAATGACAATGTGTACAATGCAATACTAATAATTATAATACAATGACTTGTTGTCCAGTACCTTCAGGATCGTATGACTGGAAGACCCTCCTCGCCTGTTCTGATGGAGACTCTGGACCTACCAAGGACATCTCCTATAAGGAGGGAGAAACAGAAGGATAGGAAGAAATATATGAGAGAGAGAGTGAGGGAAGAGAAAGAGCAGTACAAAAAACAAAAGACTGTGCATGACATCATAAAGAGATTTGACCTAAAAGAGGCCATAGAAGAGATCTGTGACTAAAGTGAGGAGACAGGGAGTGTTGCAGTAAGACGGTGAACAGATAGAACGGATAGAGCAGGGAGGGGAGGAAGAATTAGATCACATTGTGCGAGAATATGGCTTCATCAGTGCTGAAACATTAGAACAACCATCTAGATCTACTCACAACTATCAGACTTTGATTGCTCTTGTCAAGGTTTAGCAGCATTAATCTACAACACACTGCAGTGAGCAGTCAACATACAGCACAACCCATTACAGCAGTGTGTGATACACTGCTAATGTACTTTGTGCATGCATGTGTGTATCACTGTGCACAATCTGAGGGGCCAGCCCAATCACTGGAACCCACCGAGTTATTAACTGATCTGCTGATAAAGTTAGACGGCTTGTTTTCACTCCAAACACACAATCAGGAAATCGAGTCTTACATATACAGCCCATGATTTATGACAAGCACTACAATGTTTGTTTGTTGGTGAAGTTTAGAAAGAGCATGCCGGCAGGGAGATCAGAAATTGGGGTGTATATGCACAAAGGCCAATGCCCCTTTTGGACGGGCTACAATGTAGATGCTGATTAAATGAACACCTCCTTGTTCTCTTTACCCAAAGGGCCTCAGCATGCTTCAAACAAATTGCTTGTCAGATCACGAAGCAGCATATACTGTAACTCCTCTCAGCTAAAACACATCCATTGTCTGCATATGACAATTTTTGTGACCTTTTAAGACAAAGAATTGAGTGTGGCCGTTTAGCACAGGAATCAACATTTTGCCTTCTGATGTGGTTGGATGACATGTTGAACTACCAAATTTGTTTTGAGCAAACTGAACCCATGACACTCTAAATCAGGGTTGCCCAATGTGTGGTGTGGGTGCCGATTGTCGCCCGTGGACTGATTATAAACTGCCTGCGGGTTGTCTTTGAAAATATACTATATGTGGCCAGGCCTGCCACACAGTATTGGTTAATCAAGCAACATTTCTTTGCATATGTTTACATTTACCTCACAATGGCAAGACTATCATAACGCTTCTAAACATGCAATAAGTAGGAAATATACGAATCGAACTAATGTATTTAAATAAAGGGATGGTAACAAGTAAATAAAGAGTTATCAAATGACACACATTTCCATAGGTAGAAGAAACAACCACAGCAAAGAAGCATAAAGTTAACAGCAAGGACCACCACCTCCAGGAATAGTAACAAGTTGAATACACTGACAGATGAAACTGTTGCATTCATCTCATTTGTATGTGATTTTTCTTGTTTTTTTTTTTTTATGAAGATGATTTTCTTAAAGGCTCTTTGCTTTTATTATAGTGCAGTTGGAGAGAGACAGGAAACTGGGAAGAGAGAGTGGGAATGCCATGTAGCAAAGGGCCTCAGGTCAGAATCGAACCTGCGCTACTGCAAAGGCTCAGCCTATATGGGGCACACACTTTACCAGGTGAGGTAGAGATCCTCCCCTCCCCTTTTTAAAAAAATAACCCATATAATGTAAGAAGCAGCTGGCCCCCAGTTTTTTTCCCCACAATCTTATCTGGCAACCATTCAAAAGAGTATGAACACTACTCTAAATCCACAGACCTGTCAGATCACTTTGTAGCGTCTTCTCACGCCCTCTCTTATCTTACATTTTTTCAGTATTATCTTACTATCAGGTCTTGTCCAAAGCTCACATTAAGTGTGTGTTTATGATAAGTAGTGCAAGGGTGTCATGGTTCCTTAAAACTATATTGCATGATACAACCATTTAAAGACGTTTAAGAACCTCAGAGGAGACAGAAGGGATATTTTTCCAAGAGGATGAAATGAGATACTTCTCAAAAAGATGGCTTTTCGGGCTTAGATGTCACACATGCACAGACACACACTCATGCAATGTGTGTAGGCGAAAGTCAGGGGGTTCTCGCTGTCCTTCCTTACGAGCGAGGACGGGGGTGTATTTACAACAAGGAAGCGCTGGACAAACACACAATGTTTTTGGAGAGCAAATGAACCCTGCTCATCTCCTTTAGCTGTCCTTTATTAAAGCTTGAGCCTCAGATCAACGCAGGCTGCTTAGGGCTTCATGGTCCACTTCTTACCATATTCAGGGCTTACTCAGAGAAAGAGCCAGAGTGGGGGAGAGTGGGGGAGAGAAGAGTTCAGGGGGACACATCGTGAAGAGATGACTCCCAGCTGCCGGCTCTTCAAATGCAAAGAATAACAGGCACAGGCTGGCGAACACGCGCTCACACACTGCTATGTCACACAGGGTTTAGCAAGGTCCTGGTGTGTTAACATTACAGGCTACATAAATCTGACGGTAGATTTGTCATTAGCTAGATGTGTCTGTGTTTCACTTACAGGGGTGGACATGGGTCATTTTGCTGTCCCAGGAGAGATAAAGTCCAAAAAAAGTTCCTTAGTGGTTGACTGCAGTTGAAAGATGGATGTATGTGTCTTGAAACATGAACTGTAGATAAAACTAAATTTATATTACATTTATAAACAGTATACCTCAACTATGAAAATACGTATCTCTTCGAAAAGTGAAGAGAAGCTTAATCAATCTTGGGCTGACATCAGCAGTCCTGCTGTTGTAAATCCAATGTGCTTTGTGAACCAAAGCTCAGCTAACACAGTTTATTATCTCCCAGAGCAGGATGGACACAGTCAGTGTAAATCACCTGGTAATACCACAGTTACAAGATGTCAACACTCTACCGGGAGACAAACACTAGTAAGTGGTCTTTAACAGACAAAACAACACAAAACATACCATTGTTGCTAACCTGCACGCTAAAATGAGGCTAAAGAACACATGGAGAAGACAATGACTCACTTGAGCATAAGATCATGCACGAACACACATAATAGGAGCAGGGACTACGTGATTGTGTGTGTGTGTGTGTCTGTGTGTCTGTGTGTGTGTGTGTGTGTGATGACAGGTCTGCCTAGCTGTCTTTGATCTGTGTTTTATTAGAGGCCTGAGGAAGATGCTGCTGAGTTGGAAAACATGTCATGGAGCTAACACGCTCCACAGGGAAGGTGTGTGTAAGTGTGTGCTTTTGTGTCTCAGCGTTTCTTTCCTCTCAAACCAACAGAGTGTGTGTGAGTTTGTCTGTGTAAGAGAGAGAGAATCTGTGCAATAATTAGGCCTGTCCCCTGCCAATATTTGTTTGCATATACTCAAACACAAGCCTGCATCGTGCTCTCTTTGATGCAAAGATTTTCATACGGATGCAGTACAATGACGCACACTTACACTTTTGCACTGATGCATGTCCGGTTCTTTGTAAGTGTGCCTTATGAAATCAAGGAGCACATTCCAGTCCCCCTGACCCCCTTAACAGAGTAACAACAAGCTACCCTACATAGGAACAAAGCAAGAACAACACACGCACCACCCCAATGACATAAATACACAAAGTAATGCAGACCATTTGCTCTGAGCAAAACAAGAATACATTTACTGACATCAAACATGTCTTGTTTAAAAGCCAACAATTACAACTGTGCATAAAAAGGCTTTGGTGTAAGCAGGAGTATTTGTGTGCCTTTTCAGTTAAGTCATGGATACTGGATACTACATGGATACTACATCCAGACTTGCATGGGTCTATTCAACGTGACTTTATCTTTTCTGGCTTTCTAATAGCACTGGTTATGGACAGTACCCTGTACTTTTTTGTATTTTAAAATAGCAAATACTGCAATTTTTTTTTCATTCATTTGAGTAATAATGTCACTCCGCAAAGCCTCACACTATCTGCTGTGCAAAATGAAACACAGGAAAGGACCTGGTGCAAAAAGTGAGTTAATTCATGTCGAGCCTCTCAGGTTGACAACTCATCTCCTATAGGCCTCTTTCCTCTCTCATTAGTTCTATTGCTCACTTCTACCTATTTTTGCCTTCTTTTTCCTGTGCCAAGTAGCTACTCCACTTTTTGAGTATTTCCTCCCCTGCAACTTGACTTTTTCTTCCATTCTTGCTTCCCCTCTTTGTCCTTTATCTCCTCATGCAGGTAGGTACTTCAGGAAAGACAGGTAGGTATAGTACTTTACTAGAGTTACTCTTTCTTTCCCCCCGGTCCAGCCAAAGAGCTATTGTGTGTGCTGAGAGGCTCTGAGTGGCCATAGAGTGCGTCTGAAGGGATCGGTTTCAACACAACAAAGCAGAGGTCTCGGACAGTGTCTCCTGCCTTGTTCCTAACAGGCAGCGACAGCTTCACTACATGACAGGCTGAGGAGGAAACTGAGGAGGGAGTCTGTGTGTGAGGGCTTGTTATGCAGAGTGTGTATGTGTGTTTGTTTTGTTCACCTTAACTAGCCTGTGTCCCAAGTGATTTAGAGCACAGCAGACATAAAAAAAAAAACTGTCTCTCCAACTATATAAGGAGTGTCTGCAGTATCTACTGTATATGTGTGTGCGTGTGTGTGTCTCAGGTGTGACAATAAGGACAAAGTAGTGATTTATGGAGCTGTCTTGGATGAGAAAGACTGTGTCTCACCATAAAAGAGAGGCGACACCAGAGGATAGCTATACAGCATAATGATGGGTCTTATAACACAGAACGACACACAGGGGAAAAAGAAGAATAGTGCAGCACACACACACCGACACAGACAGCTTTTCATCCTACTACAATGGCCCATGGTCTGACCTGTCACAGATTATTAATGACTGTTAATGTACACCGCTTTGTTATTTTGTGATTGTGTGTGGCCCGCACCCTCTGATAACACTAAGAACCGAAAATAATCCTCTTTAACAGAAAGCAAAAAATTGTTCCAACTACCTTTCAGTACACTCAGGGGGACACATAACAGAGTATTTGGGGCTAGGGTAGGGGGGTAATATTACCAGGAAAACAATGAATTTCCACAATTAAAGTCATTAATTTGGAAGAAAAAACTTCTGAGATTATGAAGTCAGGAATTTGTGAAAAAAAAAAATTCTGAAAAAATCTAAGATTGAAGTCACAAATTTACAAGAAATACTTGGAAATGGACTTCCTTGGTGTCAAGGAATCACATCGCTTGACTTTGCAAGGCTGGATCAGCCTCATCCAGCACAGTGTTAAAAGTTTTTTTCTCTGAATAGTATCCCTCTCCCTAGGCTCCACATTTTTTTTATTTTATTTACCTACAATGGCCCTTGTGTTATTGAAGGGATGAGTATTTTAGTATTATAGCATATAAACTCAAGGTGTCATATTGTGTTGATATGATCATAACATGTTATCACTTTCAAATTTCTATTGTCCAAATGACTGATTCTGACTAAGCTGTGATTAGAAATTAATCAAATTTGGGTTATGGAAGGTTTTAAATTCATAAATACAAAGAGTTGGTCTCATATAACAGTGGAACATAGTTTAGAGTGTGAGCACTTTATAAATATATAATTTTGAATTAAAGGGTGGCTTCTGTGATATAATATTCTTACCTCAACACTCTCTTACTGACTTTTGGCAGTTCTAAGAACCCCCCTTTTGTTGTGTCTGCACAGCATGAACTGCTATGGGAATGACCGTGGTTCACGAGAGTGCTGTATTGAGGTTCTTTATAGCTCCTATTTTAGAGTAGGTACTTGCACAAGAGGAACCTCGAGTAACTTAAGTGTAAGTTGATTAGTCAAACACAGTCAATGCAGCAATAGCAATTGCCATTGCCCAAAAACCCATTGGTCATAAAAACAAAAGACAACACCAACAACAGCTCTTAACAAAGATGAAAAAAAAAACATGTACAAATGGACCAACAGTGAAGCCCATGCTTTGCTGAGCATATATGCGATGGTGAACATACAACAGGATTATGTCTCCGCAAAGCAAAAGTAACATTGCTATACCAACCACTAGCCGGCTTTCAGTACTTCACTTTAGCATTACTACTGGGGGTGCGAATGCAAACAAAAAAACAAAAGCCCAAATAGGTATGTAGTCCTTGGGGGAGCTCCCTGGTGGGCAGTTCCTCTCAGGTAGTCCCCAGAACAATTTTGTCCAAAAAATGCCTTTTGAAATCGGAACAAATTCCATTGACTAAGGGAGGCTGCGGGATGCAGTAAACAGCTCTGGAAAAAGCAGTAATGAACTATATTTTACTAAACACATATTTCTCATAATTTCAAGTTTTCAACAATATAACCCAGCCCTGTTGGCAATACCATCATTTTACAGTGGTTTTGCAAGTAGGGCCTCACTGAAGTAAATTGACCTACATTAACTTGTGTTTTAAGTTCCTGTTTCTAACCAGTCCATGAAGGACATTCTGCAGACAGGAGTTGGAGTCTTCAGGGACACAAAGCGCCACAGCGGCTGCTCTCTCTCCTAGTAAATCACTGACCCAGGACACTACTACTGTACACACACACACACAAAAACACACATGTAACTCCCTTGAGAAGCAGAGATCCAGCCTGTGAACCTCATCACTCAGCGAGAGGAGAGGAAAGAGTGATGAGAAATGTCACACGAGGATCACCCCCCTGCTTTCCCGAGTGACCACTGCACCACTCTTTAAAGTGCATCCTTCCTCTCTATTTCCTTTCTTCCTCTTCCCTTCCCATGAGGGACCAATAATCTGAAGAGGTTGGCAGAGGTGCACATGGGAATCTTTTACTTGGACAACCGACCTGCAGTACACTGGAGTGGATAGTTACTTCAAAGACATGTGGAGGAAGAGGAAGGAAGAAAGAAAGAATCTTTTTTAAATCATACCGCAGGAAATGTCTCGTACATCAACCATCCCTCTTCTCCTCCATTCTATGTCTATCTTCTGTCCTTTCTGTCCTTCCTTTGGCGTCTCAGAAACTCTTGTCCAAAAACAGATCCCATTACATGCCATTATACACACTCAGCCTCTTTCTGACATGCACACACACACATTAATACGGCCGAGGACAGAGAGTTTGGGCGGGGGGATGGGTGTTGTGGGTAGAGATCAGAGATGCTGCTTTGTGTAGGTAGATTAGATAAACACACTAATGCTATTAAGCTGATGGTCTGAAAGCCACAGTCACACACCGACAGCGACCCGGGGGAATACACACCCGTCCCCAATGGCAGACAGAAGGAGCCGCTGACACATCAGAGACGGGGATCAGGTTTTCTGCTTTTGTGGGGTTGGCTCCATATCAGAGCTAAAAGCTACATAACCAGGTAGCGTGTATTTTTGTATCACCAAGCCTGGGAAATCGCAGTGTGCTTCAAATTAGCTCCAAACATAGATTTCCTTTCAAGGAGGACAGGGTCACACTGAGTTCGGTCTGCCAGCATAGCACCCGTGCCCCATGTCTTCCCCCTTCAGCTTGGGCTCAAAGCTGGAGAGGCGGCACAGTGTAGCGTCAGCCATGTACGTCAGTACATATGCATGCATGTGTGTGTTCAAGTGTGTTCCCAGTCTCCAGTGGGACAAATGGATCCAGATGGGAACTCTGGAATCACATTCCCTACAGGAAGCCATCCACCTGAAGCCACACACACATACACACACAACACTAATGCTAATCAGGATTAGGTTCCCTGTGCTCTGGAATGTGTGTGCAAGAGTTAGACTGTGGGTGTGTGTGTGTGTCTGTATATGTGAACATGTCACTAGTGCCGGGGGAGCTGTAGCAATCGGTAAGTCATCAGTGCATGCATGACGACTTTGCTTCATAACTGAGCCAACATATGATCTACTCGCCTAGCAGGCTTGAGCTTTATGCATGTAACTGAGCTTTTAATCAATGGTATATTAAGGGTGTGGCGTTATGATGGAGATGATTGCCTGGGATTTTTCTGCCTCTCTGGTGCCATTTTTACAACAGCAGGGAGAATCGATTCGCTACAACCAAATCTGCCAGCTTAACTACACAGGCTGCAGTAATGTATTATGTTACATGTTCACCGATAGAGATGATAAACATGCTTGTTTGAGTGTAAACTGGTTGAGTGTGTACAGAAGAATACGAGCACATACATGCTAGATATCACATCCACCATAGATTCAAGCCTCTACCCAAGAGCCAAAGTTTCATTCAAAGTTACAACAGCAGGGTCATCTTCAATCAGTGTGTGCGTTCATGTCTATACACCGTGGCATGGTGTATATCTGAGCTGATGCATGTCATGGTCCTCTTTCAGGAACCTGGGATCCTTTTGATTTTTCCTGCATTTTGACCACATGATCCTGGTTCCAGTTCTGGTCCCTGGACTATAATTCCTTTCAAAAGCTACCTACTTTAATGTGATACTTTCAGGTGGCTCGAGGGTGCATTCTGTAGCACAGTGCACCACATATCTATCAGACACCAGCCTCGAAAATTCAAAAACCTTGTTAAGAGCAGTAAGACTGTACTCAAGGCCTTGTATAATATGAGTGGGGTTGGTTTTTTGTTGTTACTGACATGTAAACAACTAATCTCCTTACAAACCAGACACTGGGCAAGTGAGCGACCAATGTTTGCTAATTGTTGTCAGTGTGGTTACATCGTAATACTAAGACAAGACCAAGAATAACCACTGAAGAGAAAGAACTTCACTTCTTTCAAGGCAGGTGTCTTTCTTTTTAGCACTTTCCATCTTTCCTTTTATTTCTTATTATCCTCTTTCTACTATCTATCTAAATTTCAGTCAATTGAAAGTCTGTTGCCTTAATACATGATTAATTGTTCTCAAATAAAGCAGTTGTTTTTAAATCTTCTAAATCTTACTTAATTGTCCTATTGTTATTATTATCATTTACATAATTCTTTGTCAGATTAGATGAAACTGTCAATACATTGTAAGAGAAGTGCATAAGACAGATTATCAGTGAAAAAAATCAGGTTTCTTCTCTTCCCTTTGTTTCTGATGGCATTTACAAGAATGTACCAGGGTGCACTGAAAACAACCAATCAGAACCGAGGAGTCTCTAGCAAAGCTTTCAATCATGTCATTCATTTTGTGAACTACGGTCTAACTGTTAAACTACACAGCACTCATCAAATATGAATCAAGATTCTGTAACTACATTGAGAACGTTTGTGAACTGGTTGCCATGTTGGATATAGTCGGCCAAAGTACATAGCACCGCCCACCAGCCGGACCAACTTTATTATTTTACAGCTAAACAGTACACTAAAATAACTTTCTAGAAACATTTAAGGTGAGAAATAGGCAATGCAGTTAAAGAGTTGATTCGTATTTGATTAGAGCTGCCTAGTGCAATCACAAGCAGTGATTGACATAACTGACAGCTGCTTCACAGACCCCTCTGCTCTAATTTGCTGTTTTTGTACACATGCAATAAGGCCATTAGAAGCGCTGCAAGGCAATAGAGTAGGCAGAGGATTTTTTTCCACAAATTATAGGTCTCATTTAGTGCTGTGTGGATATTGTGACAATTTCAGTAAATATGGCAAAAGTTATGTATTTTTTTTATTAAAAAAAGTTACAAATACAAGTAACCAACTGCAGCTTTAAAATCTGTTGAGATGCAGTGGAAACTCAAACTAAAAAACTATAAATATGCTGGAGGAACTGTTTGTGATTTAGTTCCTGAGTTTGTCTCTGGAGCTCCTTGGTTCTTGGGATTAAGAAAAGTTCTCAAGAACAAGAGCCAGGACAGAAATATGTGTGATCTGTTTTGTTGGAATTAACCTGACAGTGAAGGCAGACAGCAGTACTCTTGTAAATGGAGGCTCTCACTGGAGGCCAAATTCAGCAGTTTACATCATGGTCATATATGATAAACTACACATTATTTAGTTGATCACAGATGGCTGAGAAACTAAAATCATGTTTTGTGTGTGAGAGTGAGAGAGCATAAAGATGAAAGTGTGTGTGTCTGTGTGCGTGTGCCTGTGCATGTGCCTGTACTTGGTTAGTTCTTCTTTGGAAATAGCTTTTTTCCCTCAGTGGTGGATAGGTGAAAAGCCAAGAAACAGCACTGGCCATATATGACTATCTCCTGCGCTCATTTTTTCTCCCCTCCCATTCAGCCTCTCTTTTTTCCCCTTCATTGATATCTGACCTGGACTATATTAAATCTGTTAAGCACATTCCATATTTTGGTTTTTCAAACCTGCTGAGGAGACTTGGCTTCTATTACACACTGTGTGTCTGAGTGAGTGAGTTATGTGTTGCTTATAGATGAGTGTACTGAACTTGCCTTGGTGAAAAACACAGAGAGGTGAGTTTCACTGCCAAGGATCCAAATAGGGAACTTTGGAGACTTGAGGAATGCCCCGACCTGAAAAACACACAGAAAGGAATGTGTGAAGAATGAGTGTCTTTTTTCTGTCATTTTAATCAGTAATTGTTTATAGTTTTACAGTCTTTTTCATCAAGAACATTAATATTTGAACACTGATTACATGACACAGTATCTGAACAGTAGGGATGGGAAAAAATATCAGTGGGGGAATATATTGTATTACTTCCTCTTGGGACACGTAATCGATACACTAGTGCCAAAGATCAATATTTGGTTAAAACATGCAGGCACTTTGAACAGATTCCCCTTAACAATTGGATCAGAGTCACTACATCCTGACTCCTCGTGTTGGCGTTTATCAAATGAAAGAGTGATAAGTTAACTACAGTTGGGGTTCCCAGTAGCTCACCTGTGCCCCATGTACAAAGGCTATGACCTTATCACAGTGGCAGCGGATTCAATTCTAACCACGGCCCTTTGCTGCAAGTAATCTTGTCTCTCTCTCCCCCATTTTATTCTACTGCTGTCCTGCCCATCAAGGCAAAAACATGTCTGTTGCTCTTGACTACCATTCCCAAAATAATGTCCATGGGGGACACTGCATAGAGAGGAACTTTGCCTTGCTATAACAAATTAAAATCTAATGTTCAACAGTTTAGTCTATATTTGATGTACAACACCATTTCCAAAATCTTGCATTATGTAAAATCTATATATTATTTGCGAGAACTGCCTCGTGAAGTACACGGGCTACACAGTGAACATGATCTGTCATCATCCTCATCTTGTCATGGAGAAAAAAGCTAACGCTACCACAGCAGTAAGTCAGTCTACGATGTGTGTGTGTTAAAAAGGCACTAAGCCAAGACTCTAACACACATCTTAGTTGTCAAATTCTGTGAAACTGACACCACAAGGCAGTAAATCAATACATCATTCCCAATTTTTGCCTTTTCCGAAGTATTTTTTTTTCTTCAGTTACATGGAAATTCTGATGAATCATATATAATTGTCTTGCAATGAAACAAGTAATGCTGAATAACTGTATTGTGATACCATTGTTATTGTGGGTGACATATTGTGCTAGTATTATATCATGAGTTATTCTCAGTGATTCCCACCTCTAATGAACAGCATGTTACATCTCATTAGCCTGAAAAACAGTACTATATAATGAAATGTGTATCAGTCTTAATATTCAACCAATTTTCCCTTGGCTCTTCTTTTATTTGTTGCTGGCTCTTCTTCATACGCAGCTTGAACTTGATTTTTTTTAACAAAAAAATAAAAAATAAACCAAATATATAAACAGCATACATACGAGCAGACCTCTCCTTATTTGATATAATTATTATTATTTGATATATTTGAGTTGGTCTCTTAAATCACTTCTGACAGCTCTCTGTGGCAGTCATCAACTTGCTATTAACTTATTATAGCTGCTTACTTTGCTTATTTACAAGGTTCATGTCTCAACGACAGCTTTTTTTGGGCTTGCTTATGTTGGCAACGATAAATAAATAGCCCAGATTCCTGTTGTTTCTTCTAGATAACTTAAATTTGTCATGCCATTTGTATTTATAAATCTCTTTGAAGATCTATTTTAGTAGACATGTGTTTCCATACATGTGCCAAAAAGTAAAAGTGTAGAGAGAAAGAGTGGGAGAGAGACTACAGTTCGTCTGTCAGGACTCTATCATCCAAACACATATTTTCACACGGGTGATCTCACTGTGGTTTGTGTTGTTGGATATGTCCCATATCTTAGAGTCACAAGGAAACAGCATTTGTGTGTTTATTTGTATTACTCTCTCTCTCTCTGCTTATTCAGTGGGTGTACATCTAAATTCATTGTGAGTCTCCATCAAAAAATAAATAAATAATAATAAGTAAATAATTTAAAAATCCACAAATCATCTGCATACTGCCACAAAAATATCCAACAATTTGCTTTTTTGGGAGCCTGTGGGAGTCTGTACCTTGCAGTAGCGTAGCGATTCCATTAGCGTCAGGAAGCCAACTGATGCCTGTTTATGAATACCATGCAGTTCTATAAGACAAGGGCAAAAAAGAGCAAACAAAATTGGTGAAAGTTAAATAGCCTATTTCTGTCACTAATTTCTGACTTTTTGCATTGCTGTGGGATGTAGAAGAATGATTTCCCTCTGGTGAATATGGTTTAAATATGGGGCCATATGTGAGTGTGCTGCGAGTGCATGTGTCTGTTGTGTGAATATGCAGTAACTTCCAGGAAGTCTTACTCATGCCAGAACACTCTCTGTCTCCATCCCAGACATTTGAAACAGCATGGCCGGTTACAAGAAGGTTCACCAGGCTCTGACTGAAAAAAAAGAGATAAGATAGTAGCGGTTTAAGGGAAAACATAAGATATCCGGCATGCTTTACCACACAAAAGGACCTTGCAATGATCTAGAACTTTTTGTGTCATTGTAACTGACAAAGATAATTGATAAAGAGAGGTGTTTATACCTGCCATGACCATGCACAGGGTCTATAAGAGGCTCCATTGTGTCCTGGATCTCATTTCTGATATTCTCTATGCCCTGAACAGAAGTGATATGTATGCCTTTAATTTTTTTGTATTTGAACATTGATGCAACACACAGGAAAATGACTCAGAATGATACAACAACAAAATAAGAGCTCATTAATAAAAAGGAAAAATCTTGTTGCATGTTTCAGGTTTTAAAAAATGTCATTATCAATTCATGAAAATCACTTAACATGTATGCCAACAGAAACAACATCCCTAATCTCATTATTTCCTATCAGTATTCAAAACATCAGTCCATCTCTCTATCTAGCCTTTTCTTCTTTTTACCTTGGTGAGGATAACAGAGTAAAGGAAAAGCAAGACTCCACAGCACCCCCTCCAGGTGTGGTAGAGAGACAGCACCTCCTCTCTGAGACTAGACGCTGACATAACAGTCCGCTTGCTGAAGAATGGGAAAAAAACGTCACGTTGTGTTATTAAACACTCAAAAGACAGATTTGTTACAGGTTGTTGGTTTTAGGATCAATGTGACTGATGTGTTAATTTCTATTTGTCCTGCCAGGTTGGTTAAGATAACTTTCATAATAGGGAAGAAATCAATTGAAAGCATCAGTGGGCAAAGAAAAATCTGATCCTGTCTATTTGGAGAAACTACCCTCCTTTGCTCCACCCTGGACACTTGCTAGTGGAGTTGTCTGTCTTAGTTAGCGTGCACTTCTTCACTGTGAGTCAGCACTGCTTTTTTGCTGACTGTGGTCTCAGCTGCCAGTATAGTGTGTGATGAAATTTCAATATTCCTCTGGCAAATGCAGCCTTGCATACACTTAGCTTGTGAGTGTGTGATAGACAGTATGTGTGTAAGAAAGGTAGTGATTTTTTTTTTTATTAGGCAATCAACGAAAGTGCTGAGTCAACACCTTGTAAGCAGAGTGAAATGGCTAATTCAATGTGAAAGCCAATTCTTGTGGGCAAGATGAATCAAATAGCACCCCTCCCCTCCCCGCTGCTGATACTATCTTCTGAGAAATATGTAGCTCTATCCCAGCACTGCATATTGGCAATTACAAAAACAAGGATTTGTGAGGTCTTAATCCCTCCAGAAACCCACAGTATTATTCAATGTCAAGATTATCTGCTTTGGGGAAGAGATGGTCATAAGTACAAAGATGCAAGGTGTTATCTGCCGTGAGAATATTAAGTGCCACTTACTGGAGAACACTGTGAAATCGCTCAAAGCTAAGGTCCTCGGCACCCAAAGCAGCTAGGCACAAAACAACAACAAAAAAAAACATGCATACACAGTAATATCAGAGCATGGCACAGAAAAACTCCACGCTGTATTATCACCTGTCATCTTTTCTTCATTGAAAGTTATTATTTTTTCTGATTAATCATGCAGACAAGGCCTCGGTGAATACGTAAACATTTGTTTGTGTACTGTTATACAGGATGTGACAGATGTAGGACTCACTGGGTTGCTGTTCCTGTGGTGGCTGGCTGCTCTCTGGCGCTGGCATTTCCTGTGTTTGCGACTGTGACTGTGTCTGTGTGTTCGTATGCGTGCTGCTAGTATGTGGGCTTTGTCCCTTAGCCCAAGTCACCAGGCAGAACCCTGTGGAGGGGCTGGAGCAGGCAGACTCCAGGATTTCACTCAGTGTGGAACACAGTGCTGTTTTCTGCTCCTCCTCTAACAAACACAAACATAAAAGATGTATGACTTAACAAGCTAAACAGAAAAAAAAACAATGTTTTGGATTTTTCTGTGGAGAGTGTACCTGTCATCTGTCTCCAGTTGGGACTTTCTCTGTTGAAGAGAATGTTCTTCAAGAGGAAAGCCTGCAAAGAAACAAACTCAGTCTACAAATTTGCAAGATGATATTCAACTATGCAATATGCTACACTTGCTGAGAATTGTCCAAAGTCCACTCTCACAGATTCTGATTTTTACTTTTTTCTATAGGATCAACCATTTTTCAGTCAATTTGGCATAGCCACCAATGATTACACCTATAAGATTTACCCAGGTATAAAATCAGGCTCAATGTAAAGTCCCTAAGTGAACTTGGTTGAGGTGTACATTCTGAAAGAAAGCAATTTTGCCAACTAAATTGTCCCATACCTCACAATATAATTTTAAGCACTTGCGGTCACTGAGCGTGTACTGTAGGAGATCTCTGAGGGCATAACACTGGAAAATATGCTGGAATTTGAGACTGAGCTAGACCATACCTGGACAGGTGCAATGACAGCACATGGCCCTCCTTCAAACTGCTCCAGTGCTGTCTGCTCATTCTCACAAAAAACAAATCCTGTGGTAAAGACACAGACATAACATCCTTAAAATGTTTTTTGTTTGACTGTAACAACGAGCACCAAGCATTTTCAAATGCCCAAACCCTGCACACATTAGGAAGACAAAAGAACGTAGAGCATATGCATGCAAAACTCTGGAGTAGGCATGATCATGTGCAGTATTCATAAAACCCACGTCAAGTCAAGTCAAGTCAACACAAAAACAGAATATTTACCACATATCTGACCTTCAACTTGAGAGGACGGCCTAAGATAATAAATGATCTGGTGTACCTTTTTGATAAGAATTACAACCTTCACTTGGCTTTCCACTGCACATGGGTGAACACTCTGCTTTGGGGTGAATTTTTTATATGCATATCATCACAGTGAGAAAAAGCATCATACCTTGGGTCCATCTACGGAAGATGGAGGCAGACACCCCTCCACTGGAGGGTCTCCCCCAAACCAAATCCACCACATCTTTATTTAACTCAGACATGACAATTTTTACTGCTGGTGGGTCCACAGGCACTCCTTCTTCAGTCCAATAGCCACAAGGTGAGGAGAAAGGTCTGTTGAGGCCAACTTGCAAGCTCTTTCCAATGATGATAGTCCACTTCTCTGGGATGGTGGAGCCTGTGGCATTGGCCACAAGCTACCTGTGTTGCACGACACAGTCTGACTTCAGTGGCTGGTAGCAAACTGGCGGGTAGGAATGACATCAACGTAGCCACAACAATCTGCAAAGTAATGGGACAGAAGCATACCAAAATGTTATTGTCTTTGAGGGAGCAAACTTTTAAGTACATGCAATTTCATTGCATAGCTACGGTGGCAATGGTGCGGTACAGCTAGTTTATACCTCAGTGCAATGCTATATAATGCTACCCATTCGCATAATTGACAAGCGAGAAAGCTAACAGTTGCGCTAACGTCAAGTAGTTACAACGGACGGTGAGTAATAACAGCAGTGATAGCAGGATAACGGTTAGCTTTTTTTCTGGGAAGGCGTTGTTACCTTGTTAAACTCTTATGAAATTGCTGTTTCGGTGATAGGTTATAAGAGCTGAGTTGGCTTGGTAATATCAGCAGTTAGCATTAGCATTAGTACTAGCAGCTAATCTTTCATTGCTTTGTCATTCAGTTACTTCTTACGCTACAGCAATGCCGACAATTGTTCTATGAATTCATACTGACTGTCTTTAGTTAGATAACACGAACGCGTAATTACCTTGATACACAGTCGAGTAAGGGGATTCCGTATTTAGTATATATTTTGGTAGCAATTTCACTATCAACAGCGTCTCTGTCATTCGTTTATTTACAACAGAATTGTAAAGGGAAAAAAACTGTGCGTACATAAGACGTGACTGCCCATTGGTTAAAATCCAGAAAGTTCCATAAGCGTCAAGGGGCACAGCTTCAACGCGTTATCTCATTGGTGCACAGACGTGTCAATCACATTGAATACCCGCCTTCTAACAGGGTACTGTTTAATTCATTTAAAGCCCGCCTTTAGGAATCAGAACCTTGGAGACAGAAAATTCAATTTGTAAAAGTTAAAGGTTCCGTTATTGTTAAAGCTTACATTCAAAACACATGTTTTTTTTTTTTGCAATGGCAGACCGTATAAATGTCCTAATTTCTGTGCTCCAATGTAAAGAATGTATTTCCAGAACCGTTCATGTTTTGTCCTCTACAACTCTCCGTAGCAGCCACCTAGTCACCGCTCAGAGCATGCGCACTGCACACCTTTAGCTCCACTACACTTTCCACGCGTGTATGAAGGTTCACGCTTGGGAGAAAAGTCTGTTTTGAGGACAGAAATTGTGAAAATATAGGGAGTATTTTTCGCCACCATGGGAGGGCAAACAAAGGGCAAAAAGAAGAACAAGCCGAAGAGAAAAGACAACCGTCCAAACAGTTATGTTGATCACTGATTTAACATTTTGCTAGTTATTTACAGTATGTTACATCAACATCTCAGACAGCTAACTGTTCGTCAAAATCGAAATTAGCCGGCTGTGCTTTGATTTCAACTCAACTCGACAAAATTAGACAAAACCAATGCTGAATCTCTGTTTATTTAACCCCAGAAGATGCAGGTATTGTTGGGCTGTCACCTCAAGAAAGGATGAAAGTAAGAATGCATGAAAAAGCCAAGAAGAAGACAGCTGAGAAGTACTCTGTTCAGCAGCTACTAGAAAAGGTAACTTTGACAAGATATTCAGATTTGTCATGCCTTTTAAATGTCTTATTAAATCTACTGTTTGTTTGTTATGTAATTTGGTCATCTGTTGTCCAGACAGAGGAATACATGGACAGTTTTGACTTTGAGATGGCTGGCCTTTTCTGTCAGCGAGCCCTGGATGTGGAGTCCACCAACCTGCAAGCTCTAGATATGCTGGGACACATCTGCTCTGAACTAGGAGACATACAGAAATCTAAAGAAATATCCTTTTAGGATGGCTTCCTCTCTCTCTCATTGTGTGCATGTCAGTAACTGAAACAGTTATATTCCTATGCTAATTGAGAAGAGTCCTTGACCAATTATCTCTAAGCTTTTCTGCGTGCAGTGGAGCTGAGTCCAGATGTAGGCCACAGTAAATACATGTACCTGGGACAAATCCACACAGGCCAGGAAGCTGTGGACTACTACACTAAAGGAATACAAGTCCTGCTGTCTGCACTGGACAAACAAGCACAGACCACAGTGAGTGCAGCCCCATACACACTCACATTCCCACAGTGGTTTACCGAGGTATACATACTGCATCAGCCAGGGACAATGCTTTTGCAACCAAGGCTTAATACTAGTGTAATGGTATTAATCTTCACAAGAGGGTGCTGTTGATCAGTACATAATCTATCTATCTATCTATCTATCCATCTATTGAGCTGTGTCAGTTCAACTGAATATTAATACACTGATGACATGGCAGTGGACATACTTGGCACATAGTTAATCATAGTGAATCATAACTTTATTTCTTAAAAATGCTACTAATCACATATAGATTAAAGGTAATTTGCACTTCTGTACCTCTTTTTGCTTAAAATGTTTTTAATTTAAAGCAACATCATGTTATTCACGCATAGCAATGTAATAGAATACCACAAAAAACAACAACGTATACAAAACACATGCAAATACATAACAAAATACCACACAGATACACAGGCAGAACAAATTCTTAACATAAGCCTCTCACTCCCTCTCACAAGCTGCACAACATAACCCTGCTGTATGTCCCTTCAAAATACAAAAGTATTGGCTTCCAGGTTTTTTTTTTAATTCCTTGAGCTTGTCCTTGCCACATAATCTGATCCTCCCCAAAGTATTTGTTAATGCAGTCTGCCTTTGTTTGAGTGACAGTGTTTCTATTTCTTTTGCAGAACATCAGAATGAGTTTTTCTGCATTAGGTATGCCATAGGACAGGAGTTGATGCTCAGTAATCTGGAGTTAACTTGAATCCTCAGAAGCTCCAAGAGTCATCAAAATAGTCTTGACTTGTGTGGAGTTTGAGTACTGTCAAAAGAAGACCAAACATTTGATCCCAGTTCTCCTGTTATTATGGACATAGCTATGAAAGGACTTTGCATCCGAGAACTTGTTTTTTCACACACTGGAGACATTGTCTAAATTTCTTTTGTTGACCAGTTATAGCACTGGACTGATAAAGAGGTTTGATATGTCCAGAGGATTATTTTAGAACTTTTGATTTTGGCTACTTTTTTGTTTCCCATGTTACCCAAGACTTATGCCTAATTCATTACTTAAGTAAGCATCAAGAGAATATTTTAGCATAATTGCTGTTACACAGGAATCAAACTGATAAGGCAAAGGAGAAAATATAATAGGACATATTTCAGATGTTAAATGAATCTGTCGGTGTCTTGTTTTTTTCTAATGAATTAACAAGTTGTCTAACTTACATTATGTCGTGTTCATTGTTGGTGTCAATTTAATTAACTTTTCTCACAATATTCATATAATAGCATTAAAATGTTTGACTCGACAGCCTCTTTATTATTTTCAGAGTGTGTGTTATGTATAACAAGAAAAAGGCACGGGCTATTCAGTATAATCCAAATCTTTAAAGGCCTTTTTTACAACAGACATTTTGGCTTGTCATTGAAGGAAAAGCACAGCTGTTACTAATAACATTAACAATGGCTCTATTCTATTCAAGTGTCTCTGTAAGCTGTGACAGTGAGCCAGCATGGACACCACCATGACCCTGAAACCAAAGCAGCTAAATGGAAATCAGCCACCATTAATGTGATTATTTCCACCTGCGCTTTGCCTGCTGTAACATGTCAAAATGACCTCTATACAACTCAGGAGATTCTCTGGGAAGTTGTACATTGTTTCCCTTAATTGGATAATTTAATCATTAAAAAAATAATTCATACCATTTACACTATCTTTTGATTAAGTATATTTAAAAGATCTTTTGGCCCCCCTTTAAAACATCTGCCCTCTGTTCTTTAAGCAGGCTCAAGCCGCAGCTGCTGCCCAACCAGATGACGATGCTGAGCTCCCCACAGCCAAAGATGTTTGTGTAGCATACTGCTCCATCGCTGAGATTTACCTAACAGACCTCTGGTACTGGAGCACACAGAGGCACACTCCTGACATTTATAACCCCATTTCAAGTTACTGGTTTGATAATGAGCTGAGATTTGGCTTTCTGTGTGTGTGTGCAGCATGGAGGAGGGAGCTGCAGACAAGTGCAGAGAGTTTATTGAGAGAGCATTACAGTATCACCATGACAACCCTGAGGCTCTACAGCTCATGGCAAGTTACCTGTTCAGTACAGAGAGAAACCAGGTCAGTCCACACACACACACACACACACACACACACACACACACACACACGCACTCAGGATGAGTTATCACCACATTAAAGCAGGAATCTGCTGAGTTAATTATTCTGAGCAAATTGAATTGTATGCCATTAATCAGCAGATGGACACTTGCATTAACACGCGCACACAGAGACGGGTCATGCCGATAGGAATGTTAATTACTCGGCAGATCATTGAGGTCATATAGTCATCTGATAAATGAGAAAGAGATGAGAGTGAAGCCAAAATTTGAAAAAGATGCAAGAACTTTGCAGCATGAAGCATCTGACAGTGAGTTTGGAATAATGTCTTTATTATATTTTCTCTGTTTTTACTGTTATTCAAAATGTATTTATTTCCAAGATATTTTTAAAGTGTTGCTGCTTTACCAGCTGTTATAACAGTTAGACGTCATTCAAGGCAAAACATTTCTCTCTCTACCACAAGTACTATTTTGCAAGAAATTTAAGCGGTAAGACCTCTGACCTCTTGAGATCACTAATGTGTCTTTTAGTTAAATAAAACACATGATTTTGATCCATTAACAACTCTTTTATGTTGTAATATAAAATATGCCCCAAGCCTGGGATTTCATATTTCAGGCGTAAAAAACATCTTTCACTGTTTCCTGGAAACCATTTCATACATAACTTAAAAAAAATATGGTGAAAATTGTTCACAGCACCATCTGTGGATTATTCGGAGCAACCAGTGCATTGTTAATGGAAAGGCATTTTTCCTTTTCATGTGATTTTTCTTTTCTGTGAGGCCACAAATGAAAATCAAGACACCTCCTTTGTATCGGAAAGGTGCCAGCGGTGGATATTTCAAACCTGAGAAAATGAAAGCAAACTATCTTCAAAAAAATTTCTTCATGCTCCTTCATCACCAAACTGAGGGAAATGAGATTCAGTAGAGCTGAAGTGGATCTGTAATACTAGCTGTGAGCTGTAGGGGTCAGGCTGGCTCCAGTCACACTTTGTAGCACCCCACATCCAGCAACAGTCTGTTTTGGAATACTCTGGTCATGATTTAGAAGAAGAAGACTAACACTGACCCGATATTAATCAAAAGGTCATTGACATCTATAGCAGAATTCAGGCTGAAAAGGGGATTTAAACTTGAATTATTTTCCTTTTAGTGAATTTGTGTGTCTTAATCCATGTCTATATATGTGTGTTTAGCAGTATGGTCATACATACACCTGTGAATTTAAACATATATGCATTTTTTCTTCAGGAAGGCAAAGAATACCTGTTGAAGAGTGTTGGATCATGGCTTCCTGCCCAGAAACAGAGTGCAGCTTCTTCCAGCATAGAGGAAGATATGCAGGTGAGTTGGAGCTGTGCTTAGTGTTTCTCTGACAGCAACCAACGCTCATAAGAATCCAGTTTATTTATAAAGCACTTTCAACTAACGGGATTGTCACAGTGTGCTTTGCAGTGAGCACAAACATAAGGACACCAGTAGAGATAAAAAGTAAGAGATAATGAAACGAGGGATAATAAAAAATAAAAGATGGAACAAATACTTTGCAAACCTGTGTGTGTGTGTGTGTGTGTGTGTGTGTGTGTGTGTGTGTGTGTGCGTGCATGCGTGCACGTGTGTAAAGAGAGAGCAGATATGAAAGCACAAGGCACAACCAAGAAAGTGTACAAGGATAAGTAAGCAAATTACTACAGGGAGTTTGGAAGGGAAAGGAGCGGCTGTGATGTCAAAGTAAGGACGGGTTCTAAATAGGGCTGCACCATTGTGGCAAAAATGACAATATGATCACAATTATTTATCACGAATATTCAGCGATCTTAGGGACAGATATTATTTTTGCACTTTAACAAAAAACAAAGAAACCCAGAGCTTTTAATTCCATGTTGTGCTACATTCCTGCTAATTAACAAACCTTTGCATGAAAAAGAAATACTTAAAATAAGGTTCTTCTTCACCTGAATTTAGTGCACCTCTTTGAAGCAAAATTCTGCCCAAAATATAGGTTAACTAAAAATAAATATGCCATCAAAGAATGCAACCAAGAGAGAACACTGTTTATTAGAGAAGCACCCATTTCAAACATTTATAAAACAGTCGATCATGTTCATTTAATTAAGGGAAGACAAAAACCTGCTCGCGATCATCAGTGTTTCCCACAGAATAGAAGTGTATGTGTGGTGTAGCAGACAAACTTTCTTTTTTTAATTTAAGTGCCTGTGTCCACTTTGTATAGTTCCTGCTCTGAATTCAGAAGTTTTTGCGGAACTTCATAAGTTGTTTTTTTCCTCAGTAGGAGCTTGTGACTCGTTTCATGGATTATTGAACTGTCAATCCTTAGAGACGATCACATCAGATCCATGGATGAGAGGAGCAGCTGCTGCGAGTGAATGCAAACCTCAGTGGAACGAAAAGACAAGTTTCACTTTCAGTATGCGTGACGTTCTGCTGCTCTGTCTATTCCCAGAGTATGCTCTGCGCTCCGAGAGTGTGATGCAATAAATAACCAAACAGTATATATATATTTCAACAGAACTCCTGATAAACAGTTTAGCTCCAAAATAGAAAATGTATTTGTGGCGGCAGCACAAAGAAACGTGTTAAACCCTGATTACAATTTAATACATTTTACAGCCCTATTTTTAAATAACAGATAAATGACACCTGACATTCAAATACTGAGCAAATGTGATATAAGAGGGGATAGGATGGTGATTTGAGGCAAAACTCCCAGTGGCACTTCTGTTATGACTCTTATCTTCGGGAGCAGGCTGATCTGAGCTCAGCCTGCCCACACTTTCACTGTGATTAACAGCCACGTAGCCACAGAATGTTTTCTACCTTGAAATTGAATCGCGTTATTATCAGACAAAGGAAGAACTATGCTTGTGTAAACACCGTAAAAGGTGACCGAATTGTCTTTTTTTTTTTCCAGAATAACATGCCCCCGTATGAATCTCGCGTAACCACAGCCAAACTGCTGATCGAGTCCGAGGAATACGAGGTAAAATGTCGTGCTGGTGCACTCTGCTGTTGTTTGTCCGTGTCATGGTGGGAGCTAAGGCGGTGTGGCATTTGTATGTATGTTTGTGCGCATGTGTGCTTTCCTTTCTAGTGAATAGCACTGAAGGTGGGAAGGCCATGGCTGGTCTTTATCCCCTCCAGAGTTCAGTGTCAATAATTGAAGAGTGGTATTTACAGAGAGGGACAGGGGTAAGGGGGCGCACAGGGGAGGAGGGATGTGGAAGCTCTAGTCTGATGAATTGCTGCCATATCTGTGATACGGCGCACTTCCAGATCACTCATCAATTTCCAGTATTAATGGCCTTGATTTTAGTGGCTCACTGCCTTCAGTTCAGCGCTAAAACCCCTAACAGTCATTAACGCTTGAAGTCATTTTCTGTGATTACTGCCACACCAACAGCAGTTCAGCTATTTTCTGTTGTGATCTAGTGATTAATTTGGAGTCACTCTTGTTGAGTGGTTTATGGTTATTACTGACAGGAAATGAGAACAGTGTCCTTTTTTCCCCGCTCAATCCCAAACGACTGAGCTGCATTTATATCTGTGTGTGTGTGTGCGTGTGTGTGTTTGCGTGTGTGTGGGTGTGTGGATGTGTGAGTGTGGGGGAGATGGGCTGTCAGGTGTATCTGTAAAATGACAACGTCTCGGTCCACAGTTTCTGACATGTCGTTTGTCTTCATCCTCCTGTTGGTGTCATCAAGCCCGTAACACAAACTGCACACATTCTGAGTGCTTTATTTTGCTGTATGCATATACACAGCCATGCACAAAGCTAGTCATATTTGCTTTTTGCCATCACTTATGTGGAAGTTTCTGACGGAAATTGAGCTTAAGGATGGAACTGGAGTAGAAGCAAGCTGTTTTCTGTCCGTCTCTCCCAGACTGGGACTTAGCCGGATTTGATAGGAACATCCTCTCTTCTCTTTCCTTCCTCTACTACTCTGTCACACATACACACACTCACTGATTTTTGTGCTCACTATCTCTCCCTGTGGACTATAAATCTATTCACAACTAAACTCTGTGTAAAGTTGTGTGCTTCCAGTCTGTATCGGTTTGAAGGCTACCTTCTTAGTAGTGTGCCAGAGTGCGACAATTTGCCTGCATTTTTTCCCTATTGAATATTTTTGTTTGGTGTTCCAAACTGAGCCAGAGCTTTTGAAATTTGATTAATAGGCTATAGGCTATATGCCAAAAACACATTCAAGCATTTTTTTGGTGTGTTTTCTGTAGCTGCGCAGAGTATACGGCTATTTCTGGTAAATGACAGTTCCTTTCAGAATAGAGAAAGTGGCAGAAAAACTTCCATGTTCTTTGCCAAAAAGCATTTGTCTGCCTCTGTTGGAGATTAGGCTTTTTGTCTGATGAATGTAGTTGAGGCTTTTACATTCCACCCTTTATGTCGTTTGAGTTGAATCGGAACAAATTTGGCTTTTGGTAAAATAGTGTGATTACTTTGGCCGAACTATCTGGGTGTATTACGTTATCTCCATAGTTACTGGAGAGAAAAGAAAATCAATGTTGAGCATGGTGGTGACAGATTAAATTGCAAAATTTGGTGTTTTCCCCAAAGGCTTTCAATGGTAGGTAGGGTTGCAATGATATTAGATTTTCATGAATGTTATCATTATAATTATTATAATTATTTATTTATTTTTCCAGTTACAGTGATCCTTAACAGAATGACAACAGAAAAGACTATTTTGTTGATTGAACAAACACTTTATTATAATTGAAACTTGAAACAATATTTTAAAGAGAAGAATGAATAAACAGTCTGACAGGCAGCTGAGAAGAAAAAGAGATGCACAGCCGCAGTCTTTTTTTCAGTGTCGTAGACAACCAAATGCTCACATTATAATACCTGTTAATCTTCATACCACAGCCTGTGGTTTCACAGTATACTGCTGCAACCCTAATTGTAGGAAGAAAGCATCTATCTTTTATGATGACTTTACTAGGTGACAGTCCAAACAAGAATCTCACACATTTAACATTTAACCTTTGCTATCTGAAATTGCACCTCTGCTTTTTTTCCTTGAAAGTAGGATTGGCCCTCAGTTCAGTGCCTGTGTGGTGCCTCTGCATAGTAATAAAAATCCCAAATTTGTTAAGTTTTGTGCATAAATGATAAAAGTATCAATGCTGAATAAATTACTTTTATAAATCGAAATCTGACAAAGCCTGACCTCCAAAACTGTTTAAGGGAAATCTTTTCAGCCTTTATTTCAACTCATAAGCTATGCGCTTTAAAAGTTCAACATAAAAGTAAATTTGGCTTAGCAAGTTGTCATTTTATGATACTTGAGTTACCAATAATTTAGGGCCAAGAGCACAGAAACCATGACATCAACAGATGGTTAAAAGCATTGCGTTTTGTACTTTCAAAGAGCCTGAGCCAAGTGCGACGCAAGTACATAATACAGTGCATGCAAAGTTTGTAAATAATTGGCACAGAAAAAATCCTGTGGGCTAATAAATTCTTGAAAACAAACATTTCACCACTGCCGCTCTTCTCGTCAGTCTTCTGTCACAACAAGACGTGGATCTGTGCCACTTAATTTGGAAGGGGAAAAAAGTCACCAAAAATTGCTTGTCAAGGTCTTTTTTTTCCTTTTGATTGCTTTTGAGGAGAAACACTTGAATTGATGCCAAATTTGTTTGTGATTTCAGTAGCTGTAATGGAAATTTAGTAGTAGGGTGCTTGAAAGCAGCATAAGTGAGACAACTGTGAAGACATCTTTGTCCAGCAGTTTGATGTTTTGTGTAAGTATTTCTGAGCCACTGCTGAAACAACTGCATAATTAATAGATTGGTTGATGGATAGAAATTTAATTGAAATCAGTTTTCATAATTGATAAATTGTTTTTATTCATTCATCTGGCTAAACATGCTGGTTTCAGCCTCTGAAATGAAAGAATGTTTTGCTTTTCTGTTTAATATCAGTGTTAATTATCTATCTTTGTGTTTTAGAGTGTTGGTCGGAGAAAAGCAACAATTTGAAGGCATCGCTGTGGGTAAATTGTGATGAGCATTTTTTACATTGTTTCTGATTTTTTATAAACTAAATCCGTGCTGAAATTATTAATTGATTAATCAGTCAATCATCCACAGTTTTAATACCCTGTTAATAGTTAAAGTCATTTATCAAGCAAGAACAACAACTGTCCTCTGGTTGCATCTTCTCCAATGTAAGGATTTTCTGCTTTTACTTTGTAATTTTAAGCAGAATTTCTTTGGATTTGGGCTATTGGTTGGACTTAACAAATGGTTCCCCAATTTTTCCTTTAAGGTAAACATAGGATTTTCTTTTAGTGTTCGCAAAAAAGCTTGTCAGCCAAAGTAAAGGAAAAACCAAGCCACTCTCGTTTAGGGTATCACCACACTATATTTGCAGTTTTACTGTGTTGTTTCTCTTGGATGTCTGTTGCTTATAGCCTGGCACCTGGTCGCCACCTTTTTATGAAGCCCAGACTTGACCTGAAAACTGCGGAGGTACACACTTGTAAACGACTTGAACACAGAAAATAAAAAAAAAAGAAGGAAAATACAGGCAGAGTCTCTGCAGAAAAATACACTGACACACACCTCTAGTGGGTCACAAGTGACTAAACATTGTTCTTTAGGAAAATTGTGCATATGCCTTTAAGGGACCCCTTTTCGATCATTTAGTAAACTGACAACCCCTGACTAAGTTACATATTTCATGATAACAAAAACGGTCCACAACAGCTGATAATATGTACAGTTAACCCAAATATTGAACGAAATAGCTGCTGGACGTTTCTGTAAAACAAATGATTCAGATGAATTTTGAGCAAATTATTTTCTGTGAATATGTAATCAGAGATTAATTTTTCTGATATTTTTAAAAAGTATTTTGTGTATGATTCTGTCTTTATTTAATTTTAAATTTTATTTTATTTTTTTACAATTTTGTTAAGCATACTGTAGAATAAATATAACTTGTTCGGGTTTGTGCTTTGCCCTTATCATTTGATATATTTTTTAAAGTGTATATTGTAAAATCATAATCTGAACTTTAAAAATAACACTTTAATTTATTTATTCACTGAAATGAATGAAATGAAATATTTGCTCACTGTATCATTGTACAGACCAAACAGTCAGTTATGAACATAGTATTTGATAATGAAAATAAAAAATAGATATATTTGCAGCGTTAAATCCAAGCTTAATTACTTGTTTTGTGACTTCATTTTTAAATGAAAAACCGATTTGTTTTGTAGCAACAATGAAGCCCTCAGAGACCACAGCTCTCCCACTGTCACTGTCAGAGACACATATTACCATCATCATCACCCCTCACCACCACTAATCCACTTGCCACATAGCAGACAGACAGACAAACAGACATACGGCCTCCCCTGACAGCCATTAAGGTGTCTGTTCGCCGTAGTTGTCACAGCAGCTGATGGTTAGTTACTCTGCTTGTCGTTGTCACTCTTGTTTGCTTTCATGTTATTCCTTGAACATTTCTGTTCTTAAAATGTAGCTCACGATGGAGAGCAGCTTGTACTTCCCAATGTTACTTGCAAGTACAGTTAGCACTGACATCCCCAGGATTTATTTACTTAAGTGTAGACGTCCCTGTTTGTGTGTGTGTGTGTGTGTGTGTGTGTGTGTGTGGTGTGTGTGTGTGTGTGTGTGTGTGTGTGTGTGTTGTATGGGTCTCTGTGTGTTAGAGATACGGCTTGCCCTCGCTTGTAAAGTGATTTGTCTTTCTCCTGTCTCTGCTGTGCGCTCCGGTAAAATGATTCTGTTAAACAAAATTGCCTGAAGATCACGCACACACACGCAAACAGCACACACACACAATGGCCATTATAAATGAGTTCCTCCCCAGAGTGCTGCTTTTTTAAAAAAAAATCTTTAACAGGTCTTGAAATAAAGAGGACAACATGTAGAGTGTCTTTGCCGTGTGTTTGTGTGTTGTTCATGGACCAGTTTTGCATTGTTTATTAAGATACTTTTTTGTGCCCTTCCTTCCAATTTTTGTACTTTTTTTCCTTGTAGTACCCGCTCTTTTCCCCTTATCTTCACGGAAATATTAATCTTGTTGTTGTTTAGAGCATGAAGCGGCTTAGGAATCTCTGAATCTTTAATCACTCGCCCCTGGGTTGACCAGTGTAGTTAGGAAAGAGTGCAGTTGGAGACGATATAATGGTTATCATTGCTCACTTATCCTGGCTCCCAGATATCTCTTGTTCTATTTTTGTTGCTCCAAAACTGCCTGTTCTATCAGTTGTTTAATGCCCAGACAGATCCTTACTCCTATCTCTTATATCTAGTGCATGGCTCAAATTACTGTGTGTGTGTGCATATATATATATATGTGTGTGTGTGTGTGTGTGTGTGTGTTCCTGTCACATTGGTGTGATACAATGAAAGTCAAGTAGATAATTCTGACGCTGGGCATGAATCCATTCATCATCAACTGGGATTAGTTGTTTTTGTTTGTGTATTTTTAATCAGTCATTAATTAATTAAAGACAATAGGTTTTTTAGCTGATAATTGGTCTGGCAATCAATCAACTGACTCCCTGACATGCACATTTGCACACTCTTAATGAGATACTCTCAATTAACCTGACTCTCCCTCAGTCTTCCCGGGCAACTGACCTCTTTATCGCCACCGGAAGCGCACAGGCTTAATGAAAAGAGAAGAGAGCTCCGAAGAGCGGGAGGGGAAAAAAATTAGGAAGCTCTCCAGCTAATAAGACTGTCTTAACAAGAAACAAGTGCTGCTTGTTGTGCTCACTGTTGTGTGTAGCTTTGTTGTGGTGTTTGACTTTGTGGCAGTGTGTCAGTGCGTGCACAGGTGCGTGCGTGTCTTTTATTCTTGCCCTTCACCATGGGTGATTGGCTAACAGTCGCCTCCAACCTGAAGTTGACAAAAATCAATATATCATCACCTGGGGCTTCACACACACACACACACACGCACACACACACACACACACACACACACACACAAAACTGCAGAATCCACAAGGAGAGAGAGGCAGAGCAAAACAAACACACAGCCTACTTTAGTCAAGGTCTGTTTTCTGTAATAGAAACTTCCCGCAGAAACAGGCTCAGACAGTGACGCTCTATGGCAAAGGTCACCTCGCATTAAACTTCTTCTAGACCTCAAAAGGAGAGGGAGGGGTCGGCGGGGTGATATTTAGATTCGTTATGTGTCCGATGGAGTGGTACGGGTCCTAGAATATATTGGCTGTTAATGTCTGTAAATGGATTAAAAGGGCTGTCCAGCCAAAGTAACTATTGACTGTACGATAAGCACTGGTGAGTGTGTCTATCGACTGCCACATCTGTTGTCTTGTTGATATTGACAGTGTTGTGTATGGGACATTGACCTCATAGACACTTATCAAACCCTATGATCACTCTGATTGATCGAACCGCTGGGGAGATGCGCAACACTGCAATAACAGCATATTTGTCCGTCTGTGCATGCTTGCTTGTCTATGGAATGATGCGGTATCTTTGAGTGTGTACTGATGAAATTCTTCAACCATAAAAGTTATTTTCTTGTATGACATTTCTGATGGTGTTGAAGATAATTTCAAATCTCATTTCAGTCTCTTAATCCTCTTTTCTCTCTCTCTACTTCTCTGCATTAGATGGCGGTAGATGTGCTAGAGGGTCTTCTGGAGGAGGATGATGAAGTCGTCCAGGTAACAATGAAATGACGACCCAGCTGTTTTTTCAAGAAAAAAACGTGGCGGTCAGCTTTCATTCAACTTTAAATTTTGGTATTTTTCATTACCAGGTCTCAAAATGCAAATAACTTTTGTCTCTGGAAATGTGACAAAAATCTGAGTTAATAATGGGTCTCAGTGCCTACTGATTCTAACTCACAGTCCTCATCAGTGCATGTAAAAACAAGTGGCAGCTCACTGATGTACTAAGGCTGATGTCAGGTGCCAGGCAATCAGAGGAGCACTAGATAACTGTCACAGATGCAATCAATGAAGTGAGTGTGCACACACTCAGGTGACAAAGCACCATTGTGTTTGATTTGATTTGATTATCACACAAGTTCTACAGCACCCTGTTTCCAGTCCACATTTCAAAAAAATTGTTCCCATTCATCATTTACTTTGACACAGAAACATGGGTTAATATGATCCAGGTTGAAAATACTGAATTTACCTTTTAAAGCTTTCAGTTGTTATCAAGGTAGTCTTTAAATTAGCAGCATGATCAAATTATATGTATGGATATTGATCCATATGGAAAAAAATGACCATGATCATATTTTTTGCCATGTTGCTGAGCCCCAAATCTGAACAAAATCTGTCCTTGGGCATGTATGACTAATCAAGGCACACAATTAAGTAATATATTTTTATATGTGCCCTCGGACCCATAGACCAACTTGAAGGCAAATATTTTATCACCCCAGTGGGACGGAGAAGGGCTCAACCTGCGCACGTAGTTGCTTCTGCTGGGCCACTGTTCATGTGTGTGCACACAGCAGTGTCCACGCTCCCTCACTTTTTGCATTACTTGCTCCCAACACTTGCTTGCTCACACACAGAGAATGACTGAGAACTTGAATGCTTATTAGAGAGTGACGTAAATGGCAGTATTTTCAGTGCTTTAGTAGGAAGTATGTGCTGTCAGTGTGCTCCAAATCCCCACTGTCAGTGGCAGATGAAGTGAAGGTGTGCCACTGAGTGTCAGATAGAAGAGCACGGCAGTGTGTCTCTCTCCCCCACTCCCCCTCAGGCTCAGCCTCCCACACACACCCCTCAGCTGACAGATTGAGAGCAGTCATCGGGGGGCTGAACTTTTAAACTCGCTCCAGAGACTTGCAGCTGTAACACTCGATTTGAGCAGGCCTGCAGCCAATCACACATGCATACAGTCACCAGCTCTAATGGTCAGAAAGTGTTTTGTCAGATCATACCACAGTTATGTTGCTCGAGTCATATTAATGATGTCAGAAGTGTATGATAGACACTCCTCTCTCTCTCTCTCTCTCTCTCTCTCTCTCTCTCTCTCTCCCTCTCCCTCTCCCCCTTTCTCTTCACTTCTTTGTTTTACCCTCTTTCTTATTTCTCTCTTAAGTGCAGTAGATAAGTTGTTAGCTCTCGCCTCCGTCTTCTTGCTCTTGCGTATCTCAAAGTTGGAGCATTACTTATAAAGTGTTAAGTCTGCACAAACAACGGAGCTAGTTCCTTGCAAATCTTGTTTCAAAGGTATTGAGTTGATTCATGATGCTTTTGTTCTTCCTTCAGCAGCACCATATGGGAACTAAGATGTGCCTCCACTTTGAAATGACAATAGTCCCAGTGATTTGATTGACAGACACAGCGTTTATTTTATTATGTGTGCTTCTGTCTGGGGTTGTGGAGGGGTAGAGTGGATTCTCTAAAGTTCTTAATTAGCTAACTTTCTCATGTTTTAATTTCAAGTACGGAAACTGGTCTTTACCACATGCACAAATATTTCACAGTGGACCATCTGTAAAGAATTTTCTCGCCTTGTTCTAGCTGTTTTGAAGACATGTGATGGTTCTCATTTGTGGAGAAGTTAAAATGTTGAATAGAAGTGGCCCAATTTCACTCTTTCTTTCCTGAATATACACATAGTATACACACAAAGCACCTTTTTTTCTAGGTTCTGCATTCACAGAAAATTTCAGTGATATAAATGTCATACTGCTGGTTCTGCAACATTACTACACTTATCCAGTGCTGCTGTTGTTCTGATAAGTATGGCTGCAGGGGGTAGCCTCCCACTCAGCATGCTTAGCGGCATTTCTGAATTCAGTGTGGTATGCCTTGATGTGTTTGTTAGCTAAATGGTTGATTTGGCAGAGGTGCAGGTCTCCACTGCCTCTGCCCTCAATGAATAATGAATAAAGTGAATATTTGTGTCTTGTTGCTTGAAGAACAGTGGGTGGGTGATCTTTGGCCTTCGATGAGAGACACACACACACACACACACACACACCTCCAGGTTCACTGAGAGTTGAACATGATTGTGCTAAGAGGTGGAAGAGCAAGCATAGCACAGAGTGTGTAATTATATGGGGGAAAAAACGTGTGATTATGGAAAAGAAAGAGACGATTATTCTTGGTGAGTTTCCGTGTTCTCACTCACTGTTTGAACTCTGTTGAGAAACAGGATTATCTAATGATGTGCAATTTTTTAAACATATTTTCATGAGGTGCCAAGTTAAGGTCATTCAGACAGTTAAGAGGTCCTTAAACACCTAACTTCAACACGGTGATCTCTGGACTTGAGTGCTCACACATTTTGTGTCAGAAATTTGCTAAGGGCTGTGCGTTTGCAACAGAATAGGTTAAATAAATGCCAAATACTTGCAAATACATCGAACTAGTAAAACTGGCTTTGTGTTTTGAGTGAAATGTAATTGTTTTGGCAAATATTCTTCTATGATCCAATGAAAGACCGCTAACCCATTGGAGTGTCACAAGATAATGATCTATTATTCCTGACATTATATTGTTTTCCCAGCGATTGATCTAGTCATTTTCTGTTTGCACAGTCTGATCCAGCTCTTGGTAAGTTGTATAAATTGGCTTTTGAGGAGTTTAAAAAATAGCCATTGGCCTCATTGATGGATCTAAAGCTCTGCGTTTAAAATAAGATTGTTTGTGAAAATGTGGCAATTGAAACCCCTTGGTGCTGGAGGAAAGTCTTTAATCAAAAGCTTGACTCAGTAAGTGAGTATAACACAGACTGATGTGTGTGGATGTTTTTCTGTTTTTAAACTCCCATGTGGAGGATTTAAGGGGATAAACTGGCAGAAATGAAATATAATAAGTGTGTCTTCCTTAGTATATAATCACCAGAATCGTGTTTTTGTTACTTTAATATAAGCTGTTAATATTTACATTGGGAGTGGATTCTTGTCCATGTCTACCACCATGTTTTTATAGTAACCCACAACAGACAAATCAAACTGGCTCTAGAAAGGGCCTGTCACAATTTTTCATTAGCCACCATAATTAGAAGGCCTGAGCCAAATTGTTGGAAAAACACTGATTTTTTTTGTGTGTGAAACTGCTTTATTCAGTATTTTTACTGGATTTATCACCTGGTCCATTTGGTTTGTGAAGGAAGAGACCTCTGCAAATAAATCAGCTGTTAAAAATCCTCCTGAACAAAGAAACTCTGGAGGAATCCTCACCAGGAGGTCTTGCTTGCCACTCGAGAACTTTCAGTGAGTTGCAGTCTGCAATCCTTACAGTTTAATGTCGCTTAATCCTATTCATTGCTCCTTTAAGCAACAATGCTTTTTTTTAAAAAAATGTTTTGTCATTTTTTTGTGTATTCAAGGTTGTGAGAACATGGTCATGGGAATAATGCTGCTGTTTTTCCAAAGTGCTGATTTCCTAAGAGGGGTGGTGTTTCTGCATGTTTGCTTTTAAGGCCCTGAACATATCCTGCTCTGGAGCAGGTATGGATGGTGTGAAGCTGAAGTTACCATGGCGATGTAGCTGAAAAAATCAGCCACCAAGGTGAAACTAGAAACTCAGAGTCAAGGCAGAGTTACCTTGTTAGTCCACTAGTCCTGCATTCGGGGACAGGGCTTGAATCTGCAGTTCTCTTGCTCTTCCACAGTTTCTATCAAAGCAAAACTATGTGAAGAATGAAATAATTAACAGTTAGATTAAGAGAATTTTAAACAATATTCACCCTCCAAATTAATAGCAAGGCTGGATTTGTACACAACACAACAGGTGAGTATGATCTGAAATGCAAACAAGATATTTGCCTGAAGGAGTTTGTTTTTCATTTTATTGTATTGTGTTAAAGAATATGTTTCAACAGAGTAATTACATTTTTTATTGTAGAAAGATAAAAATACAAATTGGTTGAAACAGATGGTAAGAGTCACAAGTCAGGTTTTAATGAATTATTAAACTACAGCATGTGCACATGTACCTTTACTGTCATGCAGCAGCTGTAAATGTGTACAGTTTATGTCAGGATTGGATCCGGTTTACAGTCATGATGTGAGTGATGGATTGCATGTGCATCTGTGTGATTCCATGTTATTTCTGTGAAACCTGTTTGTCAAAGAAGGATGTAGGATTTCATGCAGATGTGCTCCGTGAGGGTTACAAATCTGTTTCCCTTGCCACAGCTCACTTACTGCAACGCAGAACACTTTCTCTCTGTCGGAGAGAACATCTCCCAGCCCATCGCTCTCTCTCTCTCTCTGCCTCCCAGGTGTGGTATCTCTCCGGCTGGGTGTGCTATCTCCAGTTTGAGAAGGCAAAAGAGCAGCAAGAAAGAGAAGGAAGAGAGGTGACAGAGGAGGAGACAGAGGAGTGGAAGGCGTTGAAGGAGGCAGCCAGATCGTATCTGACCAGTGCTAAGAAGGTAATTCAGGTCATAAAATCTTCCCACAAACCAAATGATTGCTCTTTTTTGTGACGCAGATATAGTATAGTTGTGGTTCACCTTTTATGTTAATACGATTGGTACTTAGGTACATTTACTCAAGTAATGTACCCAAATGTATGCCACGCAAGAATTGCTTGTAAATGTGAACGCGTTTCCTCCCTACACTGTACAGCACAAGCTACTGTACTGTTGTAGGAATGTTACATTTGTTATAATGAAAAAGTTAATACTTAAACATTTTAACTAAATAAGAAAACAGGCCAACTCAGCATCGCTCTTTATCCCCATCCCCTCCTCCCTGCTCGCCAGTTTATGTGAGTGCCAACCTCAGATTCACTGACTGGTGGAGCAAGCTGTTGCATCTGCTGAGAGGGATTACTTTTACATGATACTATACACTTTTTCAAAGGAAAAAACTGCATAGTATACCTTTAAGTACAATTTTTAAGTACTTGTATTCAAGTATTTCCTTTTCAGGCCAGTTCATAATTCCATTTCACTACATTTCAGTGGGAAATATTGTACTTTCCAATCCACTCCATTTATCTGATGGTTATTGTATCTAATTACGATGGTTACTCCATATTTCTTAAATGTATTTTTAATGAAAAAATGTCATAGATTTTATGGTTTCACCTTCTGTGACTATTTGACTTAAATTACAGGAAACTATAAGTTTGAGGTTTGCACTGGTCAGTTGGGAATGGGCATTACCACCATTTGCTTGCGTTTTATTGAAAAATATTTCAATGGATTTATCCAGAAGATAATTAGTAGGTATATCCATAATAAATATGATCAGTTGCAGCCCTGTATAAAAAAAGTTCTACCTCAACCTGCCTTCCTCTGGCTGCATATATAATAATGCACGAGGAATAATAAGATAATGATACATTTAACGGTGTAACACTCATAGGGGCCATTTTCTGCATTGAGTACTTTTACTTTTTATACTTTAAGTGCATATTTCTGATAACAGCTTATGTACGTTTACTTAACTAAAATAATGAATGCTTGACTCTTGTTTGTAATGGAGTATTGGTACTGTAATGAGTTCTGGACTTGAATACTTCTTCCATCATTCTGAGCAGCAACCATGGGTACAGATAGTTACCTCCAGCACACTGTCACAATAGGTAAGACTCCTAAGAACCGGTTCTTGTCAGAGAAGGAGTACATGCAGTACTGTGAACATAAGGGGATTCTGACTAAGCTCCATTGTTGCCTCAGAAATGTCTTTTAGTACAATCTCAAAGAGGTTTAAATGCACCCCCTCTCTCTCCCATCCCCCCCCCCCCCCCCCCCCCCCTCCCACCAGTGCACCACCACACACACACACACACACACACACACACACTTACACAGTCGGAGTGATGTGTCTCATTCATCCTGTCATTCTGTCAGGGAGCAATGCCTCTATGGGGCCGTGATTCATGTTAGTCTAAAATCCAATAGGCTTGTAAATCAGACAGCACATACTGAGGGATGGCAGGCCCCACCTACGATTCCTCTCCTTTTCACCTCCCCACCCAACACCTTCCCTTCTCCTCTCCCAGCCCATCGTGTTCCTCTGCAGATGAGTAGGGGCAGCACAGTGGCGATATATTGATGTCTGTCTCTCTGGCCAGCAGCATAGTGACAGGCCTGTCTAACCAGCATCCACTGGAGTGAGGTGGGCTTTGAGCTGCCAAGAGGGAGAATGGCAGAAACTGTGGGGTGTAAAGTAAAGGCACAGGGCCCGTATAGATTTGAGCTGCCAGCTTTGTGGTGAGAGTTAATAAAGGAAAAAAAAACAAAATGAAAATAATGGAACTGAGAAATGGGGAGACTTAAGTACTTAACCATTTTGCACAGGAATAAAAAATCAAGGGAATAAAAAGGTGAAAGACTGGCAAAAGAATTGGGTTAGGCATCAGAGCGTGACAAGTAAACAGCATAGCTGTTTCTTTGTAGAATGAGTGAAGCAACAGGCACAGAATAATGTGGACGGTAAATGCACGAAGACCTTGAAAAGGTGAGGTGGAATGTGGAGAGAAAACGACCCCCTCTTACGGTTCACATAATTCCTTGGTTCGGAGTTCTTGCTCATATGTGTGTGCATCTGTACATTGGGTAGTCGAGATTCTCCCTTGTTTATATCAAAGCTTTGTTTCGGAGCGTCACTGTGAGTGTTAATTATTAACGATGAGTCAGTCTGCTAGTTAAAATGGGCTCCAACATGGAAATGAGGCCTCAAAGCCCAACGGCTTGTTTTGGCGCCAGTCCACTTCTCTGCATACTTTATGACTTTGCTAAGTGTGTGTGCATGTGTGTGTGCATTAGTGTGTGTTGGTGTGCGCGTGAGACAGTGAGAGAAAGCAGGCGGGTATGCGTAGGCGCACCTTATGTGGATGCACATATTTAATTATGGTTGTGTGTGCCAACTTGCATATTTAATTATTTGTTAAGAAATGTCTTCATTATTCATCTCTTCTGTGATCGATACTCATGCGCGTGCGCACACACACACACACACACACACACACACACACACACACACACTGCATTCAGCTGAGATACTCTTAAAAAGGAGTGATGGGGAGGAATAGATGGGCTGAGAGGACAAGAAAGAAGTGTAGGAGGTGAGCAGGAGTGGGAGAATGAAAGGGGAGGCAAGGCAGGGAACAGATTGGATGGTGTGTGTATGCATGTGTGTGTGTGGTTGTGTTGGTGCACGGGGTGTAGCTGGTGAATAGTGGCGAGGGTAAAATCAATAGTAAACCGGACGTGAAATGGAATTTGAGTCTCAGCCAGATAGGGTGCGATTGAAGAAGGATCTGCAGTGTATGCACAGAGGACAGTGTTATATATGTGTGTGCGTGTGCGTGTGTGTGTGTGTGTGTGTACGTGAGTGTGCTCAGAGGCAGATAGGGCAAACAGAGGTCAAAAGCTTTACTATTTGATGTGGCTGAAAGGGTATCCCATGAGCACGGATTGTGGGCAGGGTTGGTCTTCAAGGTGTGCTCTTCATGTAATTTTAATGCCTTTTCCTACCAAGGATGTGACTGAAGGACTGAAGTGTTAAGTTGTGTATGTGTGTGCGTGTGTGTGAGAGATTGTGGTCGGCCCTCTTGAGACTTCAGTGACATGCTGTGTTCACACTCAAGAAGGTCTGATCTCAACCACTGTCACACCCTTGCCAATAGAGAGGTATGTGTATGTGTTTGTTTGGCAGAGTGAGACAGAGAGAGTACTAAAACAACTCATCTAATTAACACTCTCTTACTAATGAAGAGTTGTACAGTGAGAGTGGAGAGGGATGAGGAGAACCGAATTGAGGATACAGAGGGAAGTTGAGAGGAGGGCAAGGTTTTGGCACTATTCTGCCAAAATTGTGTGTGTGTGTGTGTGTGTTTGTGTGTGTGTGTGTGTGTGTGTGTGTGTGTGCGCAACTGCAAGTATAAGATGTAAAAGTATGAAGAGGAATCTATCTCCTTGACAGGAAGGTCATTTGGTGAGAGTCTGAGCGAGCAAAAGAAAGCCAGAAACGGAGTGCACGAGGGGAAAATGGTCAGGAGAAGGAGCCGGGAGAATGAAGGCTTTGGGAAATGAAATGAAAGAAGAGGTGAAATGAAAGGGGAAGTTCAACATAGATGTGAACCAGAAGGTGAACAATGATGGAGTGATTAGGCTTTTACCACCTACTTTAATTTGCCTCTCTTAATGCTGCAATAAAAGTTGTAGAAAAAGGTTTCCATCAAGAAATGACTGGAAAAGAATCAATTTAGGATTGAAGGGTACATTAGTGCTTATTATTACACTTTTGTCCGCTGCATATCGGACAAAAGATTGCACTTACAGATAATCTACATATATGCAGGATATACTATTTATCCAAAGAAATTAAGTAACTGTAGAGAAAGAAATGAAAAATGTATTTGTGTCAGCACATTTTCACATTCGCCTTGTAAATCGAGCAGAAAGTCCCTGCAGGCTGCAATATAATGACCATAAACAGGGTGCGACCTCATATAGCCCCAGAAGCACTCGCGCTGCATTGTGCACCTTAAGCGAACGCAATTATGTTTTGTATTAAAGCCTATCGGCCTATTCAATTCTGTTACCAAGGACTGGAGCCGTTGTCATTATCATGAAGTCAAACTTGCCAGCTCTTCTCTGTAATAGTTTCTTTACTGTGAGTGCCGCTGTGTTGATTTATGTCACATTGTGTTTGGAAACTCCGAGAAGTTCACAAGTTTCAAATTGGGTGCTCTGTTTAGATGTTTGCAAGTTTTTGGGTTAACATTCAGTAGCAAATGGCATTGAAATTCGCAATATGCGTAGCAAGAAGTAAGACTTTTTGAAAATATTTTATTTAAAGGAGAGTGATGTAGTTATAGCTCAAATCCACCAGGATAGATTGCTGCTGCATTGTGTCTACTCAGTACTCTGAGGAAGATTATTTTGAGATGAATGACTATTGACTTTGTTTACTTGTTTACATCCATTATACTAACTGTGGCTCACTGTGACACAGTGTGAGGAACAGTATTGACTGAAAGGGCATCTCCATTGGTGTTCACTTTTGGGTTTTTACAAGTTGACATGCCCTCTCAGCCATCAGCAAAAAACTGACACGCTGGTTAGAGTGCTATAATAATCACACTGACTGAAAGGGTTTGTTCAGATTTTTTTAAGTGAAGCTGTTTGAGACACTTATCCATTGTCAGCAAGTGGCCTACAGTAGACAGTGGTCACGTATATAGAATCCATTTCAGTTTTAAGTGTAAACTATATTTAGAATATTTTCTTCACTTTACCTTGCCCTCAGACAGCCGTTTCCGACAGGTAACTAAAGCCGTTATCTATCCGCTGGACTCCTTTGACAAAAACAGTAATTTTATCTCGCAGAACACAAGAGTTGCATGTCCAGCACTGCCTCACATTGGGTTTTTTTGTATGTGGTTTTGTGTGACCTTCTAAATTGAACTGATGTGGTGTCCTTTGCAGTACTTTGCTTAGCTCCTGTGCCAGTTAGGTGGTTAGAAGAATATAGCTAATTTGAAAGATCGATAACTCACAATTCTCAAAGAAGGCTTGGCTCAGTCACAAAGAGGCACATTAGGCAGGTTAGGGTGGTCATGTGTAGCAATGTATACATGCAGAAACCTATGGCAGGTCATGTGAGAAGATGTTCTTGTAAGTGCTTGGGAAAATAGCATTTTGACGCTAAAAAATGTGTCATTTTAATAAAATTTGAATTTTAATGGAATCGCCCTTTAAAATCTAAATTACTGGTTATTTCAACAGGTAGCAGACATAATATTTACCATGTTCTGAATTTAGTTTGTTAGCATGCCAACATTTACTATTAACTCTAAACACAAAGTACAGCTGAGGCTAATTGTGATTAATTGGGATTGTCATTAGTTTTGCCGGTACGTGGACATGTAAAATTTTGAGATTATGATGGCGCTCAAGCAAAAGTCAGGGGATCACAGAGGTTGTTAGAATTTATCCTCAGGGCACCATGAGTGTTTCCATGTTATTTCACTGAAATCCGTCCGATTGCTGTTGAGATATTTCAATTTAAAAACATAGATGTCAACCTTGTGGTGGTGCTGAGGAAAAAGTGTCGGGATCACCAGTCATTCATCCAAAAGGCATGGAGATATTTCAGTTTGGTCCAAAGCATTGGACCGACCCACTAACCTTGCCATCTCTAGAGCCATGGAGCTAGCATGGCTAAAAACAATAGCAAGCTGACAGTGAGAACAGATGTGTCCACGTACCTCTTCCTGTGTACGTGTAAAATATATAGTGTGTGTTTGCGAGTTCTTATGGCGGTGGTCAAGTGTGCTCTGGGTTGTGACTTAGGGCTTGAAAGTAGAGCAAAGTGGACCATGAAAGAGTTATATGATAACATAGGCACACACGCATACACACAAACACACACACACGCACACACACACACACACACACACACACACACATACGCTCTCCCTCCCTCTCTAGGCAGCTCTCTCGGCCGTGAAAGTGAGAAGAGAAAACATAGGTTGTTGTAAATGAGAAATGCCTGTGTTTCTTGCGACGGCGGTGCTGATCTCAGCAGCGTTCGGTGCGGAATGTGTAAAGAATAGCTCCTGTTTGTTTAGCTAGCTGAAAGCATCACAATGAATAATCACATTCCATCCTGCAGACACACTATGCTATTGATTCGTAGTAAATATCACCACGTAGAAATACAATTTCCAAACAGCATTCAGTATTGTAGAACATACAGGTTTTTCTGCACACGCTCACTGAATTTCTAACGTTATTTCTCTTATGCAACTCTTATGAAAGACACCCTCCACCTTTTACCCAAGGCTGTAATGTGCAATTATTCTGGGTATTGAGCCAAGCCTATTGTAAAGCAAACCCAACTTTTATTCAGAGTGCCTGTTGTGGATAAACATCTCCAGGCATTTTAGAGTGACATTGGCAGAATGAAAATCAGTGTTTTTTTCCCTCCTGTAAGTGTGTGTGTGTGTGTGTGTGTGTGTGTGTGTGTGTGTGTGTGTGGTGCTTTAAGGAGGCTGAGAGGGTCAGCTCTCCCCCGGTATCAGACCTTGTGACTGGACCTGGGTCATGCTCCACCTCCCTGGAGCTCCATCCTGCAGAGACAGCATCCACTTAAATATATACACGCACACACACACTAGACATTCTTACACTCTAAATGAGTTCCCATGTGACTGCGTGTCTCCTGTCAGGACCTGCTGTTGCTTAGAGACTGGTCCTGGGGCAAAGCAGTCACACACACTCTTCTTCACTCTCCTGGCCTCGTTACACTTTTAGTGAGCATGATGACACTCAGCTGCTTATTGTCCGTGTGCTCAAGGGACTGCATGTGCATGCGCGTGTGTGTGACTAAAAAGAATAATATTCCTAGATTATCTTATAAGCCATTCCCCACTCATCTTCTTTTTCTCTCTAGTTTTGTTTCTGGAAAGACTCTTCTCTACTCTGTACACACACACACACACACACAGACGTAGTGTTATGCTTTGCTGTCCTTGGTGGTAGCTCCAGTAGTTTTATCACCCAACTCCACTTTGAGTTCAGTAATTACACACAAGCAGAGTATTTTACAGAGATAAATCTGCTGGCTGCTTTGAGGACAGGATTTTTTTTTAATCTTGCTCCTTCACGGCATATTTCACTGAGATAACAACTTTGATTATGTGTGCGTGCGTGCACATGTACATCGCCGCATATCCATATGTGCTTCAGGATACGTTCCTTTGCGCGTGTGCATGCATGTTGCAGCAGCAAGAGAAAGATAAATGGTCTTTTTGTCTTTTGTGCGGCTGAACGGTGTATCAAATGTGCTGATTTGCCAAATGAAAGACAAAAACTGTTTACCAGCGTTTTGTGAGCCGTGACTGCCTCACTGACAGAATGCAGCTGCTGTTGGATATTTCAGGCAGCCTAACCAGCACTTGGAGACTTAAAACCTCAGGGCTACTCACTTCCCTCAACTCCAAGCTGCTGCTTACTGATGCTGTAGTGATGCACTGTTATCTACAGTGACACAACGGAAGAGCCTCAGTCGAAAGCTTTTCACTCACCGTATCTCATTTCTTGTATTGCCTCCACAGTGTAATTTTGCACTTCATGTTCAGTCTCAACATTTCTGCTGTGTAACCTACTTTCTATTTAAAATTTCCATTTTTCCAGTCTACTTACTAGCACATTACACACTTGCATCATCCCTTTTTTGTCTTTTTTCCTGTTCCTCTTCCCCAGATGTACAGTAAGCTGCAGTGTGATGACCAGCCGATGTTGGAGCACGTGGAGCAGCTGCTAGGTGATCTGGGAGGAGAGCTGGAGGGAGAGGAGGGAGAGCCAGTTTTGGATGAAGAATATGAACCCTGTAGTGATGAGGAGGAGGAAGCTGCAGAGGCACCCATGGAACACTGACCACAGCCCCATGTTTACACTCGGCGATTTCCCTTCATGTTTCCTTCTAGTCAAAATGTTCTGGTGCACTCTCTAAAGTGCCTTCCTCGCTATCCTTTCACACAAATTTATCAAAGATGAAATTTGAAATCAAGTGAGATGCACAAAAAAGTGGCATTAAAAGCTGCAGTCTACTCAGTGTCTTTCAGTCAGTTGTTTAATGCTTTTGGTGAAATAAGTGAATACTTGAGTAATGCCTCCCTTAATCTCCTTGACAGATGTTGATGAAATAAATTAGTTTTAGAGCTTTACTTCTTACCAGCAGCAAAAACAAAACACCTTGAATGCTTTTACCTCTTATATGCACCCACGCATTGATTTTCTACAAGCAAACATACAGCACATGTGCACACACAAACCGAAGCACACAAAGGCTGCACATTAATTACTTCAGCTCTTCCTCAATACAGCTGCAGTAGCAGCAGTGTTACCCTCTCCAACTGCAGTAAAGTGAAATATCTCAAGAGGAAGTTAGCATTATTAGAAAAGTGTGTCTGACAACATGCAGTTAATGCGATCTCTGCATGAACTGGTTCTAATATTCCAAGTTTGTGTCTAATTTTGCTATTCGGTTTATTCTTGTGCTTTGGGTTTTTTCCCTTTTTTGTCAACTCATTGGATTCAACAAGGCAAGACACAATAGAACAATAGAGAGAATTTGACATTAACTTATGCAGCATGCGTTTCTCTCTCTGCTAGACTGTTCAAAGTGGCTGGTACAAAGCCTTTCAGAAAGGAGAAACGGGCAACTCTGACTTCTTTTTTTTTCAACTAGTTTTCACACAGTGCAGCCTTTTAAAATTCTCAGACAGGGTTATGTAGTGTAATGGCATGGGTTAGTGTAATGGAATGCCACAATAATGGACTGATGCTTTTCAACTTCTTTTATATGTTTTACAATTGAGTGCAGAAAGGTGAAGAGCAAGAGTTTGTACTCAGTGGTAGACAGCTGCACACACTGCTACTTTCTGTGGACATAAAATGTTTTTAACATTTGAACATGGTTTTTGTAACCAACAGCAAAACCTCAAAATGTATGACATTCACAGCATGAAACATTATAAATCCAGGCCACAGATGTAAGACAAAACTTAGATTGTGAAAATATTAGTTACATTTTTCCACATTACACACCTTAAAGGAATACCTTACCTACACAATCATCATTTTTTTCATTTTCTCACACTGTGATATGTTGAATTTGTGAAGAAAATTTTTTCTCACATGGCTCCATGGTGAACAAAGATTTTAAAAAATTGAGAAAATTCTTGATTAATTGGAATAAAAAGCGACCATGTTAAAGAACAGAAAAACTTTATTAGAGCGTAGGTTAAGAAAACTTAAGGCAACTTGTGGGGCAGAAAACTGAAGCCAACACATTAGTGCCAAAAACTGCAGTCTATCGATTGGCCACTTGAGGCTGGTTCCAGAATTGAGCAAGTCCACATAGACCCCCATGTTAAACGCCCAACTTCACAGAAATAAACACATTTACTGCCTGGCACAAAAAACGGTTTTGGACTTGATTGCTAATTTCCCTGTTCATGACAACTGTACATGGGTTGAATTTTTATATAGCTCACCTGTTCACATTTTATTAAGATATGCAAAATTATGGGCAGGTTATTTTAAATGACAGACTGTCTGCCAATAGTGTCATCGGCTTTGCAGTCAGATCTACCCCAGTTTCCTTCACAACACCAGTCTCTTGCCCAAATATGGTTACCTCTGGCTCCCAAAAACCAAGATGGTGGTGGTCGAAATGCTGAAATCGAGCCTTCAAAACTGGGGTCCACACACCACCGTAGCTACGTCCATCATTTTGCATAGTTTATGATGATCTCTCACACAACTTGTGCAGTGTAATCCAAGTCTCATTTATCCAGTTATATATGCAGTGCTTCCCAAACACATGCATTTTTGCTAAAACCATAATAATTAAAAAAGACTTCTACATTAACAGTCTCAAGCATGGACAATTAGTGCACCCAGGCATGTTATTTAAAAGCAGATTTTGTTTTAAATTGTAAGGTGTTAGCAAAAATGCACGTGTTTGGGGAGCACTGAGGATACGACTAGTTAAGAGATTTGGGTTGTACTGCACGAGTTCTGTGGGTGGGTAAATGGATGTTTTGATATAGCTTGCTGTTAAATGCAGACCTCTACTGCTCAAATTTTTGGATTCTTTCTTCATTGTAGAGGCATGCGAGAAAAACTTTTTTGTTTTTGTCAAAGTCAATGTAACATGGGCTGAGCAAGAAATCTACAAATGATATTTTTGGGGGGTTAAGTATTCCTTTAATTTCTCAAAATTGTTTAAACACTCTTGCTTTGTCAGAGTTGGAATTGGCATGCCCAAGTTAATCAGCATCTATCAATGTTGATTTGTAACCATAATAGCATTTCAAAACACAGTTTGTAGGCCTACATTGCAAAATATACACAGCAGTTAGGACTTGATATATGTTTAGTGCATGTCAGAGCTTTTTTTATTAATTTTCTTATCGACTGACATTTTCTCCCCAGATACCTTTAGCAGTGAGACTGTATGTGACGCACATGCTGTAACACATATACCACAGAGTATATCTCTATGCACCATGCCTGTTAACAAACACAACACAACACAGGCATCCACTGCTGCGCAGCCCCTTTGAAGAATTTCATAACCGGTAAATGAGAATGTTATCTTAGATCCTGCGCCTGATAGTGACCCTGCTGCAAGCTGAGAGGCCTGTTTGCTAATACAGGGGTTCAGATACCACGATCTGATTGTGCGTGTTTGTGTTTAAGGAGTGTAAAATAAAGCTCAGGAGAAACGTTAACAGCAGTGATACTGTGTGCGCGTATATATGCCGTTGATATTGATAGCTTAATGTGATATGATGTGTTGTTATTTGTGGACTCAGCTTTGCTTGGAAATATTCATGTCTGTGATGTTTAATGTATGATAATGCACCAGGAGTACAGGCGGAGAGGACTGACTACCTGGAGCGGTGCTGTCATCTAGCATTTGGCTTTGTAATTACAATGGGCTCTAGTGGGTTTCTACAGTTGTGTGTGTGTGTGTGTGTTGCTGTGTGTCCGTGCGGCTCATCTGCAGTGCTGTGTGATTAATGACTCCAGGGGTGAGTGAACATCGGCGGTCAGCCCTTTCTGGTTATTCTGAGCCGACCTAGTGTGAGTGGGCCATAGTGGACACAAAGCCTCGGGTGATCTCAAAATCCTTGGCCATTCTCTCACCTGTACATCAGCCTCAGCACTGCAGGAATGTTTTCTCTTGCTGAGAGAGGGGAGTGCAGTTTCTACACAAGGACACACATTCAATCACGGGGAAAGGACACTCACTGTTTACTCGCATTCTTTCCCACTCCATGCTGAAAATCGCTTTCAGAGAGGCCAGAATGGCACTCTGAGAGGCCAAAGCACAGAAATAATCAGCCTTGTATAAATACAGTATATTGCTGCAGATCTGCAAGATATGATGTTTCATGTTTCAGATGCCCATTAATTAAAAATATATTCATTAAAAAAAAATACACTGTATGCAAGTTGAAGCCTGGGGTGTATTCACACATTAAGCATACTTGTCTTTTTATTTATTTATTTTTTTACCTGTTTGTCAAACTGCCTTTAGAGACCCTAGCAGCATGTTTTCAGTCTCCAGGGAAACCAACCCATAATTAGTAGGCTATATGTGTGCGTGTGCATGTGCCTGTATGTGTTTTTTAATAATCGACGGTAATGAGATGAGCGGAGGGGAGAATAATCCTGGATTAACAGCTTAAAAATGCATGTGTCGTCACAACAACATCCTGATTGGGACTTAATCATTGAAATACACACAAACACTCAGCGACCATACACACGCACACACACAGTAACCACCAATTGTCCGTGCATCAGATAGCTGAATGCTACAAGCTGTGTGTTCATGTGCTGTTTATCCTAATGTTGGTGTATGTGTGTATCGTTGACTTAATTAGAGACTTAAGCGGGGTGCTCCTCTGAAGGGATTAAGGGGGAAATTATCAGAATCTGGAGACTTAAAGCTGAAACCAGTTAAACGGAAACAGGAGGAAGGAGATCAGGACTCGGGAGAGAGGAGTTTGAGAGGCAGTTCTACTGTTTATACACACATTCACATGTTCAATTGTGTAAATCGTCCTCTTGAAGTTGCACGCTCAAATGTGCTTCAAGGTGTACAGGCTTTTCTGTACACTCTCAAAGCCGCTACGTGAGTGCTTTTGAATCATGGACACCCTCTGTGTTTGGATGCAGGAGAGGTTTAATGGATATTCAATGATACTAAAGTGACAGAAATTCAGACAAGCGGGACAAAGACGGCCAAGGACAAAATCGACTCCTCTGACTTGAGGATTGACAGATAGGAACTGCACGCCACTCATCTACATCTCTTTATTTATGGCGTGGCTCTGCATTCAAACTGTGAATTAACGACATAATGGGAGTGATGGTTATCTGAACCAACGGTTTTCCTGACAGCCACTGTGAGAAGCCATGAATCAAGTGACCTTTATCCTCCGCAGTGAAACCATATCCTGTACTGGATGGATTTGCTGGGTAATGGATGCACTGTGTCTGACCTGGGAAAAGCTCTGCAGCTGATGGATGGATGCAAAGGGTTAACACTCACAGCTTTGTGGGGTTTAATATGATCATTAAAAGGTGGTATGGTTTGTCTCAGAGTGGTCTTATTGTAAAAATGTGTTTTCCCTCTAATCAATATGGCAAGAGGTCAGTGTCTATTATATGATTCAGATGATTGTTTTAACTGAAATATTTGTTAAGGGAAAGTTTCCATGCAAACTCTTGTTTTTCTCTTCATTGTATTCTGCAGAAACTCATTACATCTCATAATTAACTCTCAGAAAAGCCGTCTTCATCATTGATCTGTGTTTTTCGGTCAATAAGGCTATTTTAGCCTACCCTGCCACTTCTATTGTCTGAGGATTGAATGTGTTCATGCATCTCTGCATGCACACAGTTTGCATGCGTGTGCGCTGTTTTTGTTTTGTGTGTGCGCGCATAGTAATCTTTGGTGGGAACATCTGTCTCTCAGAGATAACGTAACCGGGGAATTAGCCATGCTGTCTTACAACGGAGCATCACATCTCACTATTATAGCCTCCTAAATTATACCCTATTACACCTCTATGCGTGTGTGTGAGTTTGTGTGTGCAGATGAGTGTAAGCAATGTGCTGACAGTGTCATGTCCTTGGGGCGCCTGCCAAGTTTAAGAGTATCACAGGGCCCACTACCTCCTCTAATCCTTAAATCCATCATATAACAGAATTCACAGTTACTTCTGCATAATACAAGTCCTATACAAACAAGTCTCTCCTCAACAAGGCAGCAGAGCATACAGTAAGTGAATGGAACAAAACAAAAAATTGGTGTTTCAGTGGTTCTCAATAATTTTCATGTCAATGACCCCTAAATTGATACACATTAGGTCATGGACCCTCATTGGACCTTGGACCATGGACCTTCATCTGAAAAGACTGTTAGAAATGATTAAGACCAAAACTCTATAGTTGTCATCTATAGCTGCCATCTTGCACTGTTTGTGTGACTTGAAATCCAAGTCTGCACAGGCCTTTCTACCATTTTTTCCCAGTGGCCACTCACGGTATTGCAGAAAAAAAGTCCCCTGCTACCCCAAGTTTTTTCCCTGTAGACCAAAATTGTAATTGATCTCTAAAACTGTTGACAGGACACCTTGAACTGCAAACAAGGTTATTTATGATTTTCTTCATCCATGGAGTGTTTGTATTTGCAAAACTTTCCTGGAGCTGGGAGAAGTGATTAAAAAAATCTGTGAGGTCAGTGGGAGAAACATTACTGACCATATTCAGTTCAAGCCACATACTGCAGAAGCAAACTTTATGCACCAGATGAGTAACTTCACTGGAATGAATAGGTGCTATCATGGGTTCTGGTGTCCTGTCAAAGACTCTGTCATTATGTGATTCCCCCTACCTACACCTTTAGCCTGAATGAATGAATGAATGAATCATTTTATTTCAGTTACATGCATCATGAGAAACAGATTATGTCACACATTTTTTTTCAATCAATAACAAAAAAGGAATAGGCTGAAGCCCAAGGCTTATTTTTGCATCATAAATCAACCAATGGATAACCCAGAATAACAGCAACACCAAAGAAACAATGTAAATGGATAAATGAAAAAAAACATTATGCTTTAAAGTGTAACCCTCTATTATTTCACACTTTAATCCACCCTGAATTATCTTACACTCTAATTATTTTACTTGATGCTCTTTTAAAGCAAAAACAATTTCAACTAATCACTGATTCCATTCCATAATTTGACTCCCAAAACAGAAATACAGCTATATTTTACATTTGTTGTCACTTTACATATTTCAAAATTGAGTAGTCCTCTTAAATTATAATTTCCTTCTCTCAAAAAAAATAAAAAAATAAAAAAATACAGACCTGAATGCTTTTGTTTCAAATTTCAGCACAGTAAGACATATATGGCATTACAAGTGAGCAGTGCTATATATACACACAGACATTTCTTGCTCAGCAGCTCCCTTGTTTTAAAAAGAATGGCAATAGATTTAGAACATTTCTGGTTAATAGGTATGTCCTCAAAAAGAGTTTATGATCTATAATACCTTAATCACCAAGGTAAACACTATTCAGTCGGGGAACACATTTTGTTACAACACTGGTATCTAGATATTATTAATACAACAGTTCCGACCAAGCAATTTGATTGGTCAAGAGGCATCCCATGAGCGCTGATATACAAGACAACAGCAACATATAGTCTGTATACGATATAATATAAAATGTACTTGGGATGTTTAACTCTTCATGTATCACTCCGCTTTTCAGCTGTTCTAGATTGTTAATTAGGGCCTACATTAACCTGTAGAGTAATAGACTGTTCTGGAAGCCTGTTGTGTGTCCCTGTGGAGTTTCCATATGACAGGAAAAAAAAGGGTGAACTTCCACTCTTTTCAGGGCATGTGTGGGAGTTTACAGCTGTTGGAGCTGTCACACCGTCTTCCGTCCCGTTTATTGTTTTATTAGTTAGCCAATTAGGTTAACCCAGGGAGCTCGGTTTCATCGGTGTTCCTCAACATACAGCTGTGTGGGCTTTTCTCTGGATGTGCGTCGCCATTACCAGCGCTGTTGTTTTTAGCTTAGCTGCCTCAGTTTAGCTAGCTAGCTTAACTCCGCGGTGTGCTTCAAGACTGCTTACAACTACGTTACGAGCATGTGGCACAGAGACAGGACCCTTTTGAACCAGGCACAGGGATGTATAACAGACGCTCGCCCAGCAGGGACTCTAAAGTTGGCCTGCCCTCACCTTTCACTGGCAACAGGAGCCAGAGTTTTCTCAGCTGTTTGAGGCGGCCGGAGGTGGCTGTCAGCGCCGGTAAGCCGGTAAGGATTCTTCCTACTCGCCTCAACAGCTCAAGAGAGACACACAATATGCAACACTTTGCTACAGTTAACAGGCTCTTGTTTCACTTGAAACACACAGATAATTGTTCATGATACCAAGCAGCTGCGCTGCGCATAATTTGTAAACCTAACTAAGACCAAGTGGAGAGCTAGTTTCTTCCCTGCTCCTTTGTAGGAAAAAGTTTTGTGTTGCTAAGCAACCGCTGCCACTTCCAGCTGTTTGTGTTGGCAGAGACAAAAAATCTAAATGAACAAGCAAGTCATACTGTGTTGTCACTGTCTGTGATTTGGTCATAGGCAGGAGGCCGCAGGCGAGGCCCAATGCGGCCTGCAGCACAGCCCTGTTGATATACAGTAGCTACAACAGCACTCCCTCTGTAATATTGCTTAAAACATCTGTGTAGTGGTGATCTCTGTGGTATCAAGTTCCCACTATCTGACCAATCAAGAGTAGCACCACTGATTGCATGCAGACAGCTGTCAATCAGGACATCAAATGTAATTTTTATAGCTTCAAATAACTAATTAAAATCACACCTATCTGAAGACAATTACTTGAACACAGGCCTACATCAGGGTTATAAAAACTACCTTAAATGACAGAAACCATCATTGGGAAACATTTATTTGATTGTTAAGTTTAGCCAATGTCTCATAAGCTAACATGGAGGGGTTGGGCTGAATGCATCTGCTGCAACTAGCCACCAGGGTGTGAGTTAGATGTTTTTTTGTTTTTACTTTTGGGGAGCTGTTATGTCCTCCATCTTTGTTATGAAGTCTATTATTGAAAAGTCCCTCTTTATGAATCATCAGTCACATTTGTCTCACTTCTATATTAATTAAAAAACAAAACAAAACAAACTAATTCTCATTTTTCTTTAGACCCCCTAGATCTCCCTTAAGGACCCCTTGTCAACAACCTCTGTTTCCATAGGATAAAGGTTTTTGGTTTCCTGGCTCACAATTATACACCGTGATATATCTTTTTGATATAGAAGCTCTAAACAGCCCGAAGCCACTTAGCTTTCCATATATTGTACCTGCAGCAACAGCAAAGTCTCTTGGCGCATCAGTGGTGACAGATGTCTCTTTGAAGTGTGCCTTTATGGGAGTTCAGAAGCTCACAAAAGTTAACATAGTTATGCATCAACCTTAAATAATCAGAAATGCGCGATGCTGCATACAATCAATTGTGATGGCTGAGAAGACACCTGAGTATTTAACTAATTGAAACTAGAATTTCTCTTCAGCTTTGAGTGCACTCTAATCTTGAGAGGCTAGATCCCTTTGAACTTTATTTTTGCTTGTAACTTTTGAGTGTCATTTGTTGGCTCACTGAAAAGAGTTGAAATTTTATCCTTGCTGTTAGTATAACTACTATTCCCTAAGAGGCACAGAGATTCAGTAAGAAGATGTAAATTGGAGTGGAGCAGCCTGGTACTGTATGTCACGCTCTGCCACGACTCCAGAAAAACTTTTAATGAATGTCACTGCAAGAGAAAAGGTATGGGAAGGGCTTTCTCTGTGTAATAATAATACTGCAAAGCACACTGTGCTGTGGGCGTTGGTGCTGTACAGCATTCAAACATATAAAAGAAACATATGTAGACTCTGAATGAGGGAAATGGAGAGGATGAAGTGTAATGGTGCCTTTTCTTCTGCGCAGTCAGAGAACAGCCGGGGGAGCTGAATGCAGCCCCACTGACCTGGTTGAATCAAAGAGAAGGGTAAGAGGCGAGACCACAAAAAAAGAAGGAAAGACAGGGAGAGAGCAAGATATAGGAAGTGTCTCATTTATACAGCACTGCAATTTGGGTCGATGGATCGCTTCAGTAGCCGTGAGGGGCTCTTTTTTGCTCAATGCAATCTATACCCACAATCTAACAATCAAATGTGGTGCCGATAGAAGTGGTCCTGCCCCGGCAGTGAGCTCTTTGTGACTGCTGGTGTATTTGACCGAGTGCCAGCTTTAGTTTTTATACCTCATTAATTCACAGGAGCGATTGACTGAGGAAACGGCTTCCTCTCGATCATAAATCAACTCACACTCGTGCACACACATGCACACACACACAACAGCAAAACATGAACACACCGGGGGGCAAATCTCAGGGCTTAGGTAATGATTTAATCAGTCACTGACAGAAAGTACAGTGATATTGTGATTACTAATTTCCACATGACCCCTGTGTGTGTAACTCCTGTGCGACTTGCAATTTGGTTTTATAATATAGTGAAGGTCTGGAGCACTTCATATGCATGGATAAATTTGCTTTTAAAATAACATTCTCTGCATTTTTCTTTCTACTGCTGTAATTGCTTTTTAAGCAATGTGATTCTTGTCGTGCATGTTCCCCTTTAGACTTTGTGAGTGATTTTACAGTAATGCTCATGAACTGGAGCAAACATGGAGCCAAAAAATGGAGTGGGTTGACTTTGTATCATCTCGACGATTATCAGTAGTGGAGGACTAAGAAGTTGCAGCACATTTTAGTATCTCTAAATTAAAGTCTAGGATAAAAACTGAGCAGTAGTGTGTGTGTGTGTGTGTATGCGTGCATGTCAGAGAGAGAGAGAGAGGTAGAGATAGGGAGGTTTGATGCTGTAACAGCTGCTAATTATTGCTGCTCTATATTTCACACAGTCTGTTTGATCTCCTGTCCTGTGGAGAGAGATAGGGATTCTCTGTCTCTGTTTCTCCCAAACTCACACATTTTACCCCCCCCCCCCCCCCCCCCCCCCCCCCCCCCCCCCCCCCACCCACCCACACACACACACGCACACACGCACCCAAGCTCAGGGGTCACGAGGAGGAGAAAGAGGAATTGTGCTGTAATTACTGAATCTCTGCAGGGGTTGACTTATATTTCAAGCCAGCACCTCAGGACTGGGAGTTTACATTCTGTATCTTGTTTTTGTGTCTGTATTTATGTCACTGCTCTTTGTAGCCCCCCCTGCATGCTAGGCTGTGTTCACTGATATCACGGAGGGCAAATCAATCCAATCTCTCAAAGCACTCTGGGAAGTCCAAGTCCATAGACCATCTGGATGCCGCTCTGTTCTCTTCTGTGTTCTGCTCCCTGAGTGCCGGCCGCTGCAGTGATCAACTGTTTGGCAAGCAGCTCTAATACATCCGTGCCTCCCCCAATCACCAGGCATGGATGCATAGCAACAGTTACTAACCACCATAACCTTTGGCAAAACATGCAAGGAAGAAGCTCATCGATGTTTCATTAATGATTCAAAAAGGATTTTTTTTTAAACACAAAAACACAAGATGCACTTTGAAACTGTCTGGTGCAGATTAAGTGTCTTGAAACTAAGTGGATATCTCTTGGCTTTGGACTTTGGGCATTCCCAGTGTAGTGTACCAGGTCAAAGTAGGCATTATAATGAAATGTGGTCAAATAAAAGTGCTTCTCTGGACATAATGATGTATCTATTTGGCAAAAAAATGATTAATAGCACACTATTAAAACAACATATGGTACTTTTAAAAGGGCAGCATCCACATCCATGACTTACAAAATTAAACACTTTCAGACTTCTTTTATATTTAAGTTTAACCATTCATTTGTAAAGTTTTTTTTACTGAATAAATTGCTACACCTGGTAAATAAATGTCACCATTACTTTTTTCTTCAGGCACTGCTACATAAAATTGTTTTTGTTTTTTTAATTAACTTTTTCCTGATCTTTGCTTTTTTTTGTGAAATACTGTATATTTTAATTTCTGTGACATCTACAATATGGATTTTCAATTATTAAAATAAAAGTGCCTGATAAGGGGGAATCCCTTTGCAATTACCAAGTTCACAGTTTATAGCAGATGTCAGGCCAAGTCTCAAGTTGAGTCCAAAGTCATAACCTTGGAGTTTCAAGTCCTAAACAAGTCAGAATGCTCTCCTCTCCCAATTTTATGGCATTTAAACAATATAGCAATAGTAGAATAATAATACACTATATTTACAAATATCCAAAATGCTTTAATCTTTGTAGTTTGTTGGGAGTTCCATCTGCATGTTTCACATACTGCAATTTGTTTTTTGTTGACCACCAAGTAGTTTTTGTATGTGAACAAAACTATCTTTGCAATCATTTTTTCCACCTGGGGCTCAGTAATGTAACATTAGTTCTTCATGGTTTTCCCCTGCAACTTTATTGGCTAGGCTGTCAGATAGGTCTTTTCACAGTAGATATTCTGACATACAACAAGATAAGCAGAGGACATTTAGCTTCCCTATTACCACACAACTCTTGGACATTATGCTCTGAAATACAGAGGACCATTAACTGGAATACCAGTTCTCACTTTATTAAAACTTGACCATCATTATTTTTATTTAACTGTATCATGAAAAAACACCTGTACTGCAGTTGCGGTGTGGATGTGTTATGTGTCCGTGTCTGTTCAATTTATGATAATTATAGCTAATTGTTTATCTTTTATATTGTGGACAGAAATACCTTTAACATTTGAATAGATTTTACATTCTCGGGGAGTGGGTACACTGTAAGCCTCTTCAGGTTTCTTACCTCCCCTGCACAATCCTTGCCATGTTTATTTTATTTAGTTGTTTTGTCACATCCTGTGTGCTAAAAAAAATACATTCAAACTCAAATACATGTGTCAGTAGGAACAACACAGGTGTAAATAATAAAATGCATGATGGCTAAATGCCATTTAACTGCTTTGAGTTCAGCATTCTTGTATCTTGTATCTTGTATCACTGTCGCACTCACTGAATACAACAGAGCCATCATTAGTGATATTAGCAACACCTGTACTTTTCCTGCTATTACAAGTCAACATGTCTGCTGTGAAAAAGGTGTATTTGATTACTCAAAGTGGAGCTCCAACACAGCTGATTCAAATCATCAACTCGTTATGAACTCCTAAAGCTGCTTGATAAACAAGCTTATCATTAAGTTCAGCTGTGAAGGACAAGTCGAGGAGCGGTGTGGGAAACGCTGTCTTAGATGATTCAGTAAATGTTGGTAAATTACTCGATTTGTAGCACACTTTTTAAATAACATACTTCTAAAACTTTCGGCTTCAAGTACTTTTCAAATCAAAAGGCTCAAGTCCAAGTAAAGTTATGAGTCACTGGTGTTTAAGTCAATGTTTAGTTGCAAGTCAATTTTGTCAATTTGTGTCTAAAGTCATCAAATTTGTGACTCAAATCTGACTCAAGTCAAAGTCATGCGATTTGAGTCTCCATCTCTAGTTGATCTAGTTGTGATGGGGGTCACAAGTAGACTTTACTGTAAGTCAAGGGGTCAGGAACAACAGGAACAAGAAAAGTTTGAAGCCACAATTATACAATCTTTTAAAAGAAGTCTGATTCTGGGCTTCCCTTTGATACATGGTAACCCACACAGTATTAATTCTTCATATCAAACGCATTGCAACATGTTACACAATTAACATGAATCAGACAGAATAAGAAGAAGAAGCATTACTGCTTGTTAATTTTTTTCATCCAAGTTTTAATGTAACAGATCCAATTCATTCACCGCTGTCTGAACAACAGATGTGTTAAATGCTCGCTGGAAAAAAAAATTGCATGTCACATATAATTATGAAAAGAAGTTGAAGTGTCTATATCACTGAAGCTGAGTGCGGAATAATCATTGTACTGCTGGTCAAGGTTAAATCCACCTTTTATTTTATTGTTTTCCATGATTCTAATGTTATTACTCACTGTCAGAATATTTACACTATAGAGACAAAACAGGTCTTTACATGTGTCAGATATGGAAATAAGTTGTTGTCCTTCCTGCTGTGTATGTGTGTGTGTCAGTCTAGAATTATCGCAATCTTATACACACACAAATACAGTATACATCAAGGTTAAAATGGCTGTCCTGTGCCCCCCGGTCCCTGGAACGTTGTTTATGTTGTTGAAAGTCACACTCTAACTCAGATAAGTTGTATGAAATGGAGATAAGGGGAGAGTATTATCACTCTTTCTTGCCCTCCTGTCCCTGGCATGAAGGATACTTCAAAAGGCAGCTGCTCTGTCTGTGGTTCAGAAGGAAAGAGAGAGGATGACACAAACCCAGCTTGTCTTTGAATAGCAGGTGCACCTTTCCCTTTATTCTGGGCCTGAATGAGGAATGATGGAAAAAGCAAAGGATCAAAGTCGGTTTTCTCAATGTGTGCTGCAACACAGCAGAGGCTAGATGGAGAAACAAATTTTCATTTGAAAACAGTCAATAGTTGGGCATATGCATATGTGTGTGTGTGTGTGTGTGAGAGAGAGAGAGAGAGAGAGAGACAGAGGGCATATGCGAATAAGAGTTGGAGTTGATGCTAGTAAAAACACTGACTCATCGCCATTTCAAATAGCAGGCTTTTGTCCAAACCAAAAATTCCCTCTCTTTCTCTCACTAGTCTGTGTTGCCAAGGAAGATTAATAAACATGGCAGCCACTCTGTGAAAATCACAACGCCTTCTGTTGGAACCTCACTGGCCACGCTCTGTCCATAAAAGACTGTGGGTTCAGGGGTTGCAGGGCTACTGGGGAGAGTGGGGCAAGTGGGGTTGCGTGAAAAGCGGGCGACTGCGGGAGGAGAGGGATGGGGTGATGTGACAGCAGAATGGAGGGAAACAGGGATGATATTGTGAAGGGAGAGAGGTGGAGGTGGTGCGGGAGGGAGGGGTGGAGAGGGGGCAGAGGGTGAGGGAGTGAAGCTGGGTGTGGGTGGATGGCGGGAGGGGAGGATGCAGTGGAAGAGGATGAGGAGGAAGGGGGCATGGAAAGTGCCGCATGTTGTAAAATGATATGATGGAGGCTGGAGAGAGGGGGGGATGGCGGAAGAGAGGGGAGGCTGGGGACTCTCAGAGCCATGGGTGGTGTAAAGTTCTCTTGTGGGGTCACATGAGGAGGTGGGAGACTGACCTGGATGGTGTGCTGTGCTTGTGTTTGCATCGCGTCTGTGTGAAGTGACTGTGTCTGAGGCTGTGAAGGGTTGTGTGTATTGCTGTGTATTAGTGTATATTGTTCCTCTGAAGTCCCACAATTCTCTGTCTGAGATGTATGTGTGTAGCTTGTCTCTGTGTGTATGTCTGCGCTCTCCTGTGTCTGTTCCAGGACTTTCTGCATGTGCTCTCTCGCCTGCTCTTGCAGGAGGCGATATTTGTCCATCTCCTCAGCGGTAAAGCTGATTGGCTGAGCCGTCTCTCCACCTGTCTGCTTGTCATCAGTGCTAATCTGGGACGGGCAGAGATTTGGTGTGCTGCTGGGGGTTGACTCAGTGATTTTCAGACGAAATTTCTGACTGTTGACAACCCCCCCAGGATCCGCTCTGCTGCCCTTAGCCTCCTCTTCCTCCTCTCCTTCCTTCTCCTGACTCTTCTCCAGCAGCCCTTTTTTCCGCCTGGCCTTTCTCTGGATTGCAGGTAGTTTCCCTATGAGAGGGAGAAGCAACATCCTGGCTGGTTTCTGTGGCTTACTGGTGGATTTTCCTGGAAGAGTTGTGCCTGAACTACTTGTGTTGCTAAGGGCAGATTGATCATGGCCAAGGTCAGACTGTGAATTGGGCTTCTTGAGCTGAGAGGGGCATGTGTCACAATGGTGTGTATTGAGGCCTGGGGCTGTGTGAGCAACAGAGGATGGGCAGCTGTAGGGCGAGGAATGAGAAAGGGAGCAAGAGGTAAGGCTGGATGAAGTGGATGTGGGGCTGCTCTGCTTCTTTGCCTCCTGAGGTGCCTCAAATGAGAGTCCTGGAGCTCCTGAGGACATTCTGCAGGAGCTCACTGACAACCCGTCGATTCCTGAGCAGGTACTGCTCCTGCTCCACTCCCAGCTGAGCTCGGACATGCTGGTGCTGCTGCAGGGGCTGCAGGAGCGCGGGCTGTGGCATCTGCTGGCCCGTATGTTGGTTGCACTCTGGGGGCTGTATGGCTGCCTACTCGTCCACCACTCAGGGCTGGAGAAGTGTCTTGAGCTTGATCGTCTGGTGCCTGTGCATTTCCACACATAGCCTGGGCTGTCTCTGCTGTCTGCCCCTGTCCTGGAGCCTGATGTGGACCTGTGTGTCCCCCTGTCTTCACAGCTGTCGCTGCTGCCCCATGTCCATCTGTCCACGCTGCACCTGTCCCAGTCTACATCTTCTGTGCTGAGATGTCTGCCTTTCCTGCCCCAGCTGCCAGGACTGGGGCTGAACCTTGCCACCCGATCCCACTCGCCTGCTCTGTTTTTTGATCTCCACCCGCTCCTAGACCTGCCCTCCTCACCACCTCTAGGACAGCTCTCCCTCATCCACTCCCACTGCTCCGTATCTGAAATCAGGCCCCTGTCTCTGCCACCTGGTTGCCCTCCAATTTTCCTGCCCCTCTCTGTCTCCTCCCAGACTCCACGATGCCTTGAACTCTTCCTCTTACTATGAATGAATTTCCTGTCCCTGTGGAGGAGTTTTCTCTTTCTCGCCGGGCTGCAACCACAGCTGTTGTCAGGGTAACAGCAGTCAATGAAACTCCTGGGGTTGCTATGGTGACCCCTTTCCCAAAACAGCTTTGAGTTACATCCTGGTGAGAAGGAGTGTACGGAGAAGTGAGATCGCCAGGGAAAAGTCACTGCATCTCCGTCTCGCTTTCCCTCCCCCTCGTTGTGTCTGTCTGCTATGTGTCTGGCGAGCTGGGAGTCGGCACTGCAGTTCTCTGCCTGCTCTCTGTCTGGCTGTGACTGGGATTCAGTGCTGTGGCTCCTGTGAGGCCTCCTCTTCCTGACAGAGACAGATACTGGCTCAGCCTCACATCTCCCCAGGAGACAGCTGCTCCCTGCTCTCTGCACCCTCCTCCTCCTTCTCGTCTCCCCCGTCTCCCTTTGCCTCCTTGTCTTCCACCAGCTCCCTCCAGCTTCTCCACTCCTCTCTCTGCCAATGGAGACTGTAGAGACAACACTCCTCACTTTGCACCTTGCTGATTGGCGCTTGTTTGAACCTTTTTCCTTCTTCCTCTTTCCCAGCTTGTGTTTCTTTGTGCTGGCTTTCCTCTTTTTGCGTGACACTTCTGAGACACCCATGTATGGCTGCGTAGTGCTGGCACACTTGCACATTGTCTCACTCCCACACTCACACCTGGACGGGCTGATGCACATCCTCTGTGTGCTAGGCTGGGTGACAGACTCTAATTTACAGCTCAGGGCTATGATGGCTCTCTCCCTGATCCCTCTCGCACCCCCTAATCTGCCTCCCAGAGGATTCTGGGAGTTTGTGTCAGAGCTGTCACTCTGAGCTGGGTCAAATGGATGGGAGGCTGCCCTCACAAAATTCTCCAAACTTAGTGCGCATCTACCTCTTTCTGGTTTTGTTTCTGACAATGAAAGGTTTTTGTTCTTTAGGAACAGGTGTGCCTCTGTCTCCATGTCGATATGTTGCTCTGCCTTGAAATTATCCTCGGATTTTTCCTGTCTGTGTGCTTTCAGCTCTTGTCTTGTCTGTCTTTGTAAACAGGAAGGAGCGTCTGGTGTAAGAATAGCTGGCACACGGAGATCGGATTCATCTGAGGGAGCACACAACTGATTTTGTTGTGACTCCTGTGGATCCTCTTTGAGTTGTTCTGGTTCTTGTGGGTTCAAGCAGAGTGGGTTGCAACTGTAGGAGATGTGTGGTTGAGAGTTGGTGAATTTAAGCAAACTGACAGGCCATCTCAGATGGGTAGAGCTATCTTTCCCCAGCACACACATATACTGACTCTCCTCTTTCCCCCCTTCTGTCTCTTGCTTTCTCTCTGTCTCACTATCTATGTGTTCAGTGTCTATGTGTGCCCTTGCTAGTGCTGTGCCCCACAGGGCCACCTGTGTCTGTGATGGCAAGAATAGTGAATCATGACTCTGATTATCAGGTGCTTCTGTGGAAATAGTAGAGTGTGCTTTCACTACGTCTCTTTTTTCCATCTCCCCCTCTTCTCGGGCAGCCTCTCTGGGGATTGGCCCCATGTCACTCAGTCCAGCACTGTGCGATCTAAACTCATGCTTTTCACTCTCTCTGTGTTTCCCCTCCTCTGCTGCCCCAGTTTCCCGGTCAATATCTTCCATCATCCCCTTTATCCTCTCTTTCATTTGTTCTCTCTTTTCTCTCTCTTCCTCCTCCATGTCCGAGAAGACAGAGGCGGAAGGCTCGAGCCTGGGCCCCCTGCGTGAGAAGCAGAAGGACACCCCAAGCCTGCCTCCTACTCTCCCCCGCCCAGGGAGAGGCGGCTGGGGATACAAGCCCAAACAAGACTGGGGCTTCACTACAGGAGGGTCTGTATTGGATTCCGGATGTGTGATTAGTGGGGACTCTGTTAGAGCAGCAGCCAGCGATATCTGGGAAGGAGATTGGCATGGATCCTCTGGCTGAATGCTGAGGTGAGCTGTCCTCTGTTGCGTAAGAGGGGGCCTCTGGGTGTTGTTGAAGGGCTCAGGTTTATCTTCGGGGCTGCGGTCTCTTTGGTCCACGTCTCTATCTTGCCGCTGTCTCACAGCTCTGACTGCACTCCTTAGTCCAGATGTTCTTCCTGGGATTCTGCAACACAGATGTGAAATATTCTTGAATTTAGTTAATTTATCTTGGATTCTTTTATATTTAAAGGAACAGTGTGTAAGATTTAGGGGGACCTAGTGGCATTTAGAAGTGAGGATTGCAGATTGCAACCAGGTAGAACTTCTTCTGGCTATAATTCCTTCAGTGTTCGTTGTTTGGGAAGTTTTTATGAGGAGCCAAATTATCCACAGAGGTCTCCTCCTCTCCAAAACAAATGGAAAATGTGATTTAAGCCAGTAAAAACACTGATTAAAGCTGTTTCATGTTAAAAATATGCATTTCTCCAACAGTTTGGCATGTCACAGACGGGTCACTTGCTCAGCACATACTAATATGTGTTTATCTCTTTTCTTGATAATTTATTTTCTAGATGTTCAGGAGGTTTGTACTGGGAGTGGAATTATCCGCTAGGTCTTGTCCTCTTCAAAATAAACAGATCCAGGTAGTTAAATTGGTAACTAAATAAGGCAGTTTCATTAAAAAAAAATGTGTTTTTCCAATGCTTTTTCAGCTTATTGTGGAGGAGCTGCTAACTACCGTGGCCAGTGCTTATTCTAAGGTAACTAAAACACGATCATTACTTTTTTTTTCAGGTGATTATACACTAAAGAAAACATACTTTTTATATTATATTCAATTTCTGCCAATATATCCCCCTACATTCTACACACTGGAACTTTAAATTAACACACAGGTGTATATATAGTATATGGATATGATGTATTCTAATGGTATGGAGATAATTATGGACAAGGGCTATTTTAATAATCTGTTAGCATGCTACTGAGAGAAAAAGAAAGAAAGACATAATGAAACAAACAAAAAATAAATCAGAGGCTTGGCAGTCATAGTGATGCTGTTCACATATTATTGCCTGATTATAGGAAAACACATTTAATTGCACAGGGAATAGGTGCAATCAAGTTGATTATTACGTGATGTATTTATTTTATCAGTTGTTTTGATTACTTTAGATATGCAAACCCAGAGGCAAGTTTTCAGCTTATTTAGCTTATTTTTATTTAATTCTTAAAAAAAAAATCTGCACCTTTTTTTTTTCCAAAAAACTCCCATCTCTTCCTCCTAAAAATCATCTACTCTCGGAGCACTGGCAAGAATGTGTCTTCATGTAATATTTACTTCACCTGTGGCCTATCTAGGACAACTGGGTGCTCTAACATCTGTGGATACATCCATCAAATCTAAAAAACGTTGATTGGATGTGACGCACTCTAACCCTTTTGGACTCCTGCCCCTAGTCTCATTACATTCACCGCCGTGCAGAAACACACAAATACACACTCCTCCTGCTCACCGCTGGGTTTCCTGTTGCAGCTGTGCAAGCTGGTGCAGGCGTCTGAGAGCCTTCTCCTGTTTGCGTTGGTCCTTCCATGACTTCGAGGACACATTGCGAGCAAATTCCCTATGCTTGAGTTCCTTCAGCCTCTGCAGGAAATGAAAATTAAGAATGATAGAGGGAGGGACAGAGAGAGTATGTGGAGGGCACGGGGTAGCGGGAGGCACAAGGGTGGGACAGAGAGAAGAGAAGAGAGAGTGAGGGATTAGTTTTCTGAAGCCCTCTGCAGGCAGCTGTCTTTCAAACTGCACACATCAGTCAGCAGATGTTCTCCTCCAAAGCTCATGTCCAATTAACTCCATTCAGCCCGGAAGAAAGCGTCTTTCCTCCAACACACAGCCTGAGAGCAAACACAACCCAACTGGTGAATAGCAGATTACAGACACAGTTGAGATGAGTGACATGAGTGATTTAATGATGATGATGCTCTTGCCACTGAAATTTCCAAAATGTTCAGCCCTTCTTCAGTCATCACAGCTTGGTCTGAGAGACCTTCTGATCCAATGACATCTGTTTTTGAGCTGGAGTGTACCAACGGCATTGATTTGCTGTTGCTGAAATTGCACATCACTAAACAAAAAGGCCTGGCCACTTATCATTGGCAAAATAACCATCTGAGTCATTGTAAAGGCCAAAGATTTCAGTAGGGAAAAATGCTAGATTTATGTGTGTGCGTAGGATACTTCCACAAACCATAGTGAGTGATTTAATTTTGAGCAAACTGGTGGGTCTTCACCTGCATCTTAGTGCATGTAAAAATAACAATTAGCTCCATTTTGTGTGAGTGTGCATGAGTGTATTTTGTCTGGAACTATGCACTATAACCATAGGTGTGCTAGTCCTCTCAGGAAAACAATGATTCATGCTTCTCACTTCGGTTTCCTTTTTCTGACACACTTTAATCCCTCCTTTATCCATGCTTGGCAGGTGTGTGTGTACATGTTGGTGTGTTTCTGTTTGTTTGTGCATGTGTGTCTGAAGGCTAAGGCGAGAGTAAGAAGTTTGGAAATAGCTGCAGTATCACTCACCACCATCCCTCCTATCTCCCATCTCATTCTCTCTCGCTTCATAGTATATTTTCCTCAGCATGCAATCCACCCATGGCTTATAAATTCGGGATTTGTTGTTTATTTTATATATTTGTGAATTTATCCTGGAGTATGAATTGCACAGGATTACACCACTCTCACTTTTAGATTATGTTATGCTATTATCCACCCATACAGTGTGTCTTGCAAACAGCATACACACGTGCACACATCAGATTAGCCCCTCAGACATCAGATTTATTTATACACTCACTCTCTTTCACACCCAGATCTTATGCTGGAGCTGACAGTCGTCAGGTTAATCTCTGCTGAGTCTTACACAATCGGTTGTCTTTTTACATTATCGCACGATGCTTAACATCCCACTGTCAGCTCTCTGAAAGCAGCATTAAGTATGTGCCAACGGAGCAGCACTCGTGGGTTTGTATCTCTTAAACATACATGTCTTACAGTATAGGTGCTTGTGCACTGCAGATGCGTTGTGAGATCACATGCATGTTTGTTAGTGTGCGGTAAGGAGCTTTGAGGGGCTTTGATGCCAAACTCATTCTATGGGAAATATTAATCATGTTCAAGCAGAGAGGCATACATAATGAACAACTGCGGACAGAGCTAGGAAAGAGGAGGAGAAGGGGGGAAGAAAAGATCAGAGTCGTTGTACTGTAGCTGTCCATGGCACTGACTAAGAAAAGGAGAGAGAGAGGAAGAGAGAGAGAGAGGGAGAGTGAGAGGGAGTTAGAGCAGTCTATAATAGATGAAATATATGAAGATAAATTCTTTCCTCTTCCTCTTGCATTTGCACTCTGCTAGGTTATTGTTCTCGCTTAAAAACAGGTCCCACTGCAGGCAAACCTGTAGCTATATTTAGAGCCAAACAAAATATTGCGCACAGAACCATTTTCACTGAACACACAGGGCCGAGATATTTCCGTTTCACACTTTCAAGCGGATACTTTTGTCTTTAAAGATGATGTCATGTCCCCAACAGCGGGATGCGATATTACTCTTGCTCTCCAACATGTCAGTCGAGCTATGTGCTGTGAAGCTCAATCCGTCTGTCAAAGCCCCGATCAATATTCCTTTAGATGTGTTAAGGAGTGCTCAGGCTGAGGCAACTATGGATGAGTCTGAGTTGATTCATATCCACTAGGGCCTCCGAATGAGGGATGATGTATTCTTAGGTAGCATGTGAGGGGCCATGCTAATGGGCTGATTGCTCTTTTATTTAAAAGGGAGCACAATTCTCTTGTAATGAGCAATTTCTGTAATCAGCAGTAAATGCTGATAAAGCGCTGCATTCAGACATGTTTATCCCTGAATCGATGACAAGGGAAGGAGACAGAGCAAACGCAATCAGCTTCCATTCTCCAAAGCCAATACTCCTGCAGGGAAACTGTCTTCAGCTAGAATTTCATCTGTTGTCTGCTCAGTAGGCAGAGTGTGCATGCATGCCTGTATGTGTGTTCCCACAGTGCCAGTGGCTACTGTCAGCTCAGTGCCTCATGCAGCTCGTTTCATGTGCCTGCCGCTGGCTAAAACAAAGCATTAACATTGGCCTGCAGTTGCTTCGATTCATTTTCAAAGAACAATGACAGTGAAGGAACCGTCTTATTTTATGTTTATTTCATGTTGCACAGTGTGGGCGTTCAGAAGTGGGAAGTGGCTTGGCTCAGTTGAGAGATTGCCTGTGTTTGTGGATGAGTGTGTACACGGGAAAGTGCATGTCTGTATGTTTTTGTATGTGAGTGTATGCCTTGGCATGACAACAGATAGCTGTAGGAGAATGTGCTATCAGCAGAACCTTCAGTTTGTTAGTCCAGAGTGGAGGTTGTGTATGAAAATGGATGTGAAAGCAGAATGCAGGAAGAAACCTGCTGCCGGGCCTTTTCCTAATGGTCCATTGGCCTCATCTTGTCCAAACCGGAATAATAGAATCATACTTGAGCTATGACTAATAGCTCCATGTTCTATTTTGTACCAAATACTTATTTTTCTTTTTGAGGAAGTACAAATTGAAGAATAAAGTGAATTTTGTAGCGGCGTGTACCAGATACATACAAATCAACTGCTCTAAATTTTGAACAACAAAAAAACTAGAAAAGCTTCCATCATTATCTATTTGGGACTTGAAGATCAAGTAACACTGAAATACTGCGCACATGATTCATCTTAAATGGTCATTTGAGGCTGCAGGTTCTGGAAGTCGGCTTGGCTTAAAACAAGAAGCCCGACTGTCTGTTGCAGGCCACATTATGGCCTTCTTTGTGGCTCAAAAACTGACTTCAGCTGAAGTTTGGTGTCATTTTGAACAGAAGCATCTGCAGATTAATTCCATATTCAATGTTATGATTCCCTAAAGGTAGGCATGATATGAGATGAAAAACCACATTTTTGTTATCTTTGCTGCCATCTTGACTGTCAGGTAGCCTGGAGGGACAATTCAACCATCTCAAGTGGTCATGATCAACTCTGGCTGCTGCCTGGCAGCAGTGTACTTTTCTGGTAGTATGTGAGTTGCTTTGCTTTTCCACTAAAGATGACCCATTGCTTCTGTTTAGGCTCTAAAACACGCCAAATTATAATACATGTGCTCAATATCTGTGATTAATGTTGACAGTACTTTTTACACAGGATTCCTAACAAATCCCAAATAAGTCAGTTTTGATTCCAGTGATTGTAGTTTTATATCAGTTTGTGATGATGAACGGTATATATTTTTGTACGGCTGGTAACTGCTGTGACTTAAATTGCCCTGTATGGGATCAATTAAGTTTGTCATAAGGTAAGTGTTAAAATGGAAATCTAAAGTATAAATACTGAGCTGTGTGTGTGCATGCATGTATATTGTATGTGTGAGTATCTGTCTCGAGTTGAGGTGTTCCACCTCTGTGTGTGTGCTTGTAAGAAATGATGTAGTTGTCACACTCCTGCTGGGAAACTTTACCCAATGGGCAGACTGACATGGAAATATAAAGAAGCTTTCCGTCAACCCGCATAATGCTAACACACCCAAATTCTGTGACAAGAGATCATACAAAAAGATCTGTTAGCGTGCTGTTACATAGCATGTGTGTGTGTGTGTGTGTGTGTGTGTGTGTATGTGTGAGAGAGAGAGAGAGTGAGAGTAGTGCTGGTGCATCCCATGTACCTGTTTGTGTGCATGGTCGTAGGAGTTGATGTGGTTGTCAAACTCCTGGTGTCTGAGGTACTGCTTGTGACACAGCTCACAGTAGAAAAGAGCCTTCAGATCCTCCACTGAGCAGCCCAAAGCCCTCTCTGCACACTCCTGGAGAAAGAGAGATGGGGAGAACGAGTGAGTGAGTTGGAGGGACAGGGGGAGAGAAATGAGAGAGTCGAGATGGAGGCATAAACAGACAGAGACATAAAGGGTTAGAGGGGCAGAGAGGAGAGGGGGAAGGGGGGGTTGAAAGAATGGCAGATTGTTAGCCATTTAGAACAAATCTGCATCCCAGAGACATCAGCAGTAATAGCCTCTACATGTGCTCTGCATAAAACTGTTAAACTGCTTCCCATTAAAGTGTGCTGCCTTTGCTGCTGCTGCTGGAGGTTGGACAAAGGCACTGAAGCCCTGTGTTCATGGCAACTTGAGCCTGGGGACACATTTAATACAGCCAACGTAATAGAAACCTGCGTATGAACTATAATGGCAAATAGTCTGAGTCTGACTGCAGAGAGAGTGGCAATTGTGGCTGACAGACAGAAAAACTGAGCATCTAAAATGCACAACTTAGTCTTTTGTGCACTAGCAAAAGTGTGCATGTGAAGAAAGTTCCAGACAAACACACACACACACACACACACACACACACACACACACACACACACACAAACGTGCCCACGGACAGACAGATACACATGCACTGTGCAAATGGCACATGGACCTCAGGGGATAAATCGCTTGTCTGCATGCTCACATCAGCCAGAGGGCTTTTTATTTTTTATTTTTGGTCCGAGGACATGCACAGTTGTGTACAAAAGATGTGTATGCTTGCTTGTGTATATGTGCTTGTGTGTGTTCGGGTGTGTGTGTGCATTCATGCCATGCTCTGCTTCAGAATGTAATTTCCCTGAGGCAAGGGGCTGCCAATAAACACTATTGAATTCTGTTCTACACTGACATGATGGGAATTTAATTTGAGGTTGTCACTTCTTTCTCTCACTCTCTATCCTCCCTCTGCTTCTTTCTTTCCCTCCGTCCATCTCCTGGCTCTCTCTCTCCCTCTCTCTGCTAGCTCTCATGCTGTCCCAGTCGTTTTTTCCCCTCCCTCCTCCAACTCGTTCTTTTTCTTCCTTTCCTTTATCTCCCCTTTTATCCCCTCTATTTGCCTTTTTCTCTCTGTCTCACTTGTTCCTTTTCTGTTTGGTGAGCCCTGGGTCATGCAGTGACAGAGTCTATTGGCCCCAATTTGCTTCAGTAATATGCCTGCACACAGGAACGGAGGTGAGAGGAAAAGAGAGGGAGGATAGGAATGCAGGCAAGAAGAGAAATGACCCCCGCTTGCCCTCGCAGACATACAGAGGCAGGCACAGACACCTAGCATTATTATTACCACAGAGTCTAGCAATCCCTGTTGTACATGCCGTTGCTTTTCACACATATAAATGCTATATCTGGGTAATGATTAACTACATACACACATACACATACAGAGGGAAAAAAACTGCCTGTCCTGAGGCTCTTTCCATTTGGCTTTCAGGCAGACAAGGTGAAGAGGACAGGAGGCTGAAGGAGTGAACAGGCTGACACTTCCATACTGAAATCAACAAAAAGGTAACTGATATAATTTATCCTGTGTTGCTCTGTGTACCATGGTATTGATCTACCTCGCAGTCTTAAGTCACAACCAGGAAATCATCCAATCACCCAGCGCGGCCTTCATTTGAGTGCTGCCAGGGGGATGAGATTCATTTGTGCTTATGTAAGATCACATAGGAGCTTTGTATGCACATGCCTTCTCATACTCATTTTACATGTAAACATGTGTATATCTTTTCTGAGTGCTTGCGGTTGTACCCCCTAACCCTTTCTTCTCACCTCTCTGTATTCTGTCAGGGTAATTATTTTGAAGAGGGGAAAATACATAAGGAAAGAGGGGTGTATGTACACAAGAAAGGTGTGAATGCATGAAAGGAGAAATTGCGTGTGTGTGTGTGTGTTAACTCAGGAGCCATTTGGTGATGTTGGATGCTTCCTGACACGCAATTACCAAGTTTCCTGCCGAATACTAAAATCTAACATGTTTGCCTTTAAATATATGCACTTCATACGATTTGTACGCTTCAGTAACCAGCACTGAATGCATAGACACAAACACACACTTACGCATGCACAGTCACACGCAGTCTGTCAACCTGATATACCAGTGCTAAATTAATCTAGACCTCAATTTACCTCACTAACATAAATCTGTTTGCAGAGAAAGCACGGCTGATATCTGCAGACCTGAATGGACAGTGATTGTTTGCATGATTATATGTGTTTGTGCAAGACTGTGAATGTGAATGAGTTTCCATGCTTTTTTTTCTTTTTGCTTATCGGCAATTTGTGGGAGAAGAGCCGTGTTATTCCTCTTCATAGCTGGAATTATGCCACAAATAAGAGTCGTTATGAACCATAACCGGAGTTTTAGGCACACACACGCATGTAATTCAATGTCGAGCTTCTGTGGAAATGAACAAGTCACGCTTAAAATGTTTTACACACGTGGTCCGTCAGCGTTTGAAAATATGTGCACTGGAAAGTAATGATATACAATATATTCATGAAAAACTCCTCAGAAAGACAAAGTCCCTTGAAGAACCTCTGAGAGTTCTGAAGATTGAAGCTGTGGCAGCACCTCTCTGATGCACCCTGTTACTGCCATCGTACCCATTCAAACTTGCCCCTTTGTTGGGTTTTTTTTTGGATATCAGATTTCCATAGCATATAACATCCGAAATGACACCCCTATTAGTAGGAAGGTTGCTGTACAGAGACTTATGGAGATTTCAAATACGTATAACTAAAAGCTTTTCAGAATTCTTCATCTGGTGATCTTGACCTTCAAGACTGCTGATCTGCACAGAAAATCAAAGACACCTTAGATAATATGCTTATCACTGTCATAACTTAACTCTTGCTAACATCTTGACAGTAAGCTGATCGCAGGAGAAACGTCAAGGACAGAGAGAGGCTGCATCTTTTTTGAAATTTGAAATATTTTATAGATAAGCCAGCAACTTTTTTTTTGTTTTTAAATATACTGCCTCTTCCTAAAGAAAGCAATCTACTACTTAGCTGTTCCTCAAAAAAAGCTTTGAGATATAGTAAATGAGATACATATAACACGACTTAAAGGGGCTTTTCACACCAAAATCAAGAATGCATATTTTTCCTCTAACCTGTAGTGCTGTGTGAGTGTTAAAGATGTCAGCTGTAGATATGTCTGACTTCTCTCCAACATAATGGAACTAGGAGGTACTCGGCAACAATGTCTCCTTCCAGAAATCACGACCCGGTTACTCAAGATAACCCACAGGACAATCCTTTTACTGAACTACATCTGCTGACCGAAGCACCTTGAATAGGGAATACTGAATAGAATTACTGAATGGGCCTACCACGCACAGGCCCAGAGGGCCCTAAGTGTAAAGGGGGCCCCTGGCCCACACAGTCTGCTGTGTCCTGATTCATTTACCTTGTCTTTATTAGTTAGTCTGTCTTTGTTTTCACTTGGCCAGCTTATTAGAATGACTGTGTTTCTTGGTTTTTGGGTTTCAATTTAATGTGTTGTGTGTTTTAGGGCTGCATTGGACTTAGAATTGTATATCCTGTCATATATCATGTATCATTTAATGATAAGTTTTGTTTTAATGAAAGTTTTAAAGTTCAAATGGGCTCAATAGGACATTTGATGCAACAGTGGCATTTATGTCCTATAATAGACAACCTAACGGCTAACGACTAGCCGTTGTTAGCAAATGTGCAACAACATTTCTTTCCAACATGGGATATCAAAAACAGCTAGAGACTGTATTGTATTAACTTGCTGTGGGCTGTACATTTAACTCTTCTCCACCTTGCGGGGCTCCCTCTCTCTTTCCCTCTGTGCCGCTGCAGCATGTCCGCAACTGCAAAGAGTGGCATGAAAGGCAAGAACACTCACTCTGTAGAAAAATCTGAAGACCAAAATGTCCCCAGAAGTACACTGCACGTAAAAAAACAACTGCTCGACTTGAAGCAATCTCAGTCGACTGAGAGTTTCCGACTAATGATTTGAGCCTCCGACTTTCAAGAGGCAGCCTCTCCTTCTGTGTTCCTGTACTGCCTTTTCCTCATTTACCCATCTACACACCTGCCCTGCATCAGCCTCATTAGTCCTTCCCTGGTCCTGAGTTTCTCCCTGCCAGCTACACACCTGTCCTGTATTAACCTCGTTAGTCTTTTCCCGCTCCTCAGTTTTTCCCCAGCCAATCAGCTCCCTGCCTGTTCCTCTGCCTCAGCACCTTAGTCCCCACACTTGAGCTTTTCCATCCATTTTTCTCCACCTGAACTTTTGGTGTGATCAGTCTGTTCAGTTGCCTTTTCTTTAGATTAAAGAGCAACCTTTTTGAGTTCCTGTTGCCTGCCATCTCCAGCATTTGAATCCACCTGCTCCACATCTCATGACACTCTGCAAAATGTCACTCACGCTAACACATACCAATCAGGAGATTCAAGCAAGGAGATGCAAAGGAACTGCAAAGAGACGCAAAATAACTACAAAACAAACAAACCAGACACCAAATTACCCCAGAGACACAAAACCATAAATAGATGCATTTTTACTACAAAAAGAGGCATAACAACTACAACTGCAATGTGTGTGGGTCTTGCTGTAGCACAATGATACAGTTGGCTGGTGTAGTTAGGTAGAGGGAAAACAGTTCCTAGATTGAGCTGCTCAGAACAAGGTATGTGGATTATCTTAATTGACCAGGTCATGATTTCTAAAAAGAGACATTGCTGTTGAGTTTTTCAAATGTATTTTTTGGCACTGTGAGCACCAGAAGAGCCATCTAGTTTAATTATATTCAAGAGAAGCCAGACATCACTACAACCAGTATCTCCAAAACATGGAAACTCACACCAAAACAATCTATATTGATAAATAGCACTACAGGTAGGGAGTTAACTTTCTCATTAAAGCAGGGTTAATAGTCAAACATTTTATGCTGACAGTGTTTCAGTGGTTATGAAAAAAACCCAAACAAATATTGTAGAAAACACTAAAGTTTACTTTAATGGTCAGGGTTTGTACAACATTATGTACTTATGTCACTTGAAAATGTTCAGTGTTGTTTAATTTTTGCCTAATTTGTTATGATTTAATCAATTACATTAAATAAATAATTAAAATAGTGTACAGACACTGACTGGCTAAATTGTCACACACGTCTCACTGGTCACTGTCTCGCTGGTTGTAATTAAATATTGAGTAGCATTTTCATGGATGGCTGGACTCATCCTAGAGAGAGAGAGTGAAGGAGGACTAACAGACTGATATTCAGTACAGTCATTCTGACACAGCATTTTGAGAGTATTTTGCCTCCTTGATTTGGTGAAATTTCTATTGAAACAGGATGTTTGGATGGGACATATTGCAGGGAGATATCAAATGTAGGCTTAAACAAATGAGATGTCACTGTGAGAGAAAATAAGAGGAATGAAAACAACCTTATTCAGGCCTCAAAGTGCACCATGACCACCATAAATACACACAAAGTGTGAGATGTAAAAATATAGATAGAGTTGTTTTTTGCACTCTGTCTTTTTCCTCCCTTCCTGCTTTTTTCACGATGTCTAGATAAGTTAATGCGACTAGGTGTGCACAGGGAAGTGGCTAGTACTTCAATACTATTTGCAGAAGAGTGTGAATTTACCTGTCCTCCAACTTATTAAATGTGTTGCCTTGGACATACTGAGAATGAAATTGGTCAGATGTGATAATTGTTATCATCATGGCAATGCAAGTTTTAATTGCAGTCTTGGTTCAGTACGAAATCCAAAACATATCCAAACTAGCAAAAAATAGGCCGAAATAATACTCAGCATGCATAATAAATCCACACAGAGAAAGAGACAGAGAGCCCAGTAGCAGCATAACTGCTCGAAACAGATTCTCTCTGTTCAAATATATAAACTGAAGAGAAAGTTTGACTGTGGGGAGAAACTGTAAAAACTTCTTGAATACGGCTTACTTTGAGGGAAACATTGTTACAGTAATTGCAGTTGCAGAGCTGATACAAGCACAGGCAATAAAAGGTTGCATGCCAATTAGCATTATGACTCTATGAACTCTATAATAATGTATATGTTCATAATAACACTGGTACTTAGTTTCAACTTGCTAATACAGTCTTTACTTCTACATATAATCTAATTTTCAGAACTGCTCCCCTCAATTTTTTAATTTTTTATTAAAATAGTGTAGCTTCTTTCCAGCTCCTTTAATTTATTCTTGTTTCTGTGAAACCTATTTTTATAAAAGTATTGATTCAGTTACTGACAAAACCTAATGAGCGCCAGTCAACTAACTCATAAGATGCTGTCTGTAATTTTCATCTGTATCATCTGCATTTACTATATTTTTAGAAAATATTTCATATTTTGTAACTAACAAAGACATTAAAAAAACGATAAAACTTGAAAAGGGGTGATTAAAAAAAAGTATATTCTCAATAGTGGAGTGTTTCGTTTTAACATAGCAACATTTGGAGCAAGGTCTCTCAAAATATCAAGGCCATCTGCTTTATTTAAAAAACTAAATGCATCTTGGAAAGTGCGGTGAGTGAGGTGCTCTCTCTTACTCTGATACGGGAATTCAGTCTCTTTTCACTCTCAAATTCAGGAGTAACAAACATATGGCCAAAGGATCCATGTGGTGACACCAGCATTATTACACAGGAGTGGAAATGCATGAAAAAATGCACATCATGACAGTGAGCAGTAGACTGAGTGAATGTGGAAAAACTGAGACATGTTGAAATTGCACTTCTTTTTCTTAACCCATTCAGAACCCTATTATTTCACAAACATACACGCACGCACACACACACACACACACACACACACAGACACACATTTTTTTTGTTCTTGTTTTTTTAGTTGGTTAACGCATATCAATGAAAACTGTGATGTTTTAAAATAAAATAAAAATTAATAATTTGTATTGTAATGGCCATCATGACTCATGACAAAAATCCTCAATTTTTCTCCAGGACACAGTGAAAGATTAATTAATTAAAGATTAATTCTGTGTGCACATAATCAATAGGAATCGATATAAACTGATTGTATCATTAGAAAATCTAATCAGGACAGTATTTGCCTAAACACTATTTCTCTATTCATTTTCTGGTGACACTCAGATCCACTGTCCATTCCAATGATCACAGATTTTTGGATAAATCCTGATTAAAATCTATGAATCTTTCAAATGAGTTTTTGATAAATAAAATCTCATTTTTAATTTAATCACCGTCCAAACACAAATTATATACTTTAAGAATTGGGTGAAGTCAGGTGACAGCAATAATCGATCTAGACATTACGTAATGCAATGTCCAGGAGAGAAGCAAGAGCGACACAGGGACAAACTGTGAACAGGACACATTTAAGAATTCAGAAACTTCTAATTGCTACTGTTCCTTGTGAGAACAATTCAATAAACAATTCATAACTGTTTATCAAGCCCAATTAAGCCTTTAATTATGTTCAGCTATAATTATCACCCTAACTTGGCCACTGTAATGAATAGAAACAAATCCATTTGTGGTAGAAAAAAATAATAATTCAGCAAATCTGTTTGTCTCCAGCTCTGTCCCCCTCACTCAATCTATTTACATGTATCTGCCTCTCTGTTTTCCTCCCTGCCCATCTCCAAAGTGTTCCTGGGTTTCTCTCTGTCAGACACACATGCATTCACACATGCACGAGTGGAGAGACTCTGGCAGTGTGAGAGTCTGGCGCTGCCGTGTTGATTCCTGGCCATTCTTCTGTAGCTAATGACAGCTGACCTGAGGGCTAAGTTGCTTGTTACCGTAATGACCTGTAGATCTCGGTGGCAGATACACACACACATACACGAACACAGACTGCCAAACAGGATAGCTGAGTGTTAATGAGCTGATATTTGCAGCCTTAATGCATCTCCCTTGACTGCCTTTAATATGCCTCTATGGCCAGTGCCCACCCATTTATTCATTTGATGTGTGTGTATGCATCTGCAAGTACGTACCAGCCTGTGTTTTTGTCTATGTGAAACCATCTGATAATGGAGTGTCTGTGTGTGTGTGTGTGTGTGTGTGTGTGTGTGTGTGTGTATCTTTCTTTGCTTCAGATCATGAAAGCCAGTTAGAAGTATGGCCAAAGCAAATACATAGAGCAGCCTCTGCCAAAACCGCAGATGTGTTGACCATAGATAGTTTACTAAACGCCAAAAGGACAGATGTGTTAGTAGCAGCGAACTACGTCATCTAACACACTGCCAGCAACCAAATCAGTGAAGGAGACAGTAGACAGGCTAAAATTACTCACAATGCAGGATAACCACCACATACACAGACAAGTACAAAGTGTATTCCAGTAATCCAGAGTCAGGTGTGTTGTGACTCATGTTTCTGTGTAACCTCCGTGCTATCTTAAGCACCGGCCTCTACACTGTGAATCACCAGCATTTGTCTAAGTCACTTTCTTTGTGTCTTGCTCAAAAAAATAACCAAATGTTCCATCTGCCTCTGACCTTTTAAGTTGAGCAGCATGCAAGACAAACAAACTCAATGAATAAATGATGAAGAGATTATATTTGCTAATTTGCCCTGTGCCCTATGTTGTCTCGTTGAAATAAGGAGTGCTTTTCCCTGGATTTGATACTTAAACTGAGTCTTTGGAACGGACGTTTTGTTTACATTTAATCTGTTTTTCCACTTTCCATTTTACCATATAATCATAATAGGTAAGGCAGAGGCCGAGATATTCCGACTTTTAGTCCCTGGATCCTACGTTTCCCATAATGCAACCTAATAACGTCTTTTGTTGCATTCACATGCTCCTTGGATGGTCCTATTTCTCCAGCTGGGTAGTTATTCTTCTGATGTTGGTCATTCATAAGCTTTAAGTCATAATAACAACATGGAAACTACAAAGAAGATGTGTTGTATTTCATTACCTAGATTTTGTTTCAGACATTCCGGCATCAGTACGTCCTTAAAGCTACTTAAATACTGCTTCATCTGATTGCTTATTAACTTTAATAACTAATCTAAGTCACTCTAAACTCTACAAATTACATGTGAGCAAAAATTTGACATGAAATTCGTTAATTCATAAAAAGTTTATCATTGAACATTTACATTCATCGGTCATGTTTCTGCATGATTCTGTTGATTCTGTATGGCATCCACTCAGCAATTTGTGTGCCAAAATTTTTACTGACTTTCTGAGTGGTTGTTCTGACTTGACAGGGTGTTCACATGGATTTTCTCAGTCTTGGACAAATTTTTCTAATTATTCCAAGACCACATGAATGCAGGGTATGTTCCCATGTCTTCTTCTGGTTGGAATTCCTTTGGTGTTCATGATGGAGGAGGTAATCTACACTGGTAGTTTTACATTTGAAAAATATCAGTGTTTTTCTAACACTGCGAGTTGCAAAGTGGTGGCCAATGTGAAAAGTGAAACAGTGAAAACGTTAGAGCCAGTGTTTGGTTTGTCTGTTGTTTGGGCTACTTTAGAAACATGGCGGTGCAATTTGGCGATATTTGTGTATGAGGATCTGCTTATATAAACAGCTCTAAGGTCATGAAAACACAAGACTGTTATTTTCAGGTGATTATACACCACAGAATACATACTTGTTATATTACATACAATTTCTGTGAATACAGCTTTCCTAGAGTCACTGAAGACATTATACAATAACCCGGTTGTCATTGTTTTATCTGTTTATGCCAAAGCATGTTACTGCCTAAATACTTGGCTGCACAATAAGTGCTGCTGTCACACTGTTACATTACTGTGTTACAGTTGAACTATTCAAAATAATTTGCTCTGAAAACATCTGTAGGCATCTAAACTGCTGACAGATGTTAAGACTTAAACTTGTTAAAGAAGAAAACTACAGGATAGTGCCCTGAGTCTATAATATGTGACATATCAAATCCAAATATAACGCATGGGGAAGAATAAAGAGATGAGGGTGTTCAAAAGCCTCAAAATAACTACTATACTGCTTTAGTCTGGGGCAACAGCAGGAAGCTTGTGGCATGAACAAATCGCACCGGTCTCCTGTTTGAGTCATAAATCTGTGATTAGTCACAAGGCCTGACTGAACGATCACTCAGCGGGCGATCAAAATTTAATTCTCAGTCCATCACAATGCAAGGCCAGAGAGCCCCTGTGCTGATCTGTCCACCCTCACCGCCTTCATTCTCTCTATCTCCTTCTTATTCAACAGGGCTTCCTTGTTTTTGCAGGGTTACTCATGCGCTGTATCATTGATCACTCCTTTTCGGTGCCACATTTAAAATGTTTCACGTCCTCCCCCCGCTCTCTCAATCTTCCTGTGTTCGTGTCATCCTGAATACATTGTGAGCTCAGCCTCTGGCTCGTGCAGGACAAGTTAAACTGATTCACTGGGGCAGAGCATGGCTTTTAGACAAAAAAAGCAGAGGACATCTTAAAACATTTTCTCCACTTGAACAAACATGACCCATAGTTTCTTTCCAGCTGTTTTGTGGATAAAATTTGTGTTGGGTGGGATCAAGGCAGAAGCACAAATGCATGAAAGCGTGCATGCAAATTCCTAAAATACCCTGCCGTTCTACAAACTGTGTTCCCCCTGTGTCTTTTAATGTATTTTTATGATCCTACCACTCACTCACTGTGTTCTTCAGGGACTTGCATTTGTTTCTCTAAAAGACGAAGGTTTCCCTTTTTCTTTCTTGTTATCTCAGTTCAGATTAAGGAAAACATCATAAACCAATTACAGGGAGACAAAGGATGGTATATACAGTATAGAAAGGTAAACTTTTGACACTTAAATGTCTTCTTATATCTACAACCAATATAAGTACACTTTGTGTAAAGAGTCTGTTTTTCTTGCACCTCTTGTTTTCCTCTCTGATGCTCTCTCCACAGCTGCTCTCAGGGGTGAAAATGACATAAGAACAGCCTTGAATGGCTGGATGGGTGAGATCTGATCATCTCTTATCCTTTCAACTTCTCTTATTTTCATTTAGTTCAGACATTATTTTTTCTATTCTAGCCTTAAATTGTATTTCTTTTTGACTTTCTCTCAGGTCCTCTCTCATATCTGTTTTCCTCTCTCATGCATTAAAAGCCCTTGTCAGGTATATGTCCCTCCATCTGTGTGCCTATCAGGCTTCTCTCCTCTTGCTAAATGTCATCTCTAATATTAAATGCTTTCCTCTCCCAGCTGGCAGAAAAATGGAATTATATGGACCATACACTCTTGACATTTAAATTACAGACACAATTGAAAACCCTGCATGGATAAATGGATATACAGTGTAGTTAAGTTTACTTGCGTTCGCGCGCACGTGTGCACGCACGCGCGCACACACACACACACACACACACACACACACACACACACGCGCGCGCCTGTTATTTCCAAAGCTGCTCTGTTTTTCTGTGTGCCGTATTTTGCAAGTAACCTCCATCAGCCCTGGATTTTCTGGCACCTGTTGTGTGGCTTTTGAAAGCCTGGTCAAGCTCCACCCACTGCGCTCTTTCTTAACCACTGCTACCTGTGGCAGAAGCCTTGTTATCAGCATGTCTGACGCCAGGGGCTACAGCCCTAGCTGCAGTTTTTGACACCCTGGGAGTGAGCTCAGGCTACACTAAAACAAAAATGGTTGTAGTCTCTTTTGGTAATTAATTTCTGCATTCATGACAACTGTACAGTGGGTTAATTTTTTGTTTAATTCACACATTTAAATTCGTCCAAATAGTCTCCTTGGGTCACTTTTGGCTTGAAAAAACTAAGATGATGACCACTAATATTCCAGACTTGAGGCTTTAAAGAAGAGTCCAAAAACCAACGAGTGACACCATAGTGGCTACATCCATTATTTTTATACAGTTTATGGTCATTACATACCAAATACACACCATGTGCTGTGTCTGTCTGTCCAAATGAGGCGGCTGATTGACTGCCTCAAAGAGGATTGTGTCTATCTGTTCAAGTGATCAAGCTGTGACTGCAATCTGTCAGAGTGTTGATACAGATTAGAGTAAAAGACAAGTTAAGAAGACGAAGGTAATCAGTTTGGGAAGTGACAGATTTAAAGAACAGGATTAATACGATCGCAGATTACACGCTGCACTCTTAATGTTCAGCTAAGTCTCGCCAACTCAGAAACTTACAGATGAGGGGGAGCGAGGACGGCTAAGGGAGAACGGTGGATTTCTGCTGTCAGAGAATTGAGGAATGATTGCTGTCTTTCAGGCATTTATGATTGCGGGTACGTTTGAAGCTTTGAAACACGGGTGAGTGTTTCTGTGTGTGTGTGTGTTCACTTTGTGTGTTGCTTTGGTGCTATCAGGGGATAACATGAGTGTGTCCAATAAGAGTGTGATCTTTTCTCAAGCACATTAAAGTATGAGTGCATGGTGCATGATACAACAGACAAGAACGCTGGAATGAACAGATCGGTACAGCACCATCACACTTGTACACACGCAAACTCACTGAACTTGGTTTGCGCCACGCGTCAGTCCGACTTTGTTAAAGCTGGTTTTGCTGTACTCAAAGATTGTGTAGCAGTTAAGACCCTGTGCCGGCCGGGGATTGAAATCCCGCCAGGACTCTGCTTTCAACATCCTGCTCTGCCTCCTTCCATCTCTCTGCTCCACACATCTCCTACTTTCTCAGTGTGTCCTCGCTATCGTTACCAACTTCTATCCAGCCCTCTGTATGGCTGCATTAGTATGTATGGCCGTGTAGCTTGGGGTTTAGAGGTTTATGTCTCCTAATAGACAGAGATTTGTCCTGTCACACCAACACCCACATACAGCTTAAAGAGAGAGAGACAGAGAGAAAACGACTCCCTCCGCTCTGCGTGCGGAGGGGAGAGAAAGAACATTTATGTTGCCGTCTTATCTCCAGAGAGAAAGGTTCCATTTCTGTACAGACAAATTATAAAGCATTCATTTGTGGCTTTCTCTTCTTTTCTCCCACGCTTTCCATCTTCGTCTTTCCCCCTCTCCAGCTCTCTAGCTGCCTCTCTCTACCCCTTTCTCTCTCTCTTTCACTCGCCGTGATTGGATTAAGACCAAAGAAGCAGAGTGAGGAGATGAAGAAGGGATGAGAGCTTATTAAGCATGTGAGAGGTGAGATGACATAAGGCTGTACGGGAAGAGATTGAGGGAGAGGTGTGCGTGACTGTGTGTGTGTGGGGGTATGTGTGTACGGCACATTTCTGTATTTATCCTCGCAGAAGGTAGGGTGAGAAGAGGGAGGAAGTGAAGCATTTAGCTGTGGAGCACTTTAATCAAGGGGCGAGCAATCCTGCATGACCCACTCTGTCATCCATTATTGATGCCTGCCTCAGCCAGGCTGATGAATCATTAAGCCACTCATCAGGCCTGGGAATTCTGCCTCCTCCTCGGCCGATGACACTCATTTACATAAATCACACGCTGCTATTTTTCACACGCTCACACATAAACACAAACACACACCCACATGCAATCACACATACAAAGTTCATAGATTTTGGCTCATTTTGTGAAGTGCATGGCTCACACTTTTTTCAAGCCTTTTCAAAAACATAAATTTCTGTCATACCTGGGAGTTAACTCAAGCTTTAACTCGAGAATTTAGAATGGGGCTTATACTCTTCATGACAAGCACTCTGCAGCTGCAACACCTGCACACTCAGAGATGAGAGACAATATGTTGTGCATCACCAGGACCTCACATTATGCCTGTTTTCCTTTACCAGACAGACGTGTTTTGCATATGCAATCCGAGAAATCACTCACACTATCGCATAGCTAACTTTTCATGTGGAGAGAAGAGAAACAGGAGGAATGACAGAGAGAGAAACAAAAAAAGGCAGAGAGAAGGAGATCTTACAGAGTTTGTGTTTACAGTACTTCTTGCCTCTGGGTTTTATGGCAGAGGAAAAGTGGAGAATCTTAGGGAAATTGATGAATACCCATTCGATGCAGGCACACATGTACTCACACAATCCACCCACATGTTTTTTCTCATCTTTGTGGGGTTTCCCTTCTTCTCCTCTCCTCCCCTCCCCTGCTGCTGTTTCCATGTCTTCCCATTCAGTGTTGTGACTAATCCCGTACCACAGGGTAAGAATATACCTCACAGCAAGGGTAACAGGGCCCCATAGCAGACACATGCAGCAACAAACATACAAACACAAACGCACAGGAAATGGGCATCCTGCCCATATCAAGGAGGTAGCCAAGGCCTGGTGGCTGGTAGCTGGAGGCTGCTTGCAGACCACTGTGATCCTGCCATCCTGGCAGCGCGCAGCCAGGACATTTCTGCACAGCGCTAAGCTGAGCGCCTGGCATCTTCAATCTGCTAAACACAGGAATGCTGCTGCTCATGATAATTGCGGTGGGTTGTTCTCTGCATCTCGGCTGATGTGAGGGCTGGTTGAAGCAAACGGCATGAATTATTAGTGTCTGCATCAGGGCTTGCACTGCTGGTGGAGATAAGTCTGATATAATTTGATGCATTGTTACTGATGCATGACTGACCCAGCGCTATCAAAATGTCCTAGTAGGTCCTATCTGCTTTGATAAATAAACATGAGAGCACACCAGGATGAACACCCATGCAAGCACGCATATTGTTATTATAATACTACATGCATTTTTTTGCCCCACTTATGCTCTTGGTGTTTTTTTGTCTATCTTTCTGTATGTGTGCAGTGTACAAGGGCATTCTACTGTATAATAAGTGTGCTCATACCAGCAGAGATATAATAGGGTAGTAGTTCAATAATACCCTTTTTATCTCTATGAATCCTTGACCGTAACATTGACCTTTTTCATCACTTATTTTTTCCCTGGGCCACCTGTCAGAGGTCAGAGGGAAAAGGTTGCGGGTAAGAGGCTGCGGCTGAGACAGCAGAAACGTGACAGCCTCGCTTTAAGATTAAGCAAAGCCCTAGTGACAAAAAATGCTTGCAATCAAATGATATCAGAGCCTAGACTGTAAAATAAAGATAGATGACATGACAGCTCCCCAGAAGTGAATCCAAAACATTTGATTGTGCCCTGGTGGCTGGCTGCAGTATAGGTCATAAACCCCACCCCCTCATGATAGTGGATGAGACAAAGCCCGAACTAAAAGATAAAAACACTATAAGAGTAAAGAAGACAAATTTTCCATAAAGATTGATAGTTCATATCATGCTGATGTTTGTTCAAGGGTTTTTTTTTCAAATAAATTTGTTTTTAATTACTTATTTGATGCAATAATATTTGTGTCCTTGGGATCAATGGTGCTGCTCACAATTTGTCAGACGGGTGTATTGGCGAGAACTTGATACTGTGAAGATCGCTGCTGTATTGCCTCTGGCTCCAGATGAAGTCACCAGCACAAAATGGCAGCGTAATATTTCTGCTTCATTTTTGCACAGTGGGAATAAGTGGAGATGTGTTGTCTATCGTTAAATGCAGTCTATGTATCAGATCAAAGTATTGACTGAATGAGATTCTGAAAGTTCCTAAATGCACTGAAGTCACAGAATTATTGTTGCATCAAACATCCTCATGACAGCAATCCATCCCCATTTTCGAGACAGCAGACATCCAAATGAAAACACACAAAAATTTCAATGTATACACATGTTATGTAATTGGTTTTAAATCATAATTTCAGTCTCTCAGTTCTTCTAATTTCAACTATGACTTAAAGCAGTCTGTGTAAGTGCATTGGTGCACTCAGCAGTGCACTATGCACCAGAACAGCCTATTCTGTGCAAGGCACAGCAATGCAAAACATGAAAGCCTTGATCTTATGTCAACGATTTCAGGGAAGTGAAACTTGTTCATATGCATTAAAATTCCTCTGCCACTTTGATCTATAAATGCAACGTGCCTGCTCGACTTCTTTCAGTCGCAGTTATTTTTATAAATCGGCCTTATGCACATGAAAAGTGGAAAAAAAATATAATCTGAACATCAAGCTGAGGATGAAATCCAAGTTGCTTTATTCAGAAGGAGGCGCCTCAGTCTCTCTGTAAGGCTGGGAGTAATTCCTGGGCTTCTGCTCAACCATGAGGTGCTGGTTCGCAGCCTCTCTTTCAGTGAGTCATCTCTCCTCCAGAGAAGAGATAATTAATTTGTCTGAGTTGCTCTTAACCCCGGCCCGGTGTGTCAGTGGAGGAGACACATGCGGGCATTCAAGCACACAGGTGCAAATATGTGTAACGTGCACACCCACATGTGCATGCTGGTGCATATGCACGCTGATATAATAGAGCTATAATTGTATCCCCACATCTGCTCCTGCAGAACAAGCGTGGAAGCTTGAATCCAGGTAGAGCAGCAGAATAAGAAGCAGAGTCAGAGAGTAAAATGGAGGTTATTGAAGAACAGAAATACTGACCTGCAAATAAAGCACACCCTCACTTTTCTTTCATTCCTTCAAGGATTTTCAAGCAATATTGCAACTGCAATATTACTCCCATCGCCTACACACACAAACTCCCATATAGGCGCACTGTACACACATATGCACACAAACCCTCACACACACAGATTTAAAAGGCCTAAACAGTTGAACCATTGACCTGGTAAAAAATGAATGGGCTGCAGTGATGAGACAAAAAGCAATAGCAGAGGGAGATAAAAGAAGTGTCAGGGAGAGGGGATGAGAGCAAAAGGTATCGCCTAGAGAAATGGATGGAGGAAGAGACAGACAGGCAGTGGCAAATGAGAGTTTAAAAAAAAGAAAAGAAAAAAGGCAGAGACGGAGCAGAGTCAAGGCGAATAAAAGAGGATTAGACCAAACCTTGAATGAGACATGACGTGCTAATGACTATGAAGCAAAACCTCTTTCATCTTTTCATCTCTCACCTGCCATCTTGCTATACATGTTTTTTTTTTATCGGGCAGTGATACTTGTTTGATAACTATGATTTGAAGGCTTTTGTGCATATGATTTTGTTTTGAGTGTTTCTACCTGTGCTGCTGTTCCAGATGGTTTATCAAACATCGTGTAATTATCAAACACTCACTAATTGTATGTGAGCCTGTGTGTGTTTATGTGCTGGTGTGTCTCCAGGTAATTATCTGATGCTGCGATCACTAATGACCACACAGACAAACATCTGTCCCAAGGTAATATACAAAATGAGAGGTTGGCCATCTGTTGTGTCCGCACTCCTGTGTCACTTGCAACATACTGTTCTTCTAATACCAGACTGTGCACTTTACAGATGTTTGCAAACCTCAAGATGAAAATGTTAAATCAACAGAAGCAGACAAACTATTACCAAACACTCTCAGCCCACACTATATCCTCCAAACGTGCTCACACGCTCCCACACAGAGCTCACACAGGTCAGCATGGCAACACAGACATCCATACAACAGATTTTAACTCTCAGAAAATCAGACTCAAACACAAATGTTTCCATTAAACCAGCATCTCTAACATGACAGAAATTGTAGTCCGAAAGAAAGGTTGTAAATGTTTGCAAACACAAGTCTTTTATGTGATTGATGAAATTGTTTTTTCATAGGTCGTCCAATTCATGCGAGTCAGGGTTGTGTGTGTGTGTGTGTTTGGGTTTGTTGAGGCAGCAGGTCAAAGGCACACAAATAAAGAGCGAGTCAGTCGTCAGTAAATTGAATAAAGATCATCTCCATCTCAGAGGTGAACAAGCACTACAAAGCCAGTGAGCACACGCGAGCAGACGCACAAAGATACCTATACATAGACAGAGATGAATGCGCTTGTACATCTTGCGCCTCCCTCTTTTTCTCCATCATTCCCGAGGGTGTGTTGTGCTGCTGTTGAGAGACTGGCAGGTTATGTCACCTCAAACAGAGGGTTCATTTACAAGTTACACAATGCAGCACAAACAAACAGGGAGGAAACTTGCTGGGTAAAAGAAAAAGAAACGGAGGTGGAGAGGAGTAAAAGAAAAACAATCAAAGAAAGCTGAGAATAGGTTTGGAGTCAGAAAATACTGAGGCGATGGAGTAAAAACATCCTCTGGGGAATCATCCTGGTTATCAAGTAGAGGTTATTATGCTATGAAGCACTAATGAATTCATTAGCTAAATGAAATGTCAATAAAGGCTTGAGAGAGTGTTAAAATCGATGCCAACCGTCTGACTCTCCCCCTCTACCCTCCTCTTTCTCGTCATCCTATCGCACCCATCTGTCCCAATTATCCACCTTTCTCTCCAACACACACTCCCGCACACACTCTCTCTGGAGTGTTGAGTGTAAGCTGTGATGGAGGACATTAGCGGTGATCAGTGGGAGCACTTTGCAGTGGTCAGCAGGAATGGTCCAGTCATACAGGACTTTAGTATTCAGCAGCACTCACCTGCTCACTCTCAAACTGCTCCACTAGGGCCTGATGGCTGAGTTGCTCTGTGTGTGTGTGTGTGTGTGTGTGTGTGTGTTTGCGTGCATTAACATCACACTCTCTGAATGTGAGCGACTGCAGCATTAGGGGCCCTGACTTTGAAATAGCTCTTTCTGATGAGACTCAACAGCTCTATAGCTGCTTTAAAGCTCATACTGCGCAAACACCTTTTTATCTTAAACTCACATTTAACTAATCTCTTTCTTTCTGACATTTGTCGAACTTCATAAATGTCAAGATGTTATTACCAGCTTGATCATCTTCGGGGAGTTCTTTGATACTGAGCCTGTATCACTTAATATTATGATCATCATTAACACTGCACAGAGATTCCTGGGTATCGTGTTTACGCCCATGAGCAAACTGGCACGCCAAATGGCGAGCCAGTTGGCTCGTCTCACCTCTGTCCCCTCATGATGGCTTAATATCTGCAGCTAAGTACTCGGCTCCCTCCGAACACGGCCGTGTTTTTGTGCCGCTAAATACTTGTTTCAAGATAATTGTTCAGGGCATATGTCTAAATGCCACCTCATTTACATAAACACTGTTCAGCTCCCTGCGGAATCAATGAAAACACAAGGGTGCAAACGCAGAGTCACATCCACACGCACACACACCACAGCACATTCACACTCACTTTGACGCTGTGCTGTATAGCCAACAATTCATCTGTTTTCTGCAATAGTAGTGAAATATACATCAAAGTGGACGTCAGTGGATGAGCAGCTAAGTATGCACACACAAAGCTATAATACTGTAGAAGGGGAGGGGATCTTAAAGGAAATATTGGGGGGTAGAAGAAATGGGATTGAAGGTTATTTGGACAAGGGGTCAACAGAAGAAATAGAAGGTGTGTAAAAGTTTGGATCTGTCTGAATGAAGGGATGCATTTGGGCTGTACCTGCCCTCTTTGTACGCACCTTTCTCTCTTTCTGTCCTCCCTGCATGTTGACACCAAGAACAAAAAACCCTTGAAGTGTTAATGAGAGTTTGAAGGATGACTCACCACTGATGATTAAGCACTAATATACATGCGGGAACCAAAATTTAGACACGTCCGAGAGACCTATCACAATGACTAATTAGTGATGATAAAGTAGTAATGAGCAAAATCCTAATCTAGACATACCACAGCACTCAGTGGGGAAGCTAACCAAACAACAAAGCACAGAACTCTTAACAAACACGAGAGGATTTATTGTGGAGGGAAAAAAAGGAGCTGTGTGTCTAGACGGCTGTTCTTTACCACTCATAGGCGCCCAGTGTTTTCTTAACGCTGCAATGCCTTATCAAAGTGAAGACACAAAAAGTTACCCCTGACAAATCCCAGTTGAGATATCCTTTGTACTCCACTGATCTAAGCTAAATCAAAGAACAGCTAGCTGTTGTGCCGACTGGTGCAGCATCCTCTACAACGGAGCGGACAGGAGCCAGAGATGTTGCCCGGCATGTCGAACAGTCTTGAGGAGGTGTGTTAAACTTACCTGCTCTCCATTGAAGGTCTTTTTTTTTTTCGCCTAACACAAGAGGGTACTTTTGAACTGCTTGACCAGAAGCGCAGCCTGTTTATCATGCTGACAGGCCTATAAATTGGGCCATGTCGAAACTGATATGGATAAATCTGAAAACACATCTTTTTTTTCGACCTTCCAGGAGCTACTTAGCCAGCGTTTTCCAGTGCTGAAAACTTTCCACATGTAGCTTTATCCACATTATTATGACATGGCCTTGGCGGTAAATGATGTCTGTCCTACAATGAATGACATCTTTTTCTGAAAACCTGCAACTTGAACAGAAACGTTGACTCATAATTGTATGTATTTCTATTCTTACCTGCCGTGTCTCTATGGAGGTCAGCTAATCCTGTAGGACCCTGAAGCTGCTATAGATTTAATGTTTCAAATCAAGACTTTTTTTTTGTGGGTTTTTTTTTTTTAAAGAGTCACTGCTTTTCATGTTTGCTTTAATTGTAATCATGTCTCGGAGGTTGCGTTTTCTGTTCAGTTTGTTTGTTTGTTAGTAGGACTGCAGAAACACCACTGGATCGATTTTCATGACACTTAGTCAAAATGTGTAGCATGGGCCAATGAGAAACTCATTAAATTTTGGAGTGGATCTGAATCACGAGCAGACGCATATTATTTTTCTCTTTCGTTAGAGATAGGGCATTTGGCCTTGGAGGTCTGTGCTCTCTAAGTGCCCTTCTAGTTTCAGATAAAATTGAATTTGCAGTATTACAATTTTTCACAAGCACTTGAGGGCACCAACACGAGAACAGTTTCACAGTCTCTGTGCGTAAGAGCAGTACTGCATACTCTGTCAGTACCCTCCAAAAGTTTAGCCAGTTCAACATGAGTTTTAGCGCTGATACCAGAGCTACATTCTTAGATAACATTTTGGGAAATATAAACTATTTAAAACAAATTTCATTACAAAATATGCAACATTACTCAATGTGTGTTAAACAAACTTTTCCTTTATAAAACAAAGTAATGTTAACAGTTCCTGATTTAAATCAGTAAATATCTCATCAAAGAACAGTTAAGCAAGCCTCAGAATCACCAAGCATTTGACTACAACTGCAACTAGTTAACCTACCTATTATTTTGTACATTAATTGATTCATTGTTTTGTCTATTAAATGACAATTAATTTTGAGAAATAGCATCACAATTACCCAGAGTCCAAGGGGAGGTCTTTAAACAAAAAACATTTTGTTCAACCACCAGTTAAAAACCCAAAGATATAGAATTTCTCGCCCTCTCTTATTGTTAATGTTTTGCGCAGTTATTCTGCTGTTCTCTGCTAATAACCAATAAAAGAACATTTGTTGTTGTCACGCCATGTTATATTTATCTTTTAATAAGTATTTTAAATGTTATGCCCTCTATGTAATTTTCCCCTGTGGTATTGAAATAGTATTGAATATTGATATGATTCAAGGTATTGTATCATAATTGTAATTGTAAGTTAGTTCCCCATAAATTTGGCAAAATAAATACATGAAAATACACAGCACATTGTAATGGTTTGCTCATCTCAAACAAGTGTCAAGACTCTTCAAATTAAATTTCACAACATGCTAAAAGGAACAGTAATTAGATGCTGCCTGAAAAGCAGGCAAATGCATTCATCAGTCTAAAAATGTAGATGTGCCTAATATAGTCAGTGCGCTTCAAGAACATCCAAATTAGACTGATTTTTTTTTTCTGAAAAATTATGCTTGTTTCTGAGACAAGACTGAACTTCTTTCAGGGGATATAAAAATGAGCATTTGATGATTCTGCAAGGAGATGAATGGGCTTTGAGACAGATGATTAAAATGATCACATTTAAAAGGGGAGCCCTTATTTGTAAAAATTAAGATTTATACATACTGTATATACAGAATGTGTGTAGTAATTATCTCTTTTGCTGGAAGTCTTTTAGCCCATATGTGTGTGTGACTGTGTTCGCGTATTTGAGATTGTGCATAAAAGTTTGTAAGTATATTTGTTAACATGACTCTTTGCAGCATCTCTGCCAGTCTGACTGTGTCTTCTCAACACTGTTCGCTCATTCCCATCACATAGTGAGCGCGGGCCGAACATGACAGACTGGTAATGACTTGAGTATGAACACACGCACACACACGCACACACGCTCACACAGACACGCTCATACACACATACCAGCTGCTCCCTTCCTCCTTTCTCATCAAACTTGTCATCAGCTCCGCCAGTTTGTCTCGTCTCACATTAAGAGCTCATGAATAATGTGTGATTACCAGAGACCCTCCGAGCAGCTCCTGAATCTACAACACACAAACACACACACACACACACACATTAACACACACTAACACACACAGTCTAAAATATCATGCTCATATTTACATGTACTGTCATTTTCTTTGCTTCTGTCACACACTGTTTCTCTGCCACGCATACAAACAAAATATACAACAAATAAGTGCACACAGACAGAGAGACAGTTTTAAACCAAATGGCAGTTTGGTGGCTCAAAGGAACCACAGGCACCAGGGAAAGGTCAGGGAGTCATCCCACCAGGCTAGGCAGGTCACACACACACATTCACATACACACAAGCCAACACACACCTAACAAATACTCCCCAGGTAATTACTGTTATTTTCGTCTGGGCAACTCATCTCCTCCTGAAAGGACTAATGTAATTTGATTCGTTTAATTCCCATAGCTGTGTGTGAGAGAGGGAAGCATGGAGGGGCAATGGCTTCATGGTTGGATAACCAGTTTCTCCTCTCTTTAAAATATTCACATCTAACTGTCCTCCACCAAAAAAAATCTTTTATTGCTCACAAAAAAGAAAACGATCATCCCTTGTAAAAAATAATAATCAAAATATCCACCTCTGTCATCCACCTCCTTAGAAGATTACAGTGCCACTGGGTCTGCTAGGCTATGTTTTTCCAGATCATGCACAGACTGTTTATGCACTTTTTGGGTCTCCCTATACTTGTGAGGAAGTTCTGTGACAACACCAATTTCCTAGCCCTTATAATGAAGTACCCACAAGAGAAAGTGAAATAAAGTGACTGACATGGGCTCTTTTACAAGATCAAGGACTCAAACTAAGCATTGCAAAACACACACACACACACACACACACACACACACACACACACACACACCTAGGGAAATCTATTATAACCTATGTTCTCCTACCGGTGAATCACTGGTTGCGGTTGGACACAGCGGTCCTCTGAAGACCCCCTTGACGCGCCGAAAGTGTCCATTGCTCAGGTGTGTGGAGCTGATAACCAGGTAGTAACATGCGCTGCACGCCATCCCAGCGGCCTCGCGGGGTTTTGGGCCCATGTAGGAGGGGTCCCTCTTTCTCTACGTAGAGTCCTGGGTGTCGGCGGTGTCCCGCAGGGCGTCAAAGTCGGGTCCCGCGCGCAACGTTGTGCAGGTGAGAGCGCAGGAGGTGCTCCGGTGCTTCGGAGGACGTCTCAGTCCTGTTCTTTACCGGGAAGTCTGTGGTCGCATTTAAAAAAGGGAAACAAGATGAGAATATCTGCTTATGTGAGTGTGAAAGAGAAGTACAAACATAGAGAGACAGAAAGATAGAGAGACAGGGATATAATACTGACCGAGCTCTGCCGCTGGAGTCTGCGCTTGGCATGGTGTCGTTGGTCGGGTTTAAATAAATGAATGAGCGCCTGTGGAGTGCCAGAGGAGGAGAGGAATCCATCCAATCTCTGTTTCGCGCACTCTCTCTCTCTCCTGTTCACCCCCTCTGTGGCTCACCCCTCCTCTCTCTCCCTCGCTTTCTGTCTTTTCCCCAGTCCACTGGTCCAGTCTGTAAAGTGTATGCAGCCTCAGCCAAGCAGCAGCAGCAGCACCCCAATTGGGCTTCTCAGTAAAGGAAGGCACTCTCGCAGGTGCGCCTCCGCTTCACGCAAGTCGAAGAGGAAAGAAAGGCAAAACATCTGACCCCCTTTTTTCTCTTTCACTCTGCTCTTTCTCGAGTGGGTTTTAAAATCACTCGTCTTGTGAATGAAATTCCTGCAGCTCGAGGAGGCAGAGACGGTACATTCATCCAGAGCAGTCCTGCATTTATTATCGGGCTCCAGCGCAGGCAGGCTGAAGTGGTTCAGATTCCCTCTCAAGGAAGAAACACACACACACACACTCTCTCCTCCTTCTCAGCCCCCCCCACCTCCCCTTCTCTCACTCTCTCTGTATAAGTGTGTGTCAGCCTCTCTTCTCGCGGGCTGCACCGTATTCCTGTCTGCCGTAGCCTATAGTATGCAGCCCATACCCTTGCGTGGGTCTGGGATGGGGGGGATCTCTTCTGTCCACGCTGTGCTTGAGTAACTCCAAATTGAAGTGCCTTCTCTCCTCCTCCAACACCTCTTCAATTTCTTCTTTCTATCTTCTCTTTTTCATCTTTTTTTTTTAAAGAAGAGAAGATAAACTTTATTTACAAGGTGCATGTCACTGTGTAGGATTTATCTTCAAATGATCCACTGGCAGTATGTTTTATGTCAGTCTCTCTCCCTCTCTGTCATGTCTTCTGGTCCACCCTTGCCTCCCTCTCTTTTTTCCTTTTGAGGGCATCAAAGTGAAAGCGCCATGCTTTTACAAGGTCTCGGTATCGTCAGGGGGAAAGGAAAACCTCACTCAGTTGCAACCTCGGGGCCAATGATTTGATTACAGATAAAAGGGTCTTTCTCCGGCTCGGCCTGTCAAACTGCGCCGGGTGCCGTCAAAGAGCAGCTCGGAGCTCGCTGCAGCTGAGCCTCAGTGTGTCTCAGCGGCGTATGGCGCTGTTCACCAACGCGGTGCTGAAACTATTAAGCTGCCGAGCAGCCACAGCACTGCATGGCGCGTCATGCATATTCAGCCTGGGATTAGGGTGCCTTTTGTGCTCAACATCAACACTGAACGCTACAGACAGCTCTGGGTTTTAGAGGTAAACATGAGGTATAAGGACACAGAGGGGGGCAGCCAACGAGGAGAAGTCCACTTTCTGCTCCTTTAAACTTGATGTATGCGCCGCAAAGAGATATATCCTCCAGGTTAGCACAACTTTCATTTTGTTGTCAAGTTCAAACATTATTTAAGGTAGGACACCTGTCACTGTAGATGAGTTATGTGTCAACAAAAATGTCTGACTCTGATAGGCTACTTATCCTCCCAAGTTTTTAGATTTAGTGCAGCTATCAATTCCGCTTTCGGGTCTTTAAATGTCTGCCTTCAGTGACTAAATCAAAATAAGAGGAACACCAAGGTGCTGCAGTTTTGATGCACCCAAAAAAGGGG